>NC_139646.1:17416446-17556446 GCF_964638095.1 Poromitra crassiceps
AGTAGCATAAGCACACAAAAAAAAGGACTAGAAAAAAACACCAAAGTTTCATATGAGCACGCTGCAAAGATGTCTTGTATAAGAACATGATTAGATAGCTGTCAGCGCACATGGGGCAAATAACACAGTGGGGCAAATAACACAGGGCTAAACAGTGCAGAGACAGCAGAGAGCAAAGTTTAATGTTCATCTGACGACTTACCTCCTTGCTGCTTTCTCTTCAGCTCCACTCGTTCAGCTGCTACCCTGTTTTCCTCTGTCTCTCTCTCTCTGTCTCTCTCTGTACCTGTGTGTATGGCACAGAAGCAGTGCATGTGTGTGTGTGTTTGCTTGTTATTGTTAGGAGGAGGGAAGTGGCAGCAGTGACTGTGAGTGGGTGGTAGCTTGACTGTCTTAACAGCTGTGGGGGCAAGGTCACAGCAGTGAGTGTAGCCCTGGGCCCTTCTGCCATCTGCTGGCAGGAGCTGCACCGGGATGAAGTGTCTTGGGAATCTTGGGGAAAAAGACAATAGTGGTCTTTATTCAATGAGTAAACACACACAGCTTGAAAAGTCAAACAGAAAATCAGATCCTGCACAGTTTCAGTTTTTCAACACCTTCATTTGTTGAGATGAAGCTTTTGGCCGGTGTTTAGTCTGACAGTCGTCTTGCTCTGACTTAGCCTAGGTAAACCCAGCCACCACGTGACCTGCTCTCTCAGTTCCCAGTCACTATCACACATAAGTGACTGAGAACAGGTCTGAGAGCAGGTCACGTGGGGGATGGGTTTACCCAGGCTAGCTCTGACTATCACTCTACAGATGAAGGTTTATTCTTCACAGCAGCAAATATCAGAACATGTGAAATGGGAGAGGTCTAAAACCCCTCTTGAGACAGTACGGTATTTTTTCCCATACGTTTCCCAACTTTTTTGTGTAATGTTCAGACTTTCAGAGAGCTGGAAATTACGTGCATTGTTTTAACCATACTGTACATTTCCTAGGTCCAGGTCCTGTGTAGGAACTCTGGAGAATGGAACTCCAGATCTGTGTAGGAACTGTGGAGAATGGAAATTGGTAAAAGCCGAATGAAAA
Organism: Poromitra crassiceps; assembly: GCF_964638095.1. NCBI lineage: Eukaryota > Metazoa > Chordata > Actinopteri > Beryciformes > Melamphaidae > Poromitra > Poromitra crassiceps. The sequence continues at coordinate 17,417,520 of NC_139646.1, forward strand.
TGAGAGATGGCGATCTGAGAAAAATGGCCAATTATCTTTTTGGAGGTCACTCTTCACTTTCTATGATCTTTTCAATCTGTTCTCTTTATTTCTATTCCAAACTTCATAGTATATTTTCACTTTGCAGTTATTTTCAAATTGTCATGTAATCCATTCTTCGTGTCCTTTTCAAATTCCCATTTCCACTTAGATATACATTTTATTTTGGTATGGTATTTGGTATTTTAATTATGATTTTAAAAAAAATCCATAATTCATAATGCATTGGATGACAGAAAGTAAGTAAAAATGTCAATATGAAAAATGGAGCAACAAAAGCTCATTTTAAAGGAATAGAAATTTTATTTTCTTATGACTAATGCATGAAAAATTATTACAGGAGAAGAAAGGCAACTTTTTTTTAACTCAGCAAATTATTTTATATTATTTGGAGACAACGATTGATATACAAACATGCAGCTAAGGGACAGCAGCAGACAGCAGTATGCACACTTTGCCCACTGCCACTGGTAGACTCTCAATAGCCTACATTTGTGATCATACTACTTTGGAAAAATTTGATGGACTGGAAGAGGGCACAACACAAGTGCAGGTTCTATCAGATCAACCCCAGACTGATCAACACCAGATGTCCATTGAAACCATTCATTCAAATCAATTATAAATAACTGCTGGAAATATTTCAGATTTACAAATAAAGCTGAGAATCTACGTCATTAATTAGAAATGAAGTTAATAACTTGTGACAAGAAATGTGATATGGATAACAAGGGAGCAAATTGGTCTGTAGGATTTTTGGACCTTTCGGTGTGCCGTTGATGGCAACTACGTGACGTACCTTCGCACGCGCATGCTCTTCTTGCTCAGTCTATCCCCAGTCTACTCTACCATAGAGTACTCTACGCTCCAAAGAGACATGGCGCGGAGACAAGACGACACCCGAGCAGACCCAGACTACCGAGAGCTAAGATTCTCCTCGAAAGTTTGGGGTTACTTCACTCGGTTCGACCAAAACAGGGCGAAGTGTAACGCCTGCAAAAGACTGGTTTCGAGAAAGGATGGCACCACGAGTAACATGAAAACGCACTTGTCAGCGGTGCATGGCATAAGCTTGACACTAAAACTTTGGCGATCGAGCGAGACCGCTGTTGTTCCCCGTCAGTTTAAAGTTGGCGCTGCTGCAGGTAAATATCGACACGCGGTTTCTCCTCACTAGCACGTACTGTGTCTATCCCAAATCATGCCTTAACACGCATTTTAGGTCACATCAGTCGCACCGCTCCATCTACTCTGATGACAACATTCTCCATTGTAATCAAACTTTTGGTGGGAAGTTCACACACCCCTGACTTTTCGTAGAGTTGAGGTGTATAATATTCCGGTACCGAGCGGAATAACCCCCCAGTATCATGTGGTATCGAAACTTCCCCAGTCAGTCAAATTTTCTTTTTGTACACTACAGCTGAATCTGATGATCATGGGGGGTGGCGGGCTATTTTGTATGGTTTTGCTCGCAGCCAATCACCGCAAGTGTTCTTCGATTTAATGCGACGTGTGATTGGCCCACTAGCAGCAGCTACAACCCATGTGGTGGTGGTGATTGGTGAAGTGAAGTCGAGCGCGGAGTAGGCTATGCGAGTTGACTTGGCAGTAATGCAGAGATGGCACCAAGACGCTCAAAAGTATGGCAATACTACACGCCTGTGACGTCTGATAAGAGTAAATGCATACAATGCGGAAAGATTATCTCAAGAAAATATACGACTAACATGATGAAGCACATCCTTCTGATGCATGGGGAAAACTTGAGGTTGGACAGCTGCACCGTGTTCAGGCCAGTAGCTTCTTCACCTGCGTCGAAAATAAAAGGTATCGAATAAAGTGCTATTGCTTGGTATATCTGTATGTATTACTTTAACTGCTTCCTCACAATGGTCATGAGAGTCCCCCCCCCCCCCCCCGCATTTTCTTTTGTGGTTACTGTTCACACACGTAACTGGACCCCCCCCCCCTCCTTATAAATCTGTTGACCTGCAGTGAAAATTCTCCAGTGTTATATTTTACTCTGGTAACACTTTACAATAAATGTTCAGTTGTAAGTCATTTATAAGCCTTTAGTTAATCATGAACTAACATTTACAAAAGATGATACATTTGTAGATGATTAATAAATGTTATGTTAACATGTGTTGTAAGTCATCTATAAACCTTTAGTAAATTGAGTCTTCCTCACCTGTTGTAAATTATGTGTAAATAATTTACAATTCAGTTACAGGGCTTTCTGCATCCCCTAATCTAAAGTGTAAACCATCCATGACACATAAATGTGTCGCATACAAGGGGGTAGCTCTGTTTGTCAAAATTGAAGCCAATGCGGAAGTGTCCTCTTTGCCTGCAGGGGAAACCGTGTATTAATCATCTACAAATGTATATTCATGTTTTGTAAGTGATTAGTTCATCATTAGCTAAATGCTTATAAATGACTTATGACTGAACGTTATTATAGAGTGTTACCTTTACCCTCAAGTCAGGGTTTTACATCAGGAAGCAAAGCGGAAGAATTAAAAGTAAGCCAACAACAGACTTCGAGAAGTCAAAAATCTGTTTTTCTTCTTATTCCTACAGTTGGATGTCTGAGCTTCACTGTGCAGAATGATGCATTATGCAGAGTTTGACACTAGAAGGCTGTTCCCACAATTATCTGACGAAAGTGTAACGTTTCTCAGAGCTCACTGAAAAGGCCGTTTTCGACAAGCAAGATTCGTGACATCAAGTACAATCCCCGTCCAGTATTATTCAGCAGTTAAAGCCCCAACAGATTCTTACTACCAACTCGTCGTATACGGCAAATCGATCAGGAACCCTTGTCGTCACTTTGTCATGAGTGAGAATGTGTTGAAAGCCCGTGTTGTCTGCTGTGATTGGCTAGTTATGTTAGATAGCCCTGATTGCTTGCTTTGGATTTTTAAATGAGGGAGAAGGAGGGGATGTCATTTTAAGGATGTTAACAAGATAATTTAACATTTCTTGGGGGGAAAATCAGACACAAATTATTATTCAAAGTAGAGTATTTTAATTTTATACACATCTTGAAACATGACTTAGGGGCTGTGCACATTGGGCCTGTGTATTTTGAGAAGGCAGCGCCTTTTCTGCAATTCATTCTCTAGGTAAGGACACGCTAGAGAGAGAGCTCCTCTTTTAAGGACTGCACCTGGCGTTTAAGGGCTCTTGGCGGCTGGTGTTTTTTGGCAGAGCGCTCTGGACATCTCAAGCTGAAAAAAGTTCAACATTAGGAGGAAAAGCGCGCTGCTCGTCATTGTCACTCCTCCTACCTCTTCTCCTGCCAGGGGGATTTTCAACCTCCGCTGCTGTCAGAATTGACAATAATCTGGCTTTCATGTTTACAGACGAAACTAGCTGGCTACCCAATACCATCCATGTGATCGTTGCATCCTGAACTGTACTGCGCACGACTGCAGGGAAAGCCAAAACAAAGCACAGGAAAAAAACGCTCCGTGCGCTGTGTTTTGTGCGCATTGCAAGTGCTCTTGACATGATTTCCAAAGTGTTCTTATGTGAAATACACACATTGTGTCTGCACAGCCCCTTAGGGGGTCTTTAAGGGATTCAACAAAGTTAACCCCATTAAAGCTCCATGTAGATTATCCCCCCCCCCCCCCCCAACAATTTATCTTACATGATTTTAATTGGTCAGTCCTTTGGCATCAGAATTGTTAAAAACATTATAGCATAATGTTAGCTTGTTACAGAGATGTGTCACTATGAAAAATCAAGTGTCTAATATGCCAAAGTAGAAAGTTTTATCTGCCCAGCAGTTTTCTAATGCGGGACAGCTGTTTGTGGAGGTGCGTGTTGACGTTTACTAATTCAAGCCTCCTAGTCTGCAGGTGGTTCAGCAGAACGCCCACAGACTCCAACACCATGCCGTCGCGGCCCTGACACTCCTGAGTAAACACCAAGTCCTCTCTCCAGGCTTCCACTAAATGGCCAAACAAGGTGTGGACTTCCTCTGTGAGCCGGTGAATCTCCCGCGAGTATCTGTCTCTGTCGTTCCTGGCGCTGCTGACGTCCTCCTTCATCTGCGCTATGCGCAGGTGCAGCCTGCTGTTCTCCATGTTGACCTGCTCCAGCTTCACCGACGTGTCATAGATGCTCATCTCGATGGCCCTGAGCCCTGCGGCCTGGTTGCCAAGCAGGTGGAGGTACCGCGTTCGCATCGCCTCTAGCTCTGCCTTCATCTCCTCCCTGGGCTGGAGCAGAGAGACGGTTTTCTCCCTCACCTCCTGAATGAACCGCTCCAGCTCGTCCTCCTTGCTCTTCAGCTCAGAGGTGAGATGTTTCAGCCTCTGATGCGTGGATTGCTCCTTGTCAAACCTGGCTTCCACTTCCTTCAGGGCTTCCTCTCTCTCTTCCACTTCTCTCACCTTCTCCTCGCTGCTCCTCACAAGATGCTCGGACTCCGCAGCACATTGTTGTATTTCCCGGCGATACGCCTTCTCCATTTTACTGTATTCTAACTCGGCCTGAGACATGAGAATTGTCAGCGAGTCGATCTCAGAGTTCATAAACTGGTGCTGCTGGAGCTCCGCCTCCTCTCGCTGCAGTTCCTGGTATCGCGTCCTGGTCTCGCTGATGTCAGAGGTGACTTTCGACGCGTGCTCCTCCTGCTCCCTCTTTGCCTCCGTCAGACGCCGACTCAACGACTCTTTCTCCTCCTCGACCTGCCCGATGCTCTTCCTCTCTGCGTCCAGCTGGCCCTGCAAGCCTTCAAGATTCCTCTGAAACAAGTCCTTGTTGATGACATTGGTTTCCATGAGCTGTCTGATCTGCTCGTCCATCTCTTTCATCTCCATGCGCTGTTTAACTATAGAGGCGATTCGCTCCTCGAGCCGCAGCTTGGATCGCTCCAAGCGTCGTGAAACGTTTGTGTGGTCGGCTCTCGCTTCGTTCTCCTCTCTGTCCTGAGACTTGAATCTCTCAGAGACTTTAGCCAGGTACTCCCGATGGACGCTTCTCACCACTCTGGTCTCCTCCAGCTCGCAGTCCACTATGACCATATCTTCTCTAAGACGTTGTGTGGTGTTGCTCAAGGTCTCTCTCAGCTCGCGTAGCTCCCTCTCCAGTGTTTCTCTCTGTTGCGCCAGGTCTTTGTGCTTCTGGATCTCCTCTTCCAGCTGTTTCTCACACTGGCACTGCGAGGCTGTCAGTCTTCCTACACTGCCCTCCAGCTGCGCCATGTGATTAGTGAGTGCGCTGAGGTGTTCGTGTGTGTCTCGTTGCTGCTCGTTAACTCTGTCCAACTCCTGCAGGTTCCTCTCATTCTCTTGCCTCTGCTGCTGAATTTTCCTAACACTCTGCTTCACCTCTTTGACCAGGTTGGCTTTGGTTGCGGCGAAAGCCTCTCTCTCCTGTGTCATGTTTTGCTCCACGGTTACTTTGTTCTGCTTGACAGTACTGATGCAAGCCTCGAGCTCTTTGATTTGCTTCAGATTCTGCTTCAGCTGGATCTGCATGTCGATCTTGTGGCTGATTTGATCGTTCAGAGCGGCAATGTTCTTCTCGTGCTCCGCCTTCACCTGCTCTCTCTCTGGGTACAGGGCAGTGTTTTGTTTTTGGAGTGCCTCCTGTTTCTTCACCAGGGCTTCCTGCAGCTGGGAGATGGCATTGAGGCCTTGGTGCAGCTGCTCCATTTCCTCTGCATTACATTCTCTGACCGCTGCCACATCAGCCATGATTTCTCTGCTGATTTCTTCTCTTACGTTGTGAATCTGGTGTCTCAGTTTACCATTTTCTATGGTTTCTACTTCTAACTGCTCATGGACAGCACGCCTGGCCGCCTCCAGCTCGGTAACGGCAGCCGTTATCTCTCCCAGCTGGAGACTGGCTTCAGAAGCGAAAGGCAATCCCTCCTCTTTCAAATGCTTGTCCAGTTCCCTTAAATGCTCCAAAGCAACCATCACAGCGGGAAAGTCGGGAACCAAACACGAAGCCATTTGATCCTTATGTGTGTTTAGTTCAGGGCGACCACCGTTTACCTGTGACTGTCAGGTCGCCATGGTAACAACTGCTCCCCCTCCCCACACGCTAAGAAAATGCATGCTACGGCAAGTCAGTGAAGCCATGACGCCCTGGTTTTAGCAACGCGGTTTGCACACTGTGTTTACTGTGGGTGGTCCAATCGTCGCAGTAAAAGAAGAAGGAAGGGAGAGAGCATAGAAACACAACAGTTAGAAGGTGCACCCTATACAACAGCATGCAGTGAATCACTGTTAAATTCGCTACCATCAAATATTCTTTATTATAATCTTTAATTTGGTCTCCAATTAAACGTGATTATGGCATACATTTAAAGTGGCGTGTAACGTTACAGAAAGTGGTGCGGGTACGTACATTTCTCACTAATCAATTTCCCCTCGGGGATCATAATATGATCCCTCATTGGGATCAATAAAGTGATTCTGGATTCTGACATCACGGAGTGTCTTTTCTACCCGTCCTAGATCTGCGTAGCAAGGCTAACAACGTAGCTAACAGTGAATGGGTAGCACGTCTCGCTGCAAGAAGAAAACAGACACCTTAAAAATGGATCTTATAGCTAAACCAAGAAGCAAATCGACAGTATGGATGTATTTCGGTTTAAAAGCAGACGAAAGGGGAAATGCTATGAACACTGGCGAGGCTATTTGTCGTTTATGTCGTAAAATAGTACTTGCGAAAGGTGGGAATACAACGAATTTAAGAAGTCACTTGAAACGTCGACATCGTGCAGATTTTTATGAAACGGCTTCCTGCACGCTGTCAGGAAATTTCTTTGACAACCAAGGTAATTTACTACAATCGCTACCCTCAATTATCATTAAATGTCTAATAGGCTACAAGGATTCTAGATTAACATGTGCATAAAAATGGCTGCCTAGTGCATTGGCGATGCCGTTGATAAACAAGCACTCCGCCCCCCTAAAATATCAAAGAAAATGCTATTTCTGTTTCTCGGTTGGGCAACTCTATGCACTTTATTAAAACGAATTTTGGAGTACATGTCGATTCGTAGAGCTCCTGTGCAGAGTCACTTATTGGCTAGTGTCTACTATGCACACTCTTTTCTAGTCTAACTTGAGGTCACAAGAAGCATGCTGTGTTGTTTGTTGCTCCACTTTGTAGAATATTTTCATAACTTGGTCCGACATTGGGGAATGTATATTGTGCATGCAGGTAATAAAGTCGCTCCAGAAGACTGCAATCCTTTTGTTACCCTGTCCACTGAACATTGGCGATCATACTAGGTTTCCTTAGACCAAAAATATAAACGCTTATAAATACCTTTTTGCTCAAATTTTTCACGATTTGAAATAAAAGATCTAAGACTTTGTCTGTGCACATCAAAGGGCTTATTTCTGTCAAATTTTGTTCACAAATGTGTGGGAGGATCACACTATTCCCTTTCCCACCATTTCCCTTCCGCTCCAAACAGGTGCCCCCGACTGACCAGAGAAGGCGCTAGTGCAGTGACCAGGACACATACCCTTAATCTGGTTTCACCACCCGCAGACACAGCCAATCGTGCCTGTATGGACGCCCGATCAAGCCGTAGGTAACATGGGGGCGCGAATTTGTGACCCTCATGTTGGTAGGCTCAGGCTGGGAATCTACCGCTACACTACCCGGATGCCCCTCCATCCCATGGCATCCTGTATATGCCACACCTGTCAGTGGATGGATTATCTTGGTAAAGAAGTGCTCACTAACATGGATTTAAACCAGAGGTTTTCAAACAGTTTCAGGGGAGGCTCAGTGAATGGAAGTGAAAAAATATTACATTAGTTATCAAAAGGAGATAGCATAGACTAGCCTAAATGTGTGTGTTTTGGTTAAAGTTAAAGTTCAGCCATACAGTAGTTTTGTGGGATTTTACTGTTTTTCTCCCACTTACCCAGAGTCATAAACAAATCAATGCCTTCAGACAGACCGTGTTTATGTGTTTAGCATAGTCCAAAGTATATCAAACAGCAACTTACATTAGGCTATCTTGTCTCAATTGTCGAGTGTCCATATAGGATCAAATAACATAATCATGATCCCATCCAGTTTACGAGGGGAAATGTATGTTCCTCTCCAAGTCTTGCTGGTCTTTTTTTGGAGTCTCAAACCATGGATCATGATAGTAAATACATTTTCATCAATTTGACTTTTTTTGCTTGTTTTCCGTCTCCAGGTTTTGACCTGGGCCAAGAAGAGTTCACTGATGATATCCCAGCCCTCCAGGCCACACCAAACCAGAACTATATCCCAGATGCAACGCTGCCACCCGGGGAGCCCTGGCTCCTGGGAGGGCCCTACCGGGCCACGCTGTCCCTGCCCTCCTGCCTACGCCTCTGTAGGGATCCTGGGTCTGGAGTGGCTGGATCCTCCAGTGAGGAGCAGATGGGAGAGACGAAAGTCTACGCCAAGTGTCAGCTCCATCAGGGCTTGATGTTTGGACCCTTTGTAGGAGAAGTGTCCAAAGGACAGGCCAGCCTCAAACACGCCTGGGCTGTGAGTAGACAAAGCGGGACAGGATAACGTATCAATTAGATAGAGATTATGTAGTGATTGCCATAACCAAAGAAACCATTTAAAATCAAGCTTTTGTAAAGAATGTGTGTCTAGAGTCACACTCAAATGTGAATGAAATAATCTATTACGTTACAACTCTCTAGCACCGCCCCCAACCACCACCACCTCTCCCATCGTCCCCATGAGGGAACGTGGCCTGTACTTGACACAAACAATGAAGTCACATTTCCACAATAGACACAAGTAAACCAGCTAATTACAGCAGAGATCCAAGAGAAACATCAACTGTAATAGCAATGCTGCCGCTTTGTCACTTGCTTTTTCTGCCTTGAAAACTGCCATGTCGGAGGCTTAATAGTACAGGCCAGAAAGTGAGTTTCAAAAGCAGAAATCTCAGCGCGTGCCTCAATAATCATTGAGTTGCTGATATAATCTGTAATGCATTTCTGTTGAGGCAAACGATATGCAGAGTAGTTCTTTGCAAGGATTCTGGGGCTCAAGCGTATATAAACTGATCAGGCATGGCCATGCTCATTGATTATTGCATTATTACAACTTAAACTAACTTTTCATCCTGAAAACACTACAGAGAAATAGCATAAGTTGCACATTGATACATGCAACACAAGTAAAATACATCCAATGTACTGCTTTTTACTGTCAATTTAAATTGTAAGTGATCATCCATTCTTTTAAATCTCGAAATTGTATGATATATTTCTAGGAGGGAGCATATTCCATTATAATGCTTGTGCATATTCCAGTATGAAGATAGTATGATATTCTAATAAAATTTTATCACTGTAGGATCCTTGTTAAACCCTGGTCAAAGGACAGATTTGGTGCTGTTTCCTGTAGTTACATTTTATATAGATGTGAAAGTAGAATTCTGCATAGTGTTGATAATAAGAAATGTTTACTTACCACACACTCACTGCTCCCATCTCCAGATCCGGGATGAATCTGCTTTCTTCTACATAGATGCTTCAGATGAAAACAAATCTAACTGGATGAGGTGGGTAGTTCTTTTCTATTCAAATGACGGTTCCCACTTAATCATTGTAATAATGCAAATGCCGTACTGTATTCCTGTTTTTTTTTTTTGTTTTTTTTTCATATTGCTGCACTCGTGTTTTTCACTGTAACTGGGACTGTATTTCTTATTGTTATACAGGGCTTAGCACTAACTTTGTTGGCCACAGTTATGCATGTTGACTCGGTCTTGTGTTTCAGGTATGTGACATATGCTAGCAGTGAGGAGGAACACAACATGGTCGTGTTCCAGTTTTACCGTCACATCTACTACAGGGTCTCCCAGTCCATCCCAGAGGGAGCAGAACTCAAGGTCTGGATCGGCAGGGATTACGCCGGCCTGCTGGGCCTTGGGCTGGGTGAGTGCTATTGTCCCAGTCCCCTAAAGCACCGACTGTTACATATTGCAAATTAATTTACAATGTGGTTGGACTGCTGCACAATATGATCAAACACTTGATTGATAAGCAATTCCTTCTGCGTAATATTTCATGTAGGGATGTATACGATTAATCGGAGATCGATTAATTGATCGTTATTAATGATTTACTCGAGCACGTGAAATTGACTCGATCAAAACAACGTGCTCCTATATGCTTCTGTCAGTGGAACAGTGTTTTCAAATCTTGTTTCAATGATCCCCCCAGAGGGCGCAATGCTATCACTGTAGCCCTTTTCAGACACGTCACCCTGTGAACTCTGACTGAACTCCTGAAAAAAACTTTACTCAGATGGCAGCCATCTCTCAGTCTGGAAGAAGAGAGGAAAACACACCGTTGGAAAGATGAAGCGGGCGAAGAGGAGCATTATCTGGGAGCATTTTGAAAAGAAAGGAGAACATGCTGTCGCATGCAAATACTGTGATTCGGTGTACACCTACAACAAGTCGACAACAACAATGCTCTATCACTTGAACAATGTTCATTTGGATAAATTGCCGGGCCCCTCCTCATCTCACCTGGAGCAACCAAGCATCAGCTCCGCGTATAAGAGGAAGAGCTGCGACGCACAGCGAGCAGAACAAATAACCCAATCGATCCTTGGTAAGTGAGCCACCTATATGCAGCGCCCGCGGCGGCGCGGATTCGAGGCAAATGTTGACATGTCTAAAAGTTATGCCTCTACATTTTTATATGTTTCATAGGCTATGCAATGCTGTGAGAAATATGCAATATGTTGCTGCTGTATAAATGAAGGTTTTATTGAGGAAGAAACGCATTTGGTATTGTTTGGAAAATTTTGTATTTTTAATTACAATTAATCGATTGATCGTTATCGTTAAGATCGATTCAGGGATTTGCAGACAATTTCCATCCCTAATTGCATGTATTTTGATACATGTCATGCAAACACAGCTTTATTCTACACAATATATTGTACAGCAAATTAAAACTAGAAGTGCACTCGGAGAGGAGAGTGCAGCCCTCGGCCAGTAGTCCATTCTGCTGTGATATGCACATTTTTTGAGTCGGATCGTATCCGCTCCGAAATGTAATGGGTTGTTCCTTGGCCCATGCTACACCCTTCCACCAAGTTTCATGAAAATTGGTGCAGTAGTTTTTCAGTAATCCTGCTAACAGACAGACAGGCATCAGAGCTATGTTACACGCACTTGCCAGCTAGCTAGTATAATATGGCTGGTACCTATGTATTCGTCTGGATGTCTAGATTCTGAGCTCGTGGGAGTTCATCAAACACAGACTGTGCCGTGCCATAGGAAACTAGAAGGGCACTTGGAGAGCGTACACCTGTTAACGCCAATAGTCCAGTATTCTGTGATATGCAAATTTGTGGAGTCGGATCGGATCTGCTCCAAAATTAAATGAGTTCTTCCTGGGGATGTAAACAATTAATCTGAGATCGATTAATTGATCGTTAATGACAACGTGCTCCTATATACTTCTGTCAGTAGAACGGTGTTTTCAAATCTTGTTTCAATGATCCCCCAGAGGGCGCAATGCTATCACTGTAGCCCTTTTCAGACACGTCACGCTGTGAACTCTGACTGAACTCCTGAAAAAAACTTTACTCAGATGGCAGCCATCTCTCGGTCTGGAAGAAGAGAGGAAAACACACCGTTGGAAAGATGAAGCGGGCGAAGAGAAGCATTGTGTGGGAGCATTTTGAGAAGACAGGAGAACATGCTGCCTCATGCAAATACTGTGATTCGGTGTACACCTACAACACGTCGACAACAACAATGCTCTATCACTTGAACAATGTTCATTTGGATAAATTGCCGGGCCCCTCTTCGTCTCACCTGGAGCAACCAAGCATCAGCTCAGCGTTTAAGAGGAAGAGCTGCGACGCACAGCGAGCAGAAAAAATAACCCAATCGATCCGTGGTAAGTGAGCCACCTATATGCAGCGCCCGCGGCGGCGCAGATTCGAGGCAAATGTTGACATGTCTAAAAGTTATGCCTCTACATTTTTATGTTTCATAGGCTATGCAATGCTGTGAGAAATATGCAATATGTTGCTGCTGTATAAATGAAGGTTTTATTGAGGAAGAAACGCATTTGGTGGTTGGAAAATGTTGTATTTTTAATTACAATTAATCTATTAGTAAGTAAGTAAAACTTTATTTTTTATAGCACCCTTCTCAGCACGGATGCACAGAGTGCTTCACAGTGGTTTTAAGTCAAAATATAAAATCCAACAAGATATAAAATACAGCAAAAAGGACATAAAGATAAAACACAACATGCAGACTCAGAGTTCTGAGTACAAAATCAACAGTTCCATCAAAAGTCCAAACGCTTGTCTGAAAAGGTGGGTCTTCAGCTGCCCCTTGAAGATCTCCACAGAAGCAGAGGCTTTTAAGTCCTGGTGGACTTATTGATGGGTTCTTGATTGTTTATTGATTGATCGTCAACGTTGCTGATGATCGATTTAGGAATTTGCATCCCTGAATTCTTCCATGGCCCGTGCTACACCCTTCCACCAAGTTTCATGAAAATCCGTCCAGTAGTTTTTCAATAATCAGACAGACAGACAGACAAACAAACAAACGCCACTGAAAACATAACCAGAATATCTTATTCAGGGAGGAAAAGGTAGTCTGTTTATTGCAGTGATTATTGCATGTTTGATTTTTCGCAAATGAATTGTGCAGCAGTCCCATTCTGTAACGTAACTGTGCGAATATGTGCAATATTTTTTGTTTGTTGTTGTTTTTTGACGTGTCACCCTACACTTTTTTTTACCCATATTTGCAGATGTGTATTGATTTGTTCACTTTTTATGTTCATTTCTTAAGTGAAAGTGGTCTCAAATTGAATTCTAGCTGGTATTAAGGTCTCAAAATGTAGCTTATTTTTGTTTGTGACAAACGTCACACCATATTTATTTTCATTTGATCAAACAATTCACCCCATCATTCAAACCAAGTTTGAGAAACTAGGCTTACACCTCGGTCCTTAAATACAGCGAGACCTTGATGAGCAAAATGGATGTTAAAGTCAAATCTAATAACATTTCATTGCCCTGCTACAATACTCTATCAACAGCTCATTACAGTAACCATTTGTAATTATGACTGTCTACGTACATTGTTATGTATTCGGTCATTTAGTGTCACCTGTATCTTTTGGTGCACTGACATGTTAAGTGCAGCTGACTTACCAACTACAATTAGTTAAGTGCACAATCAGAAGAATTTTACAGCACATTAGGGTTGTAAAATTGTATTCTTCTGAGAAATCTGTACATGGAGGTTTTGGCCCTCAGTGTGTTTCAAACTTGGCTTCAATAGCTTGCTAAACTCTCCATCTCTGTCTCTATTTTTATTTTATTTTGGGACTCCAGGTGAGGGTACGAAGTGTGAAGTTGGCGACAAGGAGATGATCCTGCGGCTCCTCCAGGACATCCAGGTGGTCATCCTCCCAGATCCCCTGACCTCCGCCCTGTGGTCAGACAACAGCCAATCGCAGAGCCCCATGCCCATCATCAGTGACGTGACGACCATGTCGCACCCGGACGCCGGCGGCGATCCAGGTCCGGTCACCGCCTCCACCTCCTCTTTGATGGCCTCGTTCCCGTCCCCCGCCTATCATCAGTTGGACAAATATGATTTCATCCCTGGAACCGACAAGCTGCTGAGCTACCCGTTTGCCGCCCGGAACAGCCCCTGGTTCTTCTTTGGGTTTGAGCCGGACCCGAGCGGGCGGCCGCTGGACCGGGCTACTGTGATGTGTAAGCTGTGCGGGGAGCGCGTGGGCTGCGGAGGAGGATCGGTCGACATCCAGAGCCACCTGGCCGCCAAGCACCACATCAGACTGCGGGACAGCCCCAAGGAGCGCTGCCCTCTGACTACTGGTAATGGTTGTTCTCTAATTTATGCTTCATCTCTGCATGTTTGAAACTGTCTCTCGACAGATCTGACATCACAAACGACAGTCTGAAGATGTTTTTACAGTGATGAACTCAGAGGAAGCCAAAAATAGTACAGCAGTTGAACAAACCGTTTCTGATTGAAGCAGAGGGGATAGAAGCTGTTCCTGGCGGAAGGGGCCTGGCTCGCTGTTAACATGGAGACGAGTGAAACCTCTCGCTGAAATAAAAATGCCATGCGACTGTTGTATTGTTATATATCTGTTGAGAGACACTTATCAAAAATGTTGAGCGCCCTACATAAATAAACCTTTATTCCTGTTAGTGCTGGGAGGGGGGGTGGAATCAAAGTCACAATTTACAAAATCTAAGAGCTTTGTAATGCTCTGCTGATTGATTGTGTCTTAAAACAGTTTTCCAGACGTTATTCCAGAGATTATGTAATTTGTCTCTTCTGATCAATCTTTCCTTTTGCTGAAAATATTGTATGTTTTTGTTTTTTATATTTTATTTCTATCTTTTGTTTTTATATATATTTTTTTGTTTACCAACCATTTAATTCATTTATTCATTAAAGGATGGGTTTTCCGTGGGGAATATGAATATATATTAAATCTCACGCCCCTAAGGTTTTCGAATCCGTTGAAATTCTTGAAATTGGAGCTTCACTCCCAGAGATATCAAGCATCTCTCACATATTTTTTGGGCCAGCCGACGCGTTTCGCGTCATCTGGCCCAAGTCCGCCTTGCGGAAGTCGTGCACCTATGAACTACAACTGTTGTTGGCCATGGTCCCGCCTCTAGAGGTCCTCCACGCCCCTTCAGAGGCCTTGACAAAAACCAAAAGGCAGCCATCTTTTCAACCGCCTAGCCTGCTGTAGCTAATATTAGCTTCCCATAGTTCCTTGCAAAGAGACCATTATCTCGGGAACGGAAGCACTAATCGACACGGGACTGGCGGCATTGGAAAGCTCGTCAAATTTTACATCTAGTAGTAGGTGGGTTGAAGTAACGAAATCAACGCTGAGCAATGTACCCGTTTTTACACATTTTTACAGAAAATAGTTACAACATCAGATGCGCGTAACTCCTACGAAAATGCCTTAAATTGCATGAATTTTTTTTTATGAAGACATCTCCCGACATATATACTACCGTTTACATTTGGTGCAATTTGGAGGCAATTTTATTTTCGATTTATTTCTTGTTCTTTGTATATTTTATTGTCGAAGCCTTCTTCTTCTTCTTCTTCTTTGAGTTTTATGGCGGTTGGCAAACATATATGTGCATTACCGCCACCTACTGGAGTTTGATATCAGCCAAATGCCTGAGGGGTGGGCATAAAAACGAAGGCCACGCGAGCCCAGTGCATTGTGGGAAATGTAGTATTTCGAGTCCCCGCACCCGCACCTCCCCCCCACCACCCCCCCCCACACACAGAGTGGATTTCGGTTGATATCTCTGTGAGTAAACCTCCAATTTCAAAAATTTCAACGGATTCGAAAACCTTAGGGGCGTGAGATTTAATATATATTCATATTCCCCACGGAAAACCCATCCTTTAATTCATAATTTCTAACCATTTTTACTTTTATGAATATGAAGCACTTTGGAACCTTATAAAAAGTGCTGTATAAAGTTTATTATTATTATCCACACCACTTGGTGGTCTACCGATGATGCTATTATCCGGTATTTCCTGATGTTGGATACGGTGTGTACACGATTTGAATTACAACTTGAACAAGCTTTGTGTTGTCAAACTTAGAAGCACGTTTGCTCACTAAGGATTTGTTTGTCACCAGGTCTAAGACCACAGGCATTCAGCAGCATGGTGACGGCACCGCCGCCACCGCTCATGACTACTCAAGTGACCAACCCCATCGCCAACTTCCTCATCACGGACCTCCAGCCGCCGGGCCTTGCGGAAGGGGAGGGCTTCAAACAGCTGATCCGCACTCTGTTGCCCTCCTCCAAGGACCTGCCGTCCGCTGAGCTGCTGGAGAGCCTCCTGAAGGACCACCACACCAAAGGCAAGAAGAGGCTGGCTCAGCTGCTGAGGAGGAAAACGGGGAGCGGGGAAGATGAAGACCTAACCGACTACACTGCCCCCATTGTGCCCAGGAGGCCCGGCCGACCCCCCGGCCCGCGGGTGGAAGTTGCCCACTTTGTCACATTGAGTGTAGATGTTTGGTTCCACAATTGGCAGGGCGACATCGAGAGGTATGTCACCCTCTGGGCACATTACATTGACAATAACTTTAGTTTTCATAACCTGGCCCTGACAACACAAAGACTGGCAGAGCCTGGGGCGGGGGACTGCAGGCTGCGAGCGGTGGAGGCCCAGGTGAAGGTTATGGCCCAGGAGTGGGGGATCTCGCAGCCCAGCCTCGTCTTGCTGGGAGGGGAGGGCAGGGAAAAGATGAGGTTAGGGCTAACGAGGAGCGAGAAAAGTGGAGAGGCGGCGGGCAGCGGCCCTCACCCGAACTCGACGACCTTCCTCGAGAGGGAGGACTCCGTGTCTTCGGACGAACTGCACGGTCAGGAGCACGGCCTTTCCTCCAGTGAAGGGCTGCCATCGATCCCCTGCTTCTTCAGCGCTGTGCAGGGCTGCATCGAAGAAGTGATGTCGCACCCCGCCATCTCAAAGACCCTCAACCTGTTCCAGGGTGTTCTCTCACACATATTCCTGCGACAGGCCGAAAGCAAAGGCTCATCGCATGAGCACGTCCGGAGCCTGTTGGAGAGCATGCCGAGGCAGGAGCACTCTCAGCTCAAGTCCTGGGCTCACAGCCGGCCGAGCTGGAACAAGCTCTACACGCTGCTGAACACCCTCGTCAAACATCGAAGCCTCGTCTGTGATATTATAAAGGAGGTCAAAGGCGAGAGCGCAGAGGACCCCCCCGATCCCATGGCTTCAGAGTCCAGTTCAGTCGACAACGCGCACTCAAACTCCGCCACCAACACGTCACCACCGGGCATTACGGCTCCCGTGCGTTACGAATGGAAGGTGCTGGAGGAGCTCTGCTTGGTCCTCAAGCCTCTGGATGTGGCTTGTCAAACCCTCGCCAAGGAAGCCTTCCCTCGCCTGTCCCTGATCAAGCCCATCCTCACCGGGCTGCTCTCCCGTCACCTCAAACCCCGGCCGGGAGATACCTCCTCCATCTTGAAGGAGGTGAAGAGGATGATGAGGCGGAACCTGGCCAGTTGCTACAACAACCCTGTTGTGAACAGGGCTCTGTGTGTGGCCTGCTCCCTCGACCCCCAGTTCCATGGGCTGGGATTCATGGAGGCGAAGGTAAGTTGTACAGCTGAGAAAAGATAGGTGGATTCTTAATGAGTTGCCTGGTCGGAGTGGGTAGTATGCAACACTAGAACGTATAGCCGCACTCGTGTAACTCCCAATAGAGGAGACAAACTTTTATCTAGGGATCCAGGCTGCCTCTTTTTAAATTCTAGATCAGAATTAAAAGTGTGTGACTATACTGTTAAATAGGGGTGTCACGATACACTCAGTTCACGATACGATACACGATATTGGGTTCACGATAACGATACGATATGATATTTTAACAATATTTTTTTGCGATCGATTTGTAAGTTGAGGGGGCATCCTCCACGCTAATTTGAGTAATTTCACCATTTTCATCCTGTAACGTCCCTCGTCTGTTCAAACAAAGCAATGAAAGGGAGAGCGAGCATGCAATCAGATGCAGATCAGTGCCACCATGTTCAGCTTCTTTTTCTCACGATTTGAGATTTAATCTCAACGATACATATTGTCACGTTTTGATATCGCGATATATTGTGGGACGATATATTGTGACATCCCTACTGTTAAATCATAAAGCGAAAACATCCTCTCTCGTGGCCCATGAATTCATAAGCCGGTCATCCTGTCAGGGCTTTAGCCAACAGCGTATTCAGGACATCATTTAAATGTTCACAAATTAAATCTTGAATTGTTCTCATTATTTTCAAGGAGCAGACGGCCACTTTTGATTGGCTGAAGAAAGAGGCGGTCAGGATAGGGAAGGAGGACAGGAGGCGGAGCCAGGCGAAGAGCCAGAGCAAGAGAGTCCCCTCCCCTTTGTCCCCAGAGTCAGAGAGCGACTTCCGGCGGAGGAGCAAGCGGCTGAAAGAGGCGGCCCCCATCAACTTCAGAGAGCTGGACGACGCAGACGGCGACGACGACAGTGACGCGGGGGAGGAGGAGGAGGAAGAGGAGGAGGAGGAGGAGTGCGAGCTGGTGGACCCGGGCTCCTCTCAGGCGGGGCTGTCCGGGATGGAGTTCCTCCTGGGAGACTTGTTCTGCTCCGCCCCGCAGAGCCGGCAGAGCTCTGTGGAGGAGTCGGTGGACATGGAGATGTCCGTCTTCAGAGCCGACAAGGGGGCTTCGCTGGGAGTGGAGCCCCTGCAGTGGTGGAGGACCAAGGCGGGGCAGTTCCCGCTGCTGGCCACGGCGGCGCGGGCCTACCTGGCCGCCCCGGCCGTGGCCGGCAGCGCCGCGCAGGACTTTGTGCAGGACGGGGGAGGAGCCATGTGCAGGAAGAGGGCCAACATTCCACCGCAGAGTTTGGACACCATTTTGTTTCTGCATCACAACCACATGCCCCCCGCCACTGAGGTCGGGCAAGCTGCTATTAGGAGCGATGACAAGACCTAACTGGGAGACCTAAAGGAGTAGGGATATTAATAATTAACCGTTAACCGACAATAAGAATTTTGACTGATTAATATACAATCAGTATATTATATATATATCAGTCAAAAGAAATCACTCCCAGGTGTTGAAGTAAGCGGTGGAGGTTTTGGAAGATGGAGCCGTGTGTGTGCGCGTGTGCATGCATGTGTCTTTCACCGGCTTCACTGGCACCTTCTGTCTCCACTCTCACTTCTTGTGGGGCCTAGGCTAGATCTCGTGCTCACATCCCGTGCTCAAACACACAGTCACTTTGCCTTTGTTTGATAGGACGGTAGGCAGACAGGAAAGTTGGGGGAGAGAGAGAAAGAGGGGATGACATGCGGCAAAGGAGCACGGGTCGGAATCTAACCCGGGTTGGTGGCGCAATGGACCAAAACCCAATGTACACCAGATGCATTACGGCTCCATGCGGATCCGGTCTAACTGCCGGAACAGAATCTCGTCCATGTTAGTAGATGGCCAATACATGAGGTGTGGAAAAAACTATGCACCTGTCCTACGCGTCTTGACAGATTAGCCTACATGAGTTTGGGTCTGTTCAGGCAGCTGCACGGAGCCGTAACACAGCTGGGGCACATAGGCCAGAAGCCTTTGTGGTACATGCTCTAAGAGGTGAGACACCGGCACACGCCGGATCAAGTTACTCTTTACCATTACCACACGTGAATTCTGAGAAATTGTGGAATTTTTACAAACCTTTTCAGAACAGGAGACTGTCCCGTTGAGTGCAGTGTTACTGTATCGCCAAATGGCATACAGTGTTTTTAGAGCAATTTCTATACATTGATTAACTGTTTATGTTGTGCCAGCCATGCCAATATTGTGGTGCTGCCCCAGCTTATTTATTGGAAAAAATGCCATAACAATCTACTGGTTTATTTCAGAATAAGAGCATAACTACTTGGTCAGGGATGAGTCTAGTGTGCCGCCTCTTGACAGTCCGTCAGCTGAAACACACGCTCCGTGGGTAACCGCTGTCCCGGGTCGGGAGGCACAAATAGTGTCGCAACTAGTCCAACTTCGCCAGCTGGGGATAGTCCATTCTAAGTGGTATATTTTAATCTTGTCGGTTAACGGTTAATGATTGGTTACTGATTGGTGTCGGCTACTGGCCAGAGAGAAAACAATCTAAATTAGTGTCCCTATAACGGGTTTGTATAACTATACTTCTAAGGACTTTCCATTGACTACATTCATTCCTTAACCCTTAATCCTTAAACCTCTTCACTACATGACTAACCATATAGCCCTAAACCCAAGCCCTAACCCTAAATTAGTCCTTTGAAAAACTGTAGACTGGCAAAATGTCCTCCCTTTGGTGGATTTTTGCAATCTTTCTATCACTGTGAGAATGTTCCTCACAAGTATAGAAATACAAGCACACGACGCATACGGCTATGTTCAGGCTGCCTCATCTCATACTTTATAATTTCTCAGGAATTAAAATCTAAATTAGGCTATATAATCCATATAGTTTGGACTCTTCTACATTTAACCTTATCTTTTAGCAGGCTATGTATTAAGTACCTTGCAGCGCCTCGTGCCTTACAGTAAATCTTTTAAATATGTAGTAGATTGATTATATATATATATATATATATATATATATATATATATATATATATATATATATATACACATACATATATATATCGAATGGTAACAGATAGATGTAGTTGCTCTTCACTCTGTTCATTTGCTTGTAGGTTGTCCAAAAAAGAGATTAAATGTTCTACATGGGAATATTTGTAATGTTCAAAAACTACTACCAAGTGCTTTCTCTCTTACGTTAGCATGGTATTTCTGTTCTGAATCAACAGTTGATTTATGGAAGGACAACCCCAAAGACTAAATGTGATTTTACTTAATGCTGCTGAGTAATATTGGGAAGGAAAACCTTTTATTATTAAATGGATCCCAGGAAAAGTTGGGTTACTGTCTGCCTGTGCTGATCCAACCTTGCTATCACACTACTGTTGGTTTACTTGATTCCAAATGGTTATTTTTGGGAGATATGTAGAAATCTGAAATATGTACTGAACATTTGCAAATGATTGATCAATCATTGTATTGTTTTTTCCCAGTAGTATAAAATGCAGCCTTAACACAGTGGATAATGATAAACTAAAATACCAGTGTCATCTTAGACTGCAATGTTCTCATACCATTGCATATTCATTATGCATGTCTGTAGAATACCCGTTTGTTTCATATCATGTACTGTAAAAAAAAAACTGTCAGATACTTTTTTTAAATAAACAACTATACAACAAACTTGACTTTATAAAGTCCATAAACAACTATATACAGTGTATATTTATAGCTTTATATATAGTCAAGTTTAATAGAGGCCTTTCATTGCATATTGAACATCTACAAACACATAACCCCCAGCAGTTCTGGAGTGAAATTATAAATATTTTACAAGCTGGGGGGGGATCATTCAGGACAATATTGTAAGGGCATCGGGGGGTCTCTCTCGATCACTTGGCTTTAGCTCAGGGGTGGGCAACTATTTTTCATGGGGGGCCACATGAGAAATCCAGATTGTTGCCGGGGGCCGAACAAATATTGTCATGCCGTAACCCAGGGATGGGCAACTTTGATGATAGAGAGGGCCACAAAAAAAAGTCCTCGCTACCAGATTTTGCTGAGGGCTGAACGGCGCCAGCAGCGCGAAAAAATTGGGGCATTTGAAGCCAGGTTTAGAGGAATAACTCATTTTAAATTAACAGTTGTGATGTCATTATTCAGTCTTAACCACCAATATTTGATCCTTTTCTCACTCACTCCTATGTCACCACACTCTCCCTGCAGGGCTTGAAATTAACTTTTTTCACCACCTGCCAATATGGCTGCTAGATTTTAAAGTTACCAGCCAATTAGAATTTCCACTATCCGAAATGTTTTTCTTGAAACAAACCAGAATATGAGTGGGTTAATTTAAGCATAAGTATCAGTAAGTGGCCGGGATTCTCCAAGCCTGTGTTGAGGGTCACACGAACATGCACTCTTGAAGCTAAATAAATCCAAAACCAACAAGTTAATTATTTAAATTTCTACCTCAATGTAGAACAGCCATTTCTTACACATGAGATTACTTTTGGCCTTTTAGTCATAAAGATTATTGAAAGATATTCCATATTCCAGACTGAAATGCTATAACAGAAGAATATTGGCCAGAATGACATGAACATTTGGACACTTATTCAGCGGGTATCTTGCATGTTGCGTTCAGGTGCACTGTAATTTTTTTTTTTTTTTTAATAAAAATAATCTTTTTTTGCAATTCCATCGCGGGCCACACAGGGGGCCGTATGTTGCCCATGTGTGCTTTATAGTAACGTTCAGTCATAACTCATTTATAATTAAGCCCATAGTTAATGAACTAATCATGTACAAAACACACACAGTCACATATTTTATATACTGTATATGTTGTAAGCCTAATTTTTGCCATCACAGCTGCTTTTTACATGTATGGGATAATACAGGCTAATATACAAGGTGTCCCAAGGAGTCATTATAAACTCAATTAGCTACAGAAGTTAATGTTCACATTCAGTCCTTGTATATTTCTCTCATGTGTTCATCATTCCTTTCCTCCTCTGTGTGTGTGTGTGATTGAGAAATGAGATGCAGGTGGTGTTCATCCTAATTGGCCTGGTCAGGTGTCAGATTGCTGCTGGCTGATTGGCTGGTGGAGAGCATTTAAGCCAGCTGATGCCATCCTGTCGCCCCTTGCTCTCATCATTCCCAACGATGATGGCTGCTGTGCTGACTGCTGTGTTCTGTCAGGTAGGAACTGTGTGTAGACCTACTTTAGTAGTTCTGCAGAACTTTATTAAGATGTGTCTTTATCTTGGTAGACCTGTGCAGTCTAAACTGTAAATAGTTACCTTCCAGATCTACACTTTTGTACACTGTAAATAACACTTACCCAAGTAGCAGAAAGTAGGGGGAGAAGCCCTTTAGTTTTTTGTAACATTTTCTCATGTTTATTTTGTAGGAGCTTATAGGTAAGAGCTGTGTCTCATTTAATCCATCATTTTCTTTTCTTAGGTAAATTTAAGGTTGGGGATTAGTTTGATTGGTTAGTTGTGTTGGGGCCATGCTGTGCTCTGAAACTAAGCCTGCTGCTTGTGAACTTGTGATGGTGGTTTGGCTGATTATCCTTGGGAGTGGGAAGAGTGGGGGCACTTTTGTGTTGCGGTCCGGTTCCCAGAGGCCAGTTCCTAACATAATTGGGTGCTCGTCTGCTTTTCTCATTCGTCAGCACGTCGTCTGTGAGTGTGTGTGTATATATATTTTATATGTTTGTCTGGTGGGCAGTCTTTGTGCAGGTGGTAAATGGTGTTGGTCAAGGTGCCTTTGCATGGAGCTGAGGAAGCTCATGGTGGTAAAGCTGGTGGAGATGTTTGTTGGAGGAGGAGCCGGTCAGAGGGGACCAGTAAGACTGAGGAGGGGCGTGACAAGGCAGGGCCGTCAGTAGCACCGTTTCTCCTCTTTCTGTGTAGACTGCTACCCTACAAGAGTCTCCGTACATAGACTTGCCTGTCACTCTGACTCCCAAGCAGTCTAAATCAGCGATACAGACGTATTTACAAGTGTCACAGAAACATTTCAAAGCCACATATTGAGAAGAAGGGTTCATAGCTTCTCGACGTTGGGGTTAGAAAGCTCGTCGCTGCTCATAAATGCCTCTTTTCATCTGAAGTCTGTGCTGGTGATATTTTTTACCGAGCTTTCGGCCAGAGTGGTGCTGTTGAGCGCTCTGACGGCTGGGAGCTCTAACCTGGAAAAAATATCACCAGCACAGACTTCAGATGAAAAGAGGCATTTATGAGCAGCGTCAAGCTTTCTAACCCCGACGTCGAGAAGCGATGAACCCTTCTCAATATGTGGCTTTGAAATGTTTCTGTGACACTTGTAAATACGTCTGTATCACTGATTTAGACGGCTTGGGAGTCAGAGTCACAGGCAAGTCTATGTACGGAGACGGGACTCTTGTAGGGTAGCATAGTCTACACAGAAAGAGGAGAAACGGTGCTACTGACGGCCCTGCCTTGCCACGCCCCTCTCAGTCTTACTGGTCCCCTCTGACCGGCTCCTCCTCCAACAAACCTCTCTCTCCACCAGCTTTACCACCATGAGCTTCCTCAGCTCCATGCACACCATTTACCACCTGCACAAAGACTGCCCACCAGACAAACATATAAAATATATATATACACACACACTCACAGACGACGTGCTGACGAATGAGAAAAGCAGACGAGCCCCCAATTATGTTAGGAACTGGCCTCGGGGAACGGGACCGCAACACAAGTGCCCCCACTCTTCCCACTCCCAAGGATGATCAGCCAAACCACCATCACAAGTTCACAAGTAGCAGGTTTAGTTTCAGAGCACAGCATGGCCCAACAACAAACTAATCCCCAACCTTAAACTTACCTAAGAAAAGGATGGATTAAATAAAGACAGCTCTCACCTATAAGCTCCTACAAAATAAACATGAGAAAATGTTACAAAAAACTAAAGGGCTTCTCCCTCCTACTTTACTTGGGTAAGATGTTAGTGTACAAAAGTGTAGAGCTGGAAGTAGCGATTTACAGTTTAGACTGCACAGGTCCACCCAGATAACACATCTCAAGTTCTGAAGAACTAAGTAGGCCTACACAGTTCCTACCTGACAGAACACAGCAAAGAGTCATCATAGTTGGGAATTAGGAGTACAATGAGTGGACTCATAGTTCAATCACACACTGAGGAAAGGAATGATGTGAACACATGAGAAAGACTCAAACAGTGTAATTCTGTAGCTAAATGAGTTTTGAATGATAGCCCCAAACATTTTATTTCACCATCTTCCTGTTTCTGCATTGTTGAATGGGTTTGGGGATGCCATCCCTTGCTGTCATTGGCAACGATGATGGCTGCTCTGCTGACTCGTTGTTCTGTCAGGTGAGGTAGGAACTGTGTATAGGCTACTTTCGTAGTTCTTTGGAACTTTTAGATCTGTCCTTGTCTAGGTAGACTTGTGGAGTCTAAAATGTAAATAGCTACCTTCCAGATCTATACTTTTTTACACTAAATAACTCTTACCCAAGTAGCAGAAAGTAGGAGGGAGACGCCCTTTAGTTTTGTAACATTTTCTCATGTTTATTTTGTAGGAGCTTATAGGTGAGAGCTGTGTCTATTTTTTTTAATCCATCCTTTTCTTAGGTAAGGTTAAGGTTGGCGATTAGTTTGATTTGTTGATGTTGGGGCCATGCTGTGCTCTGAAACTAAACCTGCTACTTGTGAACTTGTGATGGTGGTTTGGCTGATCATCCTTGGGAGTGGGAAGAGTGGGGGCACTTTTGTGTTGCGGTCCCGTTCCCCGAGGCCAGTTCCTAACATAATTGGGGGCTCGTCTGCTTTTCTCATTCGTCAGCACGTCGTCTGTGAGTGTGTGTGTGTATATATATATTTTATATGTTTGTCTGGTGGGCAGTCTTTGTGCAGGTGGTAAATGGTGTGCATGGAGCTGAGGAAGCTCATGGTGGTAAAGCTGGTGGAGAGAGAGGTTTGTTGGAGGAGGAGCCGGTCAGAGGGGACCAGTAAGACTGAGAGGGGCGTGGCAAGGCAGGGCCGTCAGTAGCACCGTTTCTCCTCTTTCTGTGTAGACTATGCTACCCTACAAGAGTCCCGTCTCCGTACATAGACTTGCCTGTGACTCTGACTCCCAAGCCGTCTAAATCAGTGATACAGACGTATTTACAAGTGTCACAGAAACATTTCAAAGCCACATATTGAGAAGGGTTCATCGCTTCTCGACGTCGGGGTTAGAAAGCTCGACGCTGCTCATAAATGCCTCTTTTCATCTGAAGTCTGTGCTGGTGATATTTTTTCCAGGTTAGAGCTCCCAGCCGTCAGAGCGCTCAACAGCACCACTCTGGCCGAAAGCTCGGTAAAACATATCACCAGCACAGACTTCAGATGAAAAGAGGCATTTATGAGCAGCGACGAGCTTTCTAACCCCAACGTCGAGAAGCTATGAACCCTTCTTCTCAATATGTGGCTTTGAAATGTTTCTGTGACACTTGTAAATACGTCTGTATCGCTGATTTAGACTGCTTGGGAGTCA
Source organism: Poromitra crassiceps (assembly GCF_964638095.1). Classification (NCBI taxonomy): domain Eukaryota; kingdom Metazoa; phylum Chordata; class Actinopteri; order Beryciformes; family Melamphaidae; genus Poromitra; species Poromitra crassiceps. Next base: position 17,443,295 of record NC_139646.1, read on the forward strand.
GAGTGACAGGCAAGTCTATGTACGGAGACTCTTGTAGGGTAGCAGTCTACACAGAAAGAGGAGAAACGGTGCTACTGACGGCCCTGCCTTGTCACGCCCCTCCTCAGTCTTACTGGTCCCCTCTGACCGGCTCCTCCTCCAACAAACATCTCCACCAGCTTTACCACCATGAGCTTCCTCAGCTCCATGCAAAGGCACCTTGATTAACACCATTTACCACCTGCACAAAGACTGCCCACCAGACAAACATATAAAATATATACACACACACACACTCACAGACGACGTGCTGACGAATGAGAAAAGCAGACGAGCACCCAATTATGTTAGGAACCGGCCTCGGGGAACCGGACCGCAACACAAAAGTGCCCCCACTCTTCCCACTCCCAAGGATGATCAGCCAAACCACCATCACAAGTTCACAAGTAGCAGGTTTAGTTTCAGAGCACAGCATGGCCCCAACACAACTAACCAATCAAACTAATCCCCAACCTTAAATTTACCTAAGAAAAGAAAATGATGGATTAAATGAGACACAGCTCTTACCTATAAGCTCCTACAAAATAAACATGAGAAAATGTTACAAAAAACTAAAGGGCTTCTCCCCCTACTTTCTGCTACTTGGGTAAGTGTTATTTACAGTGTACAAAAGTGTAGATCTGGAAGGTAACTATTTACAGTTTAGACTGCACAGGTCTACCAAGATAAAGACACATCTTAATAAAGTTCTGCAGAACTACTAAAGTAGGTCTACACACAGTTCCTACCTGACAGAACACAGCAGTCAGCACAGCAGCCATCATCGTCGGGAATGAGGAGAGCAAGGGGCGACAGGATGGCATCAGCTGGCTTAAATGCTCTCCACCAGCCAATCAGCCAGCAGCAATCTGACACCTGACCAGGCCAATTAGGATGAACACCACCTGCATCTCATTTCTCAATCACACACACACAGAGGAAAGGAATGATGAACACATGCGAGAAATATACAAGGACTGAATGTGAACATTAGCTTCTGTAGCTAATTGAGTTTATAATGACTCCTTGGGACACCTTGTATATTAGCCTGTATTATCCCATACATGTAAAAAGCAGCTGTGATGGCAAAAATTGGACTTAACATAATTTTGTCTTGGGGTTTGTGAAAAGCATTTTTCTCACAGAAATGATACATGATGACATATTACAGGCAATGCCACAGGATAACATCCTGTAAGTTTAATCATGTGTACAGATGGAGTGAGAAGACGTCTCTGTTCAGATCATGTTGTACTCCACTCTATACGACGCATGCTTAATCGGTGTTACGATTATGAGGGGGTCTTTGGAAAATTTTACTTTAGCAATAACATCATGCAAAGCTGTGCTCTTTATTGCCATAGAAAATGTCATGTTTTTTTTTACATGTAAAGTGGAAGACGGGGTGAAGTGTGGTCACCCTCGGGCACCACACTGTTAATCCGGGCCTGACTGTAGCCTATGTAACTTTATTTATTTTTTATAAATAATGATGAGAGGGGTGCCCTTTTTCCCCCACTTAAGCACCTGCCCCTGTCTGTCTGTGCACACCACTGATTTCCATTGCAGAATAATGGGTCAGCCGCCTAAGCCGATGTTGAAAATAGATATATAGAGGAGCAAATAAGAGCGGCGATACATTTGAGGTGAGTGTGAAACTGCACATTTATTTAATTGCAAACCTAAATCAGATGGCACATGACTGTTCTGGACCACAAATTTGATGACAACTATGATTTCACATTCTTGTTTTCATGTTCAAAAAGTTAATGGATGTGACATTTGCTTGAATCCAGATTGAATGGAGAATGAATGCCAAAAGCACAGACATCTTCATTGCTGAAACACAATTTTACAATGTCAATATTCTGGCTGGGGAATTATTGGCTGTATCAGACAACATTGGATTAATGCTCCTTCTAGTCAATCTGGGAACCCAACAGTAAAAAAAAAAAAAAAAAATCCGATGCAAGTCGAAAGTCTGTCTCGAGAGATTCAATAGACCTCTACTGTCTCTTTCTCTGTCTCACACATACAGTACTGTGCAAAAGGCTTAGGCAGATTTTTTAAATATACATTTTCTTAAACGTTTATTTATTTTCTGCATCAGTGTGTTAGTAGTCTCGCTGTGACCACTGCTCTCGTCTAGTGGGGGAAAAAAGACTGTAATCTTTACAAACATCCACCAAAAGTACCAAGCAGGCCTGCTTTATTGCACAATCCAAATCTTCGTCAAAACTTGCCATTGCTGTGTGTCCTGGTAGCTCACCTGGTAGCACGCATACCACGCAGCCTCGGCCCTTCGCACGGCCGCCTCGGGTTCGAGTCTGACCTGCGATCCTTTGCTGCATGGCATCCCCTCTCTCTCTCCCCACACATTTCCTGTCTGCCTACTATCCTATATATAAAAGAAAGGTGAAATGCCCAAAGAAAATAATCTTTAAAAAAAACTTGCCATTGCTCGCCGCTCCGACTGAAATGCTTGGTACCAATGGCAGAGCTTATCCCTGCAGCCTGCTTCAGTCTAGTGTGTTAGTAGACTGCTCCTTATAGTATCAGTTTTTAGGGCAGTGGTGGCCCAATGGTTAGAGAAGCGAGCTTGTGACCGGAAGGTCGTCGGTTCAATCCCCGGGACCGGCAGGATAAATCTGGTTGGGGAAAGTGAAAAGGCAGCGCTTGCCCCTCCCTCATTACCACCACTGAGGTGCCCTTGAGCAAGGCCCTTATCCCCAACCGCTCCAGTGGAGCTGATCAGTGGCCAGCAGATCAGACTGTGGTTGTACTGGTCAGCTTCCAGGTATGAATGTGTGTGTGAATGTGAACAGGGCACTCCTGAAAAAGAGAGCATTGCTCTCAGTGAGACTCCCCCTGTATAAATAAAGGTAAAAAAAAAAAAAAAAAAAAAAAAAAAAAAATATTCAGAAACTTTTAATTTTATTATTTTTCGCAGCTTCACTTAGGCATGTTTTCCCCCCATGTGCCTAAGACTTTTGCACAGTACTGCAGTGCAGACACACACAAGCACACACACACACAAGCAAGCACGCACGCGCACGCACACACACGCACGCACACACACACACACACACACATAATAAAAAAACAAGCATGTGTCCTCTTCACCTGCTATGGGTCTTCATGTGTGTGTTGAGGTGGGAGCTACGGGAGAACTGGCGCCCGCAGACCTGGCAGGCGAAGGGGCGGAGGCCCGAGTGCAGCAGCTCGTGGCGCCGCAGGTGGCTGCGCCTGATGAAGCTCATGCCGCACTGTAAGCAGTGCTGCGTCCTCTCGCCCGTGTGCGAGAGCCGGTGGCGTTTCATCATGCTCGGGAAAGGGAAGCCCTTCCCGCAATCCTCGCACACGTACTTGATGCACTCGCTGGCTCGAGTGGCCATGAACAGAGGTCCACTACCGCAGCTCCCACCGCTTCCTATCTGGTTGCCATGGTGACTGGAGGCGTCGCCGTCTGCAGTGTGTTGCCCATATAATGAGAAGTCAGGGATGTCCAATGTTGTCGATGTGTGCTGGTGGTTTTTTGACAGGGGGGAGAAGTTGTAGCATGTCGGGGTAGCGGTGTCGGGCAAGGCCCTGTCCGGGGGAAGAGCTCCAGAGTCTGGGAACGTCTGACCCAGCAGGCCCTGGTGGAACTCAAAGCCCCCATCTCCATCCACACCCGGGGCGTCGAGGTCTGGGCTTTCTGCCTCCCTCTTAATGTGGAGGGCCACATCAGTCAGCTGGCCTCCACCTGGGGAGATGCAGAACTGGTCTTCGCTGCCCTCTGCAGGTTGACTGCAGAACTGCCACTCTGTCTGCAAGCTGCTGGAGCTCTGCTCAGATGCCTCCTGTTGCCGGGCAACTGGAGGAGAGGCGGGGGAGCGAGCACGAGCTGGTGGAAGGGACGGAAGAAACAAAAGTCATCAGAGGTCATGATCGCAGAGTCGTCATCAAGATCATAAACAGCACGAATAAACCGATAATTATCTGATTTATGGAGTTACCAGATTATTCAAGTGGTCATGTAAACAACATAGTCTGATATGCTTTATCGAATACAGGTCGTTATCGGATTATGAGCAATCTGATAAACACACCTAGCTTTTTGCTGGCTCTTCAGTTTTATTCAGTGCATGGCCCAATCTCTATGTCCACACTCACAGACGCACGGACGTTGAGGCGCATTCCCCACTTCCCACTACTTACTAAAGTGCATGTAAAGTTTAAACATGTCAAATCAGATTATTGCCATTATGCAATTATTCTCAGTTATCAGATTACTGTGTGCATGTAAACACACTCAGTGATGTGGCTGTACGTTTTAACTAATTTGCTAATGTGTTTAGATGTGTGCAGTGCATGTGTTAACCTGTGAGCTCTGCTTCTCCTTCAGCAGCTGCCTCCTCCTGCAGTCTCTCATGTTTGATGGTAACTGATTCGCTTTCCTATAGCACACAAGACAAAGGGCATATTAAAGGGGGAATAAGAATGACTTTTACTAACCTATAGCACAAAATCTGACAATAATGTATGTGCAGGGGGGTGAGGGTTGTTAATCTACCAATGCAGAAATTACTTGACCAGGTTTTGAGATCTATGGCTGTCTGGCTCTTTCTCCCTGCCTCTGAGTCTCTCAATTAGCACATGTGTCTCTATTGTGAAAATGTGACTTTTTAAAGGTTGTGCCAATTACAGGCCAGTGTCACTGAAGGGTGTGGCAGCGTAGCCTGGGTAAAACCAGCCTTCAACGTGACGTCACAGGCTATGCCTGTAGCATAAGTTTATTCCTGACTGATAGCACTAGAGGTCACGTAGAGGCTGGGTTTACCCAGGCTAGTGGCAGGGGGGCTGTGGCAGAGACTTGTATTGGAGGAGATAAGTTTGATCAATGTATCCTACTCTTCGCTGAAAGTGGTCAATAAAAGAAAGGAAGGCTATAGATTACTTAAGGCCCCTTTAACCTATCTTAACCTTCTTCTGTCTTAATCTTATGTAACCGATCTCATATCCTATTATCTACAGTCTTCATTAATGTTATTGTAGACTGACTGGTAACCAGTCAAGTTTGATGGGTCTGGTCTGGATGAAGTTCTGACAGACACACACCTCCTTGTCCTCTTCTGCAGTTTCTGCTCCATTTTTCCATCCTGTGATGCTCTCCCTCTGACCAGAGTACAGCTGTAGTCCTGCTCCGCTGTTTCCTACAATTTGGTAAACGTGTTCAGTACCATAACATGTAGTAGTGCGATAAATTACTAATTTAGCCTCAGAAACAATGTTAGATGGTCTTCACTAGTTTTCAACTTTTTTTGGATGGACTGGGTTGCGATAAATCATGTCATCTGTTAATGCACAAGTCTTGCTATTTGTCAGGCTGCATTGTAAGTGCAATACAAACATGTTGGATTTCATTTTCACACAAAAAACCTGGCTTCACACACCCACATTTTTATGCCACCTGGGGTTGATGGCCAATCACAGTGCAAGTACATAAATAGTGTTGAAAAAATATGGCTAAATGAAAGCACAGTGAATAAAAAGTGGTGACTTATAGCAGATTGTTTATTTGAATTGATTGACGGAATGGCATCAGGTGTCAAACTGAGCAAACTTATAGTGTCAAGTAAAATGTAAATTCAGATTGCAGTCCATATGTGCCAATGATTAATGAAATACCAAAGCTCCAAGGTAATTGTTGTCCCTCCTGCTGAGCTTTGTGCAGGAATTATGTGGAGGAGGGGGGTGATCCCCCCAACCCCATCTGATCACATGCCCAATTATTTATTGTCAAAATGGGGATCTGTGTTCGTATGGGTTGTAGTAAGCCCACAGTTAAAAGGCGACAAAGTAGCGACAGAGCTCAAACTGACTACAGTACTACTACTATGTTGACTACAGTACTAGCTACTACTATGTTTGTGTTGTGTATCAGAATGTGGCATTATCGACCAGACAAGCCATGGATCGGATGTGTGAGACCAACACAGACAGCTCAGCTTACCGTTTTCTGTCTCGTTTTGAGTCTCCTCGAGTAGATCGGCAACAGGGCAGGGTAGCTTCAGTGCGTTAGCTTGTTGTTGTAACGTTACGGCTCTCAATTCATTCCTCAGGATGCCGTTATCGTGCTTCTCCCGGCGCAGCTCCAGGCGCAGGACGGCGCAGTAATCGGCCATTAATTTGTTGATCTCTGTCACAGCAGAAACGGCTAGTTTCTCCATGATGGAGGACAGCTGAGAGTGAAACATGGCCAGTTCTGCCATAATAGCATAGCAAGTGTGTCTCTGTGTGCAAAAGATGGGTCGGATCCTTCTTCTGCTCCTTTATACAACTGCTCTGAACCTGTCCATGCTCAATTTACCTTTTACCGTAATTATCAGTGCATTGCGCACACGTTACAGGTCACGATGATGATGATGATGATGATAATGCTGATTCTTCTTCTTCTTCTTCTTCTTCTTCTTCTTCTTCTTCTTCTTCTTCTTCTTCTTCTTCTTCTTCTTCTTCTAGCGGTTGGCATCCACCAGTGTTGAAGTACCGCCATCTACTGGATTGCAAACTATTACAGTGTCCATCCAAAGACAAAGTGCTCCCATTCAAGATATTTGTGTCACGATCATAGACATATAGCTCAGTGGTCACGATCAGATGATGACATGGGGGCGCTATCTTTAATCGTTATTGAAGTGGCATCTTTAATTTTTGAAAACAATCGCACTGGATATTTCCATGCAAAATAGTGGTGTTCTGTTTCATGACTGCATGGAGTCAACTATGAACACAAAACAAGCAATTAAATTATTTAAAAGTGCTTTCAAAATGACTGAGTCATATACACCACTTGTAATTCCATTCTACAACACCCACCAACAGGGTGGAGGGTTAGGCCTACTTGTAATCCAATACAATTACTGATTACCTGTTAAAAAAGTGGACAGTAATGTAATCAAAGTATCACAATATAAAAGTAATGTAACTGATTTGTTTCTGTTACTTTCCAGCATTCGACCACTGGATTCCGGGGGTATGCTCCCTCAGGAGGGCATTTTTCTATAAACAATTTTTACTGAATGCAACTGTAATCTTGATTACATATTTTTTTCTGTAACTGTAAGGGATAGGGATTACAGTTACCTTTTTTGTGTCCTGATTCTAGTAATGGGATTACATGTAATCACTTCCTAAGCTTCTGCCCACCAATAGTGTAACTCTACATCAAATGAAGACTGGTTGTTCTCATATCAGAACTGATTCCCAGCCTCATGTAAGCATGGTCATTTTGGCAAATTATTTTTTGACTAGCTGTGAGCATACAGTACAGAATGAATTGTTGACGGGCTATTTAGCATCCAATATGGTGGTGCACCGGAATTTTAGGCAATCTAGCGTGTTTCTAAAAGCATACGAAGTAAGAAGAAGTTAGCAAAATACATTTTATTTATACAGCACTTTTGTCCTCTCTTAAAAGCAGAGTTTGCAATCTACTTTATCATGAGGCAAAAAAAGAAAGAATTGTAAAATATACAAAGGAGATAAAATTAGGAAGCACATTGCAAAGGTGGAAGAAAATTAAAAACATGCAAAAATCGGTCGATGAAAGTATATTTGAGACATGATTTGAAAGATAATACTGAAATAGCTTATATAAGTTCCTCAGACATGATGATGCACGGTCTAGTCTTGGTCATAAAAATCTACTTCTACCGAATGCCAGCCATTCTTGTTCTGAAGCGATGACAAAACATACAGTAGTACAAAGTACTTTACAAACAATAAAAGACAATCCCTTAAAAGAAGCATTTCACGTTCTGTGTGAATGACAATGACAATCTTGGCGTGGGGTGTAAAAAGTCACAGTATGTTTTCATTTGAGATGACACAATGTTAGAAGGCACTTTTTTCGCAGATCCACCATTGCACTGAGCCACAAACATTATTATTCCAGCTGTTTATGTTTTTCCCATCTATCACAACACAGTCCGCCTTTCCACCAAAGTAAGATCCAGCGGGCTGACCTGTGTGCCAGAACCTGTTAAAAAAGAACCTGTTAAAAACCTGATGGAAATAAGATGCACAATGCATTATCAGGCCAACCTCTTCACTTCTGTTAAATAGGACTGAAGAATGGATGTCTTACCCTGTGCTGCTCAGAAGGGTACTACCATCCACCCATTTCCAGCTTCCATCCTCATCCCTGTCACTCAAACCAATCCACACTTTCTTGTTGAAAGAATTGATGAATGTCTGTTGAATTGTTATATCAATACACACTTGTGAAGCACTTAGTCTGGAATGTGAGTACATACAGTCTATGGTTTTAACACAATTAAATGGAAAGTAAGATTTTTACTCGTCTCTTAACCCATTGATACCTGATGCAGCATTTGTGTGTATATCCCTCATTTGTGTGTGTATCCCTTTAAAGGGATACACCACTTTTTTGGAAGTTTAGCTCATTTACCACATCCCCCCCACATAACCAAGATACACCATGCCTTAGTTAGTGGCACTGTTCGCTCAGTTTACAGTGAGCTACAGTCGTGAAGTTAGTAATTATCGCCATAGAATGGAGGCCAATGGTACAGCTGTTAAAAATCTGCCAAAACACACATCTCACGGCGCCAAAATACATGTTGTGCTTCGGGTACTCACCACACGATGAAATATTAATCCAAAATGCACATAATCTGTCTTTTTGGAAGGAAAAGAGGTCGTCGGCCATGTTTGGAAAGTAGTGCCGGCTACCTCTTTTCCTTCCAAGACCAATTATGTGCATTTTGGATTAATATTTCATCGTGTGGTGAGTACCTGAAGCACAACATGTATTTTGGTGGCGTGAGATGCGAGTTTTGGCAGATTTTTAACAGCTGTACCATTAGCCTCCATTCTATGGCGATAATTACTAACTTCACGACTGTAGCTCACTGTAAACTGAGCAGACAGTGCCACTAACTAAGGCATGGTGTCCGTTCCAATACCCATACTTCCATACTATTTAGTAGGCAAAAAAAGATTTAGTATGTCCCAATACATAGTATGTCAGATGCAGTATGCCAAGAGTACCAGGATGTTGTACTACAGTACATCAGCTCCTATTTCGGAGTATGCATCGATGCATGCTGCTTCAGCCAAACTTCCCCACAATCCTTTGCGCAGCAGGAAGTTATGTCTTCTTCTTCTTCTTCTTCTTCTAATGTTTTATGGCGGTTGGCAAACAACTTTTTGTGCTTTACCGCCACCTACTGGAGTTACGTCGCACTGACTGAGCTGCGTGTTCATGAATGAGATAATTAACTTTAAGAAAGCCTTGAAATATGTTAAAACCAAACAAGCATGGTGTGTACCAAAACATGCATATCTTGATTCCTGTTTAGATCTCTGACTTAATGTTTTTGCTTTATTTATTTTATTTTGTTTATTTGATTGTCTGTTCCAATTTTGTAAATGTTTAGTCTGAATTTTTTGTATAATGTACTGTTTGTTACTGCCAGAGTTTGTTTATTGAATAAAAAATAAATAAATAAAAAACTCAAATGTGGCGCTGCGGACGTCGGCGGAAGTGAGCAAGAGGTCGGAGTTCAGGAAGCTCACGTGACGACAGATGTAGTGTGTCCCAATAGTATGCATTTTGCATGCATGCTGCACACTACAATCCATACTTTGTGAGGGCAGCGGCAGTACATACTACAAGAAAGAAGTACAAGTATGGGTATTGGAACGGGGCCATGGTGTATCTTGGTTATGTGGGGGGGATGTGGTCTTAAAGGGATACACACACAAATGCTGCATCAGGTATCAATGGGTTAGGTTGGGGGGGGGGGGGGGGGGGGGATCTTTGCCACATTTGCCTATACCTGTTCTTCTTCGCTGTTTATGATGACCAGGTGTGCTCCTCTCTGTAGACAGTCCAGCCTGCTGTCATCCCAGCTCTTTAGATCGGTAGAAATGTAGTAAAAACTGGTGCTGAATGATATACATCCTCCATCTTTACAGAAAAGCTCTGCAAGAGGAGAGCATCTTAAGAGCAGCAAATAAAAGCACAAATACATTTGCATGTACATGCACGGTCGCATTAAACACACGTGCGCACGCACACACACACACACACACACACGCACGCACGCACACACACACACACACACACACACACACACACACACACACACACACACACACACACAGAAACACACACACACACACACACACACACACACAGAAACACAGGTATAATAAAGTGACTCACTGAGATGTTTTACAGCCTTCTTGCCAGCTTTTCTATCTGCACAGGAAATCAAAAACAGTGATATAATTTAGATAGAAACAAACATGCAAAATGGATGATTTAAAGTGCAAATCTCTTGTATGATAGAGGAAGTGAATGCCTCACAGTGGAGCCCAAGGCCTATAAGAGCAGCCAGTAGGAGAAGACACATCAGCAGCAGACACACTACAGACACCCTGCAGGGCTTCTTCACTGGCTGGATAACATCACCTGTAAGAACAAGACAGACCGGCCATGTTTTGGTAACACAAGCACCAGAGGGACTGTTACACAGTTTTGCTGTTTGTGACATTGATTATAACATTCATTCTCAGATAAATGTATTTATACAATCCACTACATGTACATCATATATAGGGTGTGTAATGCATTTGTTTTTAATAATTTGATCTTGTTTACTTTTAATACTTTTCTGTCTTCATCATTAGCAGAGAGAGAGAGAGAGAGAGAGGGGGGGGGGGTCATGCATACAGCCATGCCTGTATTACCGCATGCAGGGAACATGCCTGGGGGCACTGGATCACCAGGGGCCCAAAAGATTCTAAGTCCCATGTCTGTGTTCAATGTATTTTGCAACATGTCACAAATTTCAGTTGGAATGTGCAGCCAGGTGGGACCTTGACACACACACACTTAGGCCTACTGCAGGCTACAGTTTAAAATGATTATGGGCCCCAGTCTATTGACATTTGGGGCCCATCGTGGGAGTAGTGATTTGGTGAAAATGAGAGCAGAATTATGTTTTGGTGTTTTGTGTGCATTTGTGTGTGTGTATGTGTGGTTGTGTTACTCACTTAGCTGCTGATCTTGTGTCTTGTCTTCTGGCGTATTTGATCTGGGGTCACGACCCTCATAGTTGTCTAAACTTTCATAGATGTCCACTATCCTCTCCTCCACCTCGTCGCTCCCTCCAGCTGTGATTAAGGCCCTCTCTTCCCTCTCTCTCTGATGCTCCTCTTCTTCCACAGGATCATCGTTCTCGTAGATGTGAACACGCTCAGACATCTCCATCTTCTGTCTCAATCATCAGCTACTTAGTTCTTGATATATCCAGACTTGTTTTCAGTCATACTAAACTACAAAGTAATTTGTTTGTGATCTATGTCCAAATAAAGCCGGGTTTCCGCATTTAGTATCATGCGCCTCTGAACAGATACTGAATTTACCAAAGTTTCCCCTCACATCTCTCGTAGCCTTTTTTTTTTTTTTTTGCGTGGGTGATGTGGCTGACCCAATGAGAAAGCACACAGGAAGTTGTTTCAACAGGAAAGCCTGATTGCAACATTGGGGTAATACCTCTTATGTTTTTAAAGTTCTGATGTGAGACACATAAACTACCTGGAAATGTAAATCAGTAACATCTGCTCTTCATTTGTTCTATGCATACATTCATAAAGAAATTAGAAATAGTATGTTAATCAATAGAGTTCCCATGTCATTTGAACAATCGAGTTGGTCAGAATATAGTTTTTGCGCATTGTACTAAAACGGCGTTTTAGTGAAAGCATTTCCTAGAATTGAGGTCAGTTCACTTTCACTTCAGCATCTAACATTCATTTAAATAATATTCTGTAGGTATTATCCTCCAAAACATGTTAATATGACCCATAATGTGATTTACATCCATCCAAGGCAGAAATCTTTTTTTTTATAAAAATATCCTTATACAGTATGTTCTCTTAAATAATTGAATGAATGCTCTGTTAATAACCAATTGATCACATTTTCCCTTTACATGGACCTTTGAATGGACGATAACCCAAATAACTAGAATCTTTACTGCATATGATTCGAACAGCGCCCTGGCAAGATGGAAAACCGCAGACGATGTAACAGTTCAGTCACATGTCAACTGATAGTAGGATAAGAACATCCAACACACACACACACACACACACACACACACACACACACACACACACACTTATTACACTTGTCTTCATAAGCCCCACACCCCCTCTTTTTACTAAGCTGTTGACACAGAGATGTGATGATATGTCCTTCTCTGTCCTCTCTTTCTCTCTTCCTGCTCTCTCACTCTCAGATGGATCCGTGTCTCAAACTTCCTCCACGGTCCGCTGTGTTTGTTTTTCCCTGAGAGGGACACCAAGAGAGAACTGAACAGACACTTGTTCTCTGCATGTTGCCACACCTCCATCTCTGGCTCTCTCAAATAAAGTCGTTTTTTTTACCATCCTCTCCATCCCTTTCCCTCTCTTTCTTCCTGATCTGATGAGACGGGCAGTGGCTGGAGAGCAGTGGTGGAGGAGGAAGACTTAGTCTCAAGAGCTCGGCAGAGTTTTTCTATCCTCCTGTGTCCACACTGAAAATTACACGTTGTTCTCTGGATACACGCGTGTGGCTGGATAGCCTCTTTTTGTATTTATTATTTTCACAAAAACAATTTAATCAAATCAAAATCATAAACCTCTTGTGATTCCTATTCAATCAGTTCTTAAGGCAGAATAAAATAGCAGCATGCACAGCTTTTTCTGTAAATGTGGTGATTTTAGTTTAGTGCAAGATTGGAAGCTGGATGTTAATGATTAAAAAGCAGCATCTACAAAACATCTCAACACTGGAAAAATATCCCATAGAAGAAGAAAACCATTATAAAAAATAAAATGTCATCGGGTATTTCACAATGCAAGGAAAGATAAACATTATTTTGTCTTCGCACGGTCAGACAAATATAGATCCTATTATTTTGTAGATATTTGATTGAAATGTTATTTCCTGTCACTTTCTATTTAATATATATATTTTCTTTTCTTGTTACAGTATTATCTACAGTCAGGTGTCTGACTGCTGGCAGCAGAAAACCATTATAGCACCATGTATTGGCCTTATATGGGACTGCAGGTTGAGTAGACCCAAGTCAGCCAACACATTTGGACTACACACACACACACACACACACACACACACACACACACACACACACACACACACACTCACTCACTCACTCACTCACTCACTCACTCACTCACGCACACGCACACGCACAGACACACACACACACACACACACACACACACACACACACACACACACACACACACACACACACACAGAGAGAGATTATAACATGACAGGGCCCTGGGCATGGATGCATAGATGGGCCCCCCTCACAGCGCACATACGCACAATTAGGGACAGAATAAGAACTAAGACATACTTTCACCTGCATCTCAACAGGATTTACAGCACAGACACCTGGACACTCAAAGCCACCAGCACGATAACAAGAAATAAATGCACCTGTATCCAACACAGGATTTACAGTGCAGGCACATTCAATTAAAGCCAAAGGCACAATAACCCTCAAAGTTTGGACTACCAGCACAGCAGTTGCACAGAGCCAGTGAGAGTTTCCTCACTTAATTCATTCATTCGTCCTTTCATTAAATTTAGTTTAAGATTTATTTTTTGGCATTTCATGCTTTATTTGACAGAGCGGTAGTGAGAGACATGGAGGAGAGAGGGCATGTCCTGCCCTCTCTCTCTCCCACGCTTGTCCGACATGCAGCAAAGGACTGGAGGCTGGATTCGAACCCGTGTTGCTGTGGCATGGATCGAGCCTTATGGTACACACTCTACACTCTGCGAGCCCATTCATTGTTTTTACCCACTGCTTCCTATTCAGAGTCATGGTACCTGTAGTTATCCCATCATGCATAGGAAGGAAGAGATAATTACATACACTAGGCTTCTAAATGTGTCAAATCTAAAAGCAGATGATTTAATTTAAAAATGTGCCACAATATAAAATGTTGTAAATCTTGTCAAAAACTGTTACAAAAATGTGATGTGTGATTTCAAATATATATATTATTATTAGGCCTATTATTGTTGTCATCATCATCATCATCATTATTATTAGGCCTATTACTACTTCTCAGACACAAACAGGATGTTTCTGTATCTAGGTTTAATGTCACTATCAAATAATGTCCACATGGGGGCAGTATCGGTACTGTACTTAAAGTGGCATCTTCAGTTTTTGAACATGCACTGGATATTTCCAGACAAAATCTGTGGTGTTCTGTTTCATGACTGCATGAAACGACATTTATGAACAGAGAACAAGCACTTTAATTATTTCAAAGTGCTGAGTCATGTACACCACTGTATTATTTTTTGTCTGACCCCCCCCCCCCCCCCCCCCCTTCCGTTCTTCATGACCCACCAATGGTCTAAAAACCGTAATAATAACCACATAAAATGAAGACTGGTTGTTCTCATATCAGATTCACAGCCTCATGTTATCATGGTCATTTTGGCTAATTATTTTTTGACTGTAGCTGTGAGCATACCGAATCAACTGTTGATGGGCTACTCAGCATCCAATAATAGGTGTGTTTCTAAAAATATTTGATTTCTCAATCCATACAGAAGAAGATGGTAAAATACATTTTATTGAGATAGCAATAGGTGTCTCTTAAAAGCAGTTTGCAATGTACTTATACGGCAAAAATAAAAGAATTGCAAAATATACAAAGGAATTAAAAACTGTGAAGCACATCACAAAGGTGGTTAAAAAAACACCATAAGACAATTAAAACATGCAAAACTACTGTACAGTAGGTCGATGAAAGTGTATTTTGAGACATGATTTGAAAGATAATACTGAAGTAGTTATCTAAGTTCCCATGTTGCACTGTCTAGTCTGGGTAATACATATTCATTACCACTTTAAGTCTTGATAAAAGAGGAGCTAGTAAATCTACACTTCTACTGGATGCTTAACAAAATCTGATCCCGGTCCCAACAGCTATTCTTGTTCTGAAGCTATGACAACAAATAGATTACAAAGTGCTTTACAAACAAAACAAGTGAAATGTTTCACGTTCTCTGTGTGAATGACAATCTTGGTGTGGGGTGTAAAGTCACAATATGTCTTCATTTGAGATGACACATAATGTTCGAAGTCTATCACATTTCACAGACCCAGTATTGCACTGAGCCACAATGATCATCATTCCAGCTGTTTAATTTTTGAGGCCAGAATATGGCAGCACAGTCCTGCCTAGAGGAGGAATGTGCACGTGGCTGACCTGTGCTCCAGAACCTGTTAAAAAAAGAAAATAGTCAACTGTACTTGATGGAAAATAAGATGCACAATGCATTATCAGGCCAACCTGTTCACTGTTAAATAGGACTGAAGAATGGATGTCTTACTTTGTGCTGTTCAGAAGTGTACCATCCACCCATTTCCAGACTCCCTCCTCATCCCTGTCACTTAAACCAATCCAAACTTTCTTGTTCAAGGAATTGATGAATTTCTGTTGAATTGTTTAAAACACCAATTACATCAACACACACTTGTGAAGCATTCAAAACAAAGTGTGGAATGTCTGACAATTTTAACTTAACTAAACACACTAAAGATTTTTTATATATTTTTTACAATCAAACAGCAACTTGGGTGGGGGGTGGGGGGTGCCACACTTTCCTGTTACCTGTTCTTCTTCATTGTTTATGATGACCAGGTGTGCTCCTCTCTGTAGACAGTCCTGCCTGCTCTCATCCCAGCTCTTTAGATCAGTAGAAATGTAATAAAATCTGTTGCTGAATGATCTACATCCTTCACAGAAAGGGTCTGCAAGAGGAGAAGGATCTTAAGAGCAGCAAATAAAAGCATGAATGCATTATGTACACAAATGTAGCCTATGTAGTACATATAAACAAACACACACACACACACACACACACACACACACACACACACACACACACACACACAGACACACACACACACACACACACACACACACACACACACACACACACACACACACACACACACACACACACACACACACACACACACACACACACACACACAAGCAGAATAAGACAGACTCACTGAGATCAGACAGCTTCTTTGTGTTTTCAGCACAGGTCTTGTTGAGGGTCTGCAGTTTGCTTCTGTCCACAAAGGATGTAAAGTTACAGATTGAAAGCCTCTCTTCTAGGATGCCCACTGCTTTTGTATCTGCACAGGAAATCCAAAACAGTGGTAGACTTTAGATAGGAACTCATATGCAATATGGATGCTGAAGAGTGTAAATCTCTAGAGGAAGTGAATGACTCACAGTGGACCACAACGCCTATAAGAGCAGCCAGTAGGAGAAGACACATCAGCAGCAGACACACTACAGTCACCCTGCAGGGCTTCTTCACTGGCTGGATAACATCACCTGTAGAACAAGACAGACCGGCCATGTTTTAGTAACACAGCAATTGATCTCACCCCATTCTGTACAAATACCACAATATTACACATTCAAAATGTGTGTATTATTTAGGCTGCAAAAGTCCAATTTCATGTGCAGTTTATACACCTTGAGGTTGGGGTTAGGTACTGGTCAGTGGCCCTCTGGTGGTTAGGGTTCAGCACTGGTCAGTGGCCCCCTGGTGGTTATGGTTCGGCACTGGTCAGTGGCCCTCTGGTGGTTATGGTTCGGCACTGGTAGCAACTTGGTTTGGGTTAGGGTTTGGATATGGGTCGAGGTTAGGGAGCCACCAGGGGAGGAAGGCTGAGCTTCAGAACTGCCGGACTGCACGCAATTTTGACATTTGGCGTATTCACTCCACGTTATTTATATCAATATCATGCAAAACCGTGTTATTTGTACTACTATTTAAGCAATTGGTCTGAATATTGCTTAATTTTGTGGTTTTTGCTGTATGTGTGTGCTTGGTTGTGTATGTGTGTGTGTGTGTGCGTGCATGAGAGAGAGAAAGAGAGAACTTGTACTATGAGTGATTTGGTGAAGAATGAGACAAGAATTATGTATTTGTTTTAGTGTGTGTGTGTGTGTGTGTGTGTGTGTGTGTGTGTGTGTGTGTGTGTGTGTGTGTGTGTGTGTGTGTGTACAGTGTGTGTGTGTGTGTGTGTGTGTGTGTGTGTGTGTGTGTGTGTGTGTAGGTGTGCATGTGTTGTAGTAGTAGTAATTTATTTACAGTTTTCCAGAATATATGTACAGTCCATAGAAATAAATAATAAACAATGCATGCATCAAACGTGCGTGTGTCTATGTGTGTGACTCACTTAGCTGCTGATATATATCTTCTGTACGTGATCTATGGTCTCAATCCTCAGAGTTGTCTGCAGTTTCATAGATTGTGATTGTGTGAGCGCACTCAGACATCTCCATCTTCTGTCTCAATCATCAGATACTTGATATATCCTGCCTCGTTTTCAGTTTGCCGCTCTTTGCTTCATACTAATCTACACAATAAGTCATTTTCTGTGATCTATGTCCAAATAAAGCCTATGTGTTTCCTTACTCCAGTATCATGGGTCTCTGAACAGATAATGGTTTGTCCTCACCTTTTTTCTTTTTCTTTTTTTGCCGTGGGTGCTGTGGCAGAGCCAATCACCCAACTCATAGTAAACTGTTTCAACAGGAAAGACTCCTTGTGGCACTGAGGTAAAGTTCAGATGTTTCGTGCAGTTTGACATTAGTGACTTGGGCAGGGAGTTACATCGCTGGACCCTGAATGACAAGGGGCATGAACAGCATGGGGTGCTCTAAAGTCTAAACTATGCTGTAGAGGTCAGTCTTCCTCTTCCATGATTGAAATATAGTCAAAGACAACATTTTACATAAACAATGATCAAACATAAAACCAACAGAAACAACCACCATACATACAGGGCAATTACAATACAACATGAGACACTAGCCCTCATAGTCAGGCATGTAAACTCACACAGACACACACATCTTGACAAGCGACCTGGCATATCCTACTTAATTAAAGAGCTGAGCTTGCTTTCTATTCCAGGCCTTAGAGATCAAATTAGCAGTCTTAAATATTTCAGCCTTAAACAACCACTCCAACTTCTGCCTCTAAGTTTAGGCTTAGACCATATTATTTTGTTTGCATTCCTCTCTATAATTAAGATAACTTTTGTTTCAACATATTAACGTTTACAGCAAAGCATGTTATATGCCAATCGGCCTCTCTAAAGAATAGAAAAAATAATTATTTATCGAGGGCTGACTGTGTGTGTTCCTCACCTAGCTGCTGATATATATCCTCTGTACGTGACCTGGCGTCACGATCCTCAGAGTTGGTTGTAGTAGTATAGATTGTGGTTGTTTGAGTGCTCTCAGACATCCCCATCTTGTGTCTCAATCATCAGCTACTTGATAGGCTATATATCCAGACTTGTTTCCAGTTTGCTGCTCTTTTCTTGCTCCATTCAGTATCATGCGTCTCTGTCCAGATGTGTTACTATATGAGTCCTCACTTCCTCATCTCTCTAGAAGTGCGATTTCTTTTTCCGTATGGGTGGCGTGCTGTGGCAGACCCAATCACGCAGCTCATAGTAAACTTTTTCGACAGGAAAGACTCATGGTGGCAGTGGGGTAAAGTTAAGATATTTTATACAGTTTTTGCACACTGTACTAAAACTGACTTTTAGTTAAAGGATTTCCTAGGCTTGAGGTCAGTCCACTTACACTTCAGCCAAGTAGATATTCTTTGGAGTCAAAAAACTGAAAAAGGCTTATAACATGACGTACGACTCATATAAACACACACACCTATTTGTCTTCATAACCACTACACCATCTTCTTTTTTGTTACTAAGATGTTGACCCAGAGATGTGATGTTATGTCCTTCTCTGTCCTCTCTCTCTCTTCCTGCTCTCACACTCACAGGTGTATCACTGCCTCATCCCTCTTTTTGTGTGCCCTAATGTAGGGGTGTGTTAGCATGAGAGCAGAGCAGAGCGTGCATTTGCGTGTGTGTGTTACTCACCTAGCTGCTGATATTGTTGTGTCTGCTCTTCTGGTGTATTTGATCTGGGGTCACGACCCTCATAGTTGTCTAAACTTTCATAGAGGTGCACTCTCCTCTCCTCCACCTCGTCACTCCCTCCAGCCAGGCGCGGACTGCATAATCGGGCACGTCGGGCAAATGCCCGGTGGCCTGGCCTGGCCTGGCCTGCAAGAAAAAAAAAAAAAAAAAAAAAATGTGCCCACAGTCAGGCCACTCACTGAACAGCAGGCCAGGTGCCGCCTACTGGTTTACTAGTGGTTTTATTACTTTATTCAGGGTTAAAGTGGGTGCATCTCATTGTAAAATTGGACTTGGCCCAAATTGGGCTTCAAACGGCCCAAATCGGGCTTCAAACGGCCCAAATCTGGCTTTAAACGACCCAAATTGGGCTTCAAACGGCCCAAATCTGGCTTCAAACGGCCCAAATTGAGCTTTAAACGGCCCAAATTTTTCGGACGCCGGCACGCGCGTCGGCCCGTATCGGCCTGGCCTGCTTGGTATCTAATGCCCAGCCTGAATTATGATCCCAGTCTGCCTCCAGCTGTGATTAAGGCCCTCTCTTCTCTCTCTCTCTGATGCTCCTCTTCTTCCACAGGATCATCGTTCTCGTAGATCAAGGAGACAGACAGACAAGGAGAAAGCCTGTTTCTCCTTGTCTGCCCGTAAACGCCTGGTGGAAAGCCTTTTTATGTCTCAGCTAGACTATGGTGATATTGTTTGCAACTTTCTAGCCCTACTTCCTTGTCTAAACTGGACCCCCTCTACCATGCCGCTCTGAGATATATCACAAACTCAGGTTATAGGACTCATCATTGCACCTTGTACGACCTGGTTGGATGGTCCTCCCTTGCCCTGCGCAGAATGCGACATTGGTACATGTTCATATACAAGGCCATCCTGGGCAGACTACCCTCATACATCTGCTCTACGTTTGTAGCGATAAACAACTCCCATAACTTAAGATCAAATAGCTGGTTTAAATTCAAAGTGCCAATTATGCGAACAGAACCTGGAAAAAAGAGTCTCTCCTACTTTGGTCCCTGGTCGTGGAACGACCTGCAGTCCCGTTTAAAACTGGTCTCTTCCATTCCTCTGTCCAGTTTTAAACATGCTCTATCTGAAGTTCTTACTGCAAGCTGCTCCTGCAGTAATGTCTAGTTTTACTTTGCCCTTTTTGACCTGTTAATTTTGTTTTTAGGCCATATGTTTTTACGTTCTTGATCCTGTGTTATTTATTACCCTTGGATGTGGTATTTTATGATGTATTTGGTTGTCCTTGCTTTTTTGAAATGTTTCAGCTCTATAGCCCTGTTTTTACGTTTCCTTTATATGTACTGTAATACAGGTATATGTTGATTGTAACCTGGCTTGTAATTGCTGCCTTCTTTGCCAGATCACATTCGCAAAAGAGATCTTGTATCTCAAATGTCTTATCTGGTTAAATAAAGGTAAAAAAAAAAAAAAAAAAAAGATGTGAACACGCTCAGACGTCTCCATCTTCTGTCTCAATCATCAGCTACTTAGTTCTTGATATATCCATATATATATTGTTTTCAGTCATACTAAACTACAAAGTAATTTGTTTGTGATTTATGTCCAAATAAAGCCGTGTTTCCCCATTCAGTAGCATGCGTTTCTGAACAGTTACTCTTCATGTCTCTCGTAGACTTTTTTTCTTTTTGCGTGGGTGATGTGGCTGACCCAATTAGCAAGCACGCAGGAAGTTGTTTCAACAGGAAAGCCTGATTGCAACATTGGGGTAATACCTCTTATGTTTTTAAGTTCTGATGTGAGACACATAAACTACCTGGAAATGTAAATCAGTAACATCTGCTCTTCATTTGCATTCTATGCATACATTCATAAAGAAATTATAAATAGTAAGTTAATCAATAGTTCCCATGTCATTTGAACAATCAACTGAGACTTCTGAAGTTGGTCAGAATATAGTTTTTGCACATTGTACTAAAACTGAGTTTTAGTGAAAGCATTTCCTAGAATTGAGGTCAGTTCACTTTCACTTCAGCATCTAACATTCATTCAAATAATATTCTGTAGGTATTATCCTCCAAAACATGTTAATATGACCCATAATGTGATTTACATCCATCCAAGGCACTGAAGCAGAAATCAAATTTTTGGGAATAAAAATATCCTTATACAGTATGTTCTCTTAAATAATTGAATTAATGCTCTGTTAATAACCAATTGATCACATTTTCACTTTACATGGACCTTTGAATGGACCATAACCCAAATAACTAGAATCTTTACTGCATATGATTCGAACAGCGCCCTGGCAAGATGGAAAACCGCAGAGGATGTAACAGTTTAGTCACATGTCAACTGATAGTAGGATAAGAACATCCAGCACGCGCACACACACACACACACACACACACACACACACACACACACACACACACACTTACACTTGTCTTCATAACCCCCACACCCCCTCTTTTTACTAAGCTGTTGACACAGAGATGTGATGTTATGTCCTTCTCTGTCCTCTCTTTCTCTCTTCCTGCTCTCTCACTCTCAGATGGATCCACATCTCAAACTTCCTCCACGGTCCGCTGCGTTTGTTTTTCCCTGAGAGGGACACCAAGAGAGAATTGAACAGACACTTGTTCTCTGCATGTTGCCACACCTCCATCTCTGACTCTCTCAAATAAAGTCGTTTTTTTTTACCATCCTCTCCATCCCTTTCCCTCTCTTTCTTCCTGATCTGATGAGACGGGCAGTGGCTGGAGAGCAATGGTGGAGGAGGAAGACGTCTTCTTCTCCATGCTCAGAGTCTCAAGAGCTCGGCAGAGTTTCTCTATCCTCCTGTGTCCACACTCCTGTGTCCACACTGAAAATTACACGTTGTTCTCTGGATACACGCTGGATAGCCTCTTTCTGTCTTTATTATTTTCACAAAAACAATTTAATCAAATCAAAATGATAAACCTCTTGTGACTCCTATTCAATCAGTTCTTAAGGCAGAATAAAATAGCAGCATGCACAGCTTTTTCTGTAAATGTGGTGATTTTAGTTTAGTGCAAGATTGGAAGCTGGATGTTAATGATTAAAAAGCAGCATCTACAAAACATCTCAACACTGGAAAAATATCCCATAGAAGAAGAAAACCATTATAAAAAATAAAATGTCATCGGGTATTTCACAATGCAAGGAAAGATAAACATTATTTTGTCTTTGCACGGTCAGACAAAGATAGATCCTATTATTTTGTAGATATTTGATTTAAATGTTATTTCCTGTCACTTTCTATTTAATATATATATTTTATTTTCTTGTTACAGTATTATCTACAGTCAGGTGTCTGACTGCTGGCAGCAGAAAACCATTATAGCACCATGTATTGGCCTTATATGGGACTGCAGGTTGAGTAGAGCCAAGTCAGCCAACACATTCGGACTACACACACACACACACACACACACAGACAGAGAGATTATAACATGACAGGGCCCTGGGCATGGATGCATAGATGGGCCCCCCTCACAGCGCACATACGCACAATTAGGGACAGAATAAGAACTAAGACATACTTTCACCTGCATCTCAACAGGATTTACAGCACAGACACCTGGACACTCAAAGCCACCAGCACAATAACAAGAAATAAATGCACCTGTATCCAACACAGGATTTACAGTGCAGGCCCATTCAATTAAAGCCAAAGGCACAATAACCCTCAAAGTTTGGACTACCAGCACAGCAGTTGCACAGAGCCAGAGATAGTTTCATCACTTAATTCATTAATTCGTCCTTTCATTAAATTTTGTTTAAGATTTATTTTTTGGCATTTCATGCTTTATTTGACAGAGCGGTAGTGAGAGACATGGAGGAGAGAGGGCATGTCCTGCCCTCTCTCTCTCCCACGCTTGTCCGACATGCATCAAAGGACTGGAGGCTGGATTCGAACCCGTGTTGCTGTGGCATGGATCGAGCCTTATGGTACGCACTCTACACTCTGCGAGCCCATTCATTGTTTTTACCCACTGGTTCCTATTCAGAGTCATGGTACCTGTAGTTATCCCATCATGCATAGGAAGGAAGAGATAATTACATACACTAGACTTCTAAATGTGTCAAATCTAAAAGCAGATGATTTAATTTAAAAATGTGCCACAATATAAAATGTTGTAAATCTTGTCAAAAACTGTTACAAAAATCTGATGTGTGATTTCAAATATGTATATTATTATTAGGCCTATTATTGTTGTCATCATCATCATCATCATTATTATTATGCCTATTACTACTTCTCAGACACAAACAGGATGTTTCTGTATCTAGGTTTAATGTCACTATCAAATAATGACCACATGGGGGCAGTATCGGTACTGTACTTAAAGTGGCATCTTCAGTTTTTGAACAAATTTGCACTGGATATTTCCAGACAAAATCTGTGGTGTTCTGTTTCATGACTGCATGAAACTACATCTATGAACAGAGAACAAGCACTTTAATTATTTCAAAGTGCTGAGTCATGTACACCACTGTATTATTTTTTGTCTGACCCCCCCCCCCCCCCCTCTTCCGTTCTTCATGACCCACCAATGGTCTAAAAACCGTAATAATAACCACATAAAATGAAGACTGGTTGTTCTCATATCAGATTCACAGCCTCATGTTATCATGGTCATTTTGGCTAATTATTTTTTGACTATAGCTGTGAGCATACCGAATCAACTGTTGATGGGCTATTCAGCATCCAATAATAGGTGTGTGTTTCTAAAAATATTTGATTTCTCAATCCATACAGAAGATGTTAAAATACATTTTATTGAGATAGCAATAGGTGTCTCTTAAAAGCAGTTTGCAATGTACTTTATACCGCAAAAATAAAAGAATTGCAAAATATACAAAGGAGTTAAAAATTGTGAAGCACATCACAAAGGTGGTTAAAGAAACACCATAAGACAATTAAAACATGCAAAACTACTGTACAGTAGGTCGATGAAAGTGTATTTTGAGACATGCTTTGAAAGATACTACTGAAGTAGCTTATCTAAATTCCCATGTTGCACTGTCTAGTCTGGGTAATACACATTCATTACCACTTTAAGTCTTGATAAAGGAGAAGCTGGAAAATCTACACTTCTACTGGAGGCTTAACAAATACTGATCCTGGTCCCAACAGCTATTCTTGTTCTGAAGCCTTGACAACAAATAGATTACAAAGTGCTTTACAAACAATAAAAGTGAAATGTTTCACGTTCTCTGTGTGAATGACAATCTTGGTGTGGGGTGTAAAGTCACAATATGTCTTCATTTGAGATGACACATGTTAGAAGTCAATCACATTTCACAGACCCAGTATTGCACTGAGCCACAATTATCATCATTCCAGCTGTTTAATTTTTGAGGCCAGAGTATGGCAGCACAGTCCTGCCTAGAGGAGGAATGTGCACCTGGCTGACCTGTGCGCCAGAACCTGTTAAAAAAAGAAAATAGTCAACTGTACTTGATGAAACATGAGATGCACAATGCATTATCAGGCCAACCTGTTCACTGTTAAATAGGACTGAAGAATGGATGTCTTACTTTGTGCTGTTCAGACGTGAACCATCCACCCATTTCCAGACTCCCTCCTCATCCCTGTCACTCAAACCAATCCAAACTTTCTTGTTCAAGGAATTGATGAATTTCTGTTGAATTGTTTAAAACACCAATTACATCAACACACACTTGTGAAGCATTCAAAACAAAGTGTGGAATGTTCTGACAATTTTAACTTAACTAAACACACTAAAGTTTTTTTTTTTTTTTTTTTTTTTACAATCAAACGGCAACTTGGGTGGGGGGGTGGGGTGCCACATTTCCCTTTACCTGTTCTTCTTTGCTGTTTATGATGACCAGGTGTGCTCCTCTCTGTAGACAGTCCTGCCTGCTGTCCTCCCAGCTCTTTAGATCAGTAGAAATGTAGTAAAATCTGTTGCTGGAAGATCTACATCCTCCATCTTCACAGAAACGGTCTGCAAGAGGAGAGGATCTTAAGAGCAGCAAATAAAAGCATGAATGTATATGCATACAAATGTAGCCTATGCAGTACATATAAACACACTCTCTCTCACACACACACACACACACACACACACACACACACACACTCACTCACCGAGCTCAGTCAAAGTCTTTCTGTATTCAGTCCACTTGTTCAAGGTGAATTTAATTCTGTCCGTGGATGTACAGTTACTCATTGAGAGCCTCTCTTCTAGGATGCCTATAGCTTTTGTATCTGCACAGGACATCCAAAACAGTGGTTACCTGTATTTAGGTACAAAACAAATCATGCAAAATGGATGCTGAAGAGTGCAAATCTCTTGTGTGATAAAGGAAGTAAATGCCTTACGGTGAACCACAACGCCTATAAGAGCAACCAGTAGGAGAAGACACATCAGCAACATACACACTACCCTGCAGTGCTTCCTCACTGGCTGGATAACATCACCTGTAAGCACAAGACAGACCGGCCATGTTTTAGTAACACAAGCACCAGAGAGACTGTTACACCGCTAGTGAATATTGCTGTTTGTGACATTGATTATAACATTCATAGAGCTTCTCACATGAATGTAACAATCCTATGTGTGTGTACAGTACATCATATAAACATAACACTATAGGATAGAGTTCTCAACAGGCCTGAAAATTCAAACCCGACCTGACCCGACCCTAGTAAGTTGAAGCCCGGTGTGTCCCCATTTCCATGTCCTCAGTGCCTACGGTCCAGGTGGGGTTGTCAAAAAGGGCCTTTCTGTGTGGAATTTGCATGTTAAAAAAAAATTTAATAAAAAAAAAAAGCCTGAGCCCAACCCGACCCGACTAAATAGCATAAATTGCCAGCCCAAGCCCGGCCCGAGCCCGTCGGGCTGGGTCAGGTCCCGTTGGGCTCACGTTGAGAATGAGAACTAAGTGATGTATGTGTGTGTGTGTGTGTGTGTGTGTGTGTGTGTGTGTGTGTGTGTGTGTGTCTATTTTATTTTCTGCTGAGCCCGAGTCCAACGTGAGCCGAGCAATTAGCATCAATTGTCAGCCCGAGCCTGGCCCGAGCCTGTCGGGCTGAGTCGGGTCCCATCGGGCTCGGGCTGAAACTGAAGCCTCTTAATGTTTAATGTTTTGATCAGATGTTTGTTTTGTTTTGTTTCCTTTTCATACTTTTCTCTTGTCATTACCAGATGTTATTGTTATCCAGCAGTTAAAAATTGTGAGGGGGCAATTCTTTTTATATAGTAAAACACGCTGAAAATGCAACCCAATTTTATTTCATTTCAAATTGTAGGTGAGCCCTGCTCTGGTTTTCTATCAACCATGGGTCCTTGGGCTGAAAAAGGTTGAAGACTCCTGGTTTAGAGTGTATAAGGTCATGTTCAGACTAGGAGGCCAAATCTGATTTGTGAACTTTAGTGACCCATTAATGACTTTATCCAGATTGGTTTTATGAGTCTGGACGCTCCAAGTCTGATTTGTGTCACTTGTCCCAAACCACATGGAGGTAGTTTCCAATTTGCTTCAAATGTGCTTTCGACTGATGTGTCTTCAGTGCGGACGCGCAGATCCACCAAATCTGATTTGAACGTCACTCACAACTCGTCATCAAATGCTTCTGCACAGGAAAACCACGTCACCAACGTACGTATTTACTGACGCCCACGTCGTTACCATAGCAACCCATGCAGATAGGCTGTTTAGGTCTGGACACACAAATCCGTCTTGAGAATCAGATTTGTGGCAGTGCGGACACACTCCCAAATCAGATTTGGGAAACCAATCAAGATAATGATGATTAATGACTTTATCAGCAAATCGGATTTACCTGTAATGTGAACATGGCCTAAGGGCTTAGAGAGCAGTCTTCCCAAATAGGGTTAGGCATAGCCCTAGGGGTACTTAAACAGCTTTCAGGGGGTACTTAGAATGATTGGGGATTACAATGTATTTTCAAAATGTCACAAAATGGTACATTGGGGGGGGGGGGGGGCACACAGGAATAGCATATTGTGGTTATGTCTCTAAAGGGGAAACTTCAGTCAGACATCTTGAGGTGAGAGGTCAAGGGATGAGTTTGAAATTGTCCATCTTATAATAAGTCCATGGTGGGTACCCATAGAACCCATTCTCATTCATATAATGTATCTTGAGATGAGAGGTCAAGGGACAGCTTTTGAAAATGGTCATGCCAGTTTTTCCCTCGCCAAGATTTTGCCTAATTTCAGAGTTATTTAGCCCCCTTCCCGACAGGCTAACATGACATGGTTGGTACCAATGGATGCCTGAGGTCTTTCTAAATTAGTTTCATATGATACCAGTACCTTCATGCTTTACTACTACAGCCTCTGTGAGGAGGAGAGGTGTTAAACTGGGGGGGGGGGGGGGGGGGGTGTACAGTGTCAAACAGTCTGTACAGGGTTGCAACATTGATTAGGGGGGTAGAAAATACAACCGAGGGGGCAAAGCCCAATCGCTTCCCTGTGATGTGATGCCAGGCCCGTTGTTACCACCATTCTCTCTCTGCAGCTATTATTTCCCCCTCTATGCTTTGGCAACATGAATGTATTTACATGGCATGGCAATAAGGCAAGTTGAAATTGAGAAAAAGAGAGGGAGCTATAGAAAGAATGTGTAGTCATGCCTGTACAGTGTATAGGCCCTGGACCACCAGGGCCACTAAAGATTCCAAGTCCTGCATCAATGCATTTTGTAACATTTCACAAATAGCAACTGAAATGTGCAGCCAGGTGGGCCCCTGACACACTAGGACCTTTAACTGCAGGCCACAGTTTAGAATGATTATGGGGGTCCAAGTCACAGCCTCTATTGACATTTAGGGCCCATTGTGAGAGTAGTGATTTGGTGAAGAATGAGAGCAGAATTATGTTTTGGTGTGTTTCGCATGTGCGTTTGTGTGTGTGTGTGTATGTAGGCTGTGTGTGTCTGTGATACTCACCTAGCTGCTGATCTTGTGTCTTGTCTTCCGGCGTATTTGATCTGGGGTCACGACCCTCATAGTTGTCTAAGCTTTCATAGATGTCCACTATCGTCTCCTCCACCTCGTCACTCCCTCCAGCTGTGATTAAGGCCCTCTCTTCCCTCTCTCTCTGATGCTCCTCTACTTCCACAGGATCTTCGTAGATGTGAACATCCTCAGACATCTCCATCTTCTGTCTCAATCATCAGCTACTTGCTATATCCAGACTTGTTTTCGGTTTGCTGCTATTTTCTTCATACTAAACTACAAAGAATGTTTGTGATCTATGTCCAAATAAAGCCGTGTTTCCCCATTCAGTAGCATGCGTTTCTGAACAGTTACTCTTCATGTCTCTCGTAGACTTTTTTTCTTTTTGCGTGGGTGATGTGGCTGACCCAATTAGCAAGCTCACAGGAAGTTGTTTCAACAGGAAAGCCTGATTGCAACATTGGGGTAATACCTCTTATGTTTTAAAGTTCTGATGTGAGACACATAAACTATCTGGAAATGTAAATCAGTAACATCTGCTCTTCATTTGCAATCTATGCATACATTCATAAAGAAATTAGAAATAGTAAGTTAATCAATAGAGTTCCCATGTCATTTGAACAATCAACCGAGACTTCTGAAGTTGGTCAGAATATAGTTTTTGCACATTGTACTAAAACTGAGTTTTAGTGAAAGCATTTCCTAGAATTGAGGTCAGTTCACTTCCACTTCAGCATCTGACATTCATTCAAATTATATTCTCTTATTATCCTCCAAAACATGCTAATAGGACCCATAATGTGATTTACATCCATGCCAGCAATGATTTTCTGAGAATAAGAATTTAGCAAAATGGCAGACATCACATTTTTTGGAATGAAACTCCTTATAAAGTATGTTCTCTTAAATAAGTGAATGAATGCTCGGTTAATAACCAATGAATCGCAATTTCACTTTACATGGACCTTTGAATTGACCATAACCCAAATAACTAGAAACTTTAGTGCATATGATATGAACAGTGCCCTGGCAAGATGGGAAACCGCATCACACGCATCGCATCGCATCGCATCACACACACACACACACACACACACACACACACTCTTCATACTTTTGTTCGAAGATTCTGATTTATCAAGAAGAATGATGTAAAAATGTGTCTTCATAACCCCACACCCCCTCTTTTTAATAAGATGTTGACCCAGAGATGTGATGTTATGTCCTTCTCTGTCCTCTCTCTCTCTTCCTGCTCTCTCATCACTCTCGGATGGATCAGTGTCTCTAACTCCCTCCACGGTCCGCTGTGTTTGTTTTTCCCTGAGAGGGACATGTAAGAGAGAACTGAACATACACTTGTTCTCTGCATGTTGACACACCTCCAGTGATAATATATATACAGTCAATAGGCCTACACCTATCCAAATTACGCATGGGAAGAATTACAGCATGCCTCACGCAAACTGTATTACATGGAGAGCAAGACGGGAATCTGGTTTGATTGATCTAACGCCCAGGCATTGCGAGGCCACACCTGTGAATAATTCTGGTGGTTAACACCGCCCAAAAAAAACTGTTAAAAAAATGTGATGTGCGATTTCAAAAATATATATTATTATTAGGCCTATTATTGTTGTCATCATCATTATTATTAAGCCTATTACTACTTCTCGGACACAAACAGGATGTTTCTGTATCTAGGTTTAATGTCACTATCAAATAATGACCACATGGGGGCAGTATCGGTACTGTCTTTAGTTTAGCATCTTTAGTTTTTGAACAAATTTGCACTGGATATTTCCAGACAAAATCTGTGGTGTTCCGTTTCATGACTGCATGAAACTACATCAGACTGTGAACAGAGAGCAAGCACTTTAATTATTATTATTATTTCAACAATTATTTCAAAGTGCTGAGTCATGTACACTACTATTATTTTTTGTCTGATGGTGGTAAAATACATTTTATTGAGATAGCACTTCTGTTCTTGTCCTCTCTTAAAAGCAGTTTGCAATGTACTTTATACGGCAAAAATAAAAGAATTGCAAAATATACAAAGGAGTTAAAAATTGTGAAGCACATCACAAAGGTGGTTAAAATACACCATAAGACAATTAAAACATGCAAAACTACTGTACAGTAGGTCGATGAAAGTGTATTTTGAGACATGATTTGAAAGATAATACTGAAGTAGCTTATCTAAGTTCCCATGTTGCACTGTCTAGTCTGGGTAATACATATTCATTACCACTTTAAGTCTTGATAAAAGAGGAGCTGGTAAATCTACACTTCTACTGGAGGCTTAACAAATACTGATCCTGGTCCCAACAGATATTCTTGTTCTGAAGCCTTGACAACAAATATATTACAAAATGCTTTACAAACAATACAATTGCTTAAAAGGAGCATTTCATGTTCTCTGTGTGAATGACAATGACAATCATGGTAGGGTGTGAAGTCACAATATGTTTTCATTTGAGATGACACATAATGTTAGAAGTCAATCACTTTTCACAGACCCAGTGTTCCAATGCGGCACAATCATAATCACCCCAGCTGTTTGGTGTAGTTCGATGCGTAAAATGTGTGGCAACACAGTCCTTTTTTACGTAATATCCACTGGGCTGACCTGTGTACCAGAACCTGTTTAAAAAATAAAATTAAATAGTCAACTGTACTTGATAGAAAATAAGATGCACAATGAATTTTCAGGCCAACCTGTTCACTGTTGGCTGTTAAATAGGACTGAAGAATGGATGTCTTACCCTGTGCTGTTCAGAAGTTTACTACCATCCACCCATTTCCAGATTCCCTCCTCATCCGTGTCACTCAGACCAATCCAAATGTGCTTGTCCAAGGAATTGATGAATGTCTGTTGAATTGTTAAAGGACAAATACATCAACACACACTTGTGAAGCACTCAAACAAAGTGTGGAATGTGAGACAGTTTTAACTTAACTAAACACAGTAGAGATTTAATTTTTAAAATCAAACAGCAACTTGGGGGGGGGGGGGGGGGGGTGTTTTGCACACTTTTTTCTTTACCTGTTCTTCTTCACTGTTTATGATGACCAGGTGTGCTCCTCTCTGTAGACAGTCCTGCCTGCTGCCCTCCCAGCTCTTTTGAACGTCAGAAATGTAGTAAAAACGGTTGCTGAATGATTTACAACACCCTCCAGCTTTACAGAAATGGTCTGCAAGAGGAGAGGATCTTAAGAGCAAAGCAAATAAAAGCATGAATGCATATGCACACAAATGTACTGTAGCCTACAGTACATGCATGTTCACACACACACACACACACACACACACACACACACACACACACACACACACACACACACTCACTGAGCTCAGTTGTTCTGATTTCATCTGATTTGTTGAGGGTCTGCAGTTTGCTTCCGTCTGTAAAGAATGTGAAGTTACTCATTGAGAGCATCTCTTTTAAGATGCCCACAGTTTTTTTTATCTGCAGCAGGAAATCCAAAACAGTGGTAGACTTTAGGTAGAAACAAACATGCAAAATGGTGCTGAAGAGTGTAAATCTCTGGTGTGATAGAGCATTGGTTCCCAAACTGTGGTCGGCGGACCACCACTGCCAGAGAATTGCAAAAAAATAATAATTATATATATATATGTTTTTACATACACATTAACACTGAGGAGTAGTCGGATTGGGCTGATTTTCAGAAATATCGTGATATTTGGGAAATATCACAATTTTGAACATTTACTTTCAGAGGCTGCAGCAGGCTCAGTTTTAAAGCCAGAGTGAAGTTTCTGGTATCATATGAAACTAGAAGACCTAAGGAATCGATTTGTACCAACCATGTCATGCTAGTTTGTCAGGAAGGTAGCTAAATAACACCCCAAAGTTAAGCTAAATTTTGGCGAGGGATAAAAAACATTTTCAAAGGGGTCCTTTTTTTCACAGCCTAATGTTGGCAGGTGTGTGTGTCCGTTTTGAACCAGCTAGTAGCCTTATATTGTCATTTAGCCTTTCTGCTGCTATTGCATGGTTAAATCTGCAAATTGTATTTTATTGGGGGGCGGCGGGGGGGGTTGTTATACGCAGTGGAAGTGGTCCCTGGGAAATTTGGTTTGGTACGTAGTGGTACTTGGACGGAAAAGTTTGGGAACCCCTGTGATAGAGGAGGTGATGCCTCACAGTGGACCACAACGCCTATAAGAGCAGCCAGTAGGAGAAGACACATCAGCAGCAGACACACTACAGTCACCCTGCAGGGCTTCCTCACTGGCTGGATAACATCACCTGTAAGAACAAGACAGACCGGCCATGTTTTAGTAACACAAGCACCAGAGAGACTGTTACACCCATTCTCTCTCTTTCCCCCTTCCCCTGCTCATTCCCCACCTCTCATTCCCTTGACTTGACTAGTGAATATTGCTGTTTGTGACATTGATTATAACATTCATAGAGCTTCTCACAAGAATGTAACAATCCTAAGTCTACATCATATATAAACATAGCACTGTATACTGTATAATGTGTTTGTGTATTGAATCATTTGATTAGATTTTGTTTTGTTTACTTTTTTTATGTTTATTGGCTTTAGTGACAAGGAAAAAATGCACTTGTAAACATACCAATAGGACAAAACAGAACAGCAACAGAAAAAACAGGTTATCAGCACAGTGTCACGTTTTTCTAGTCACAAATCTGTAATAAAAATTTATTTTAGTTAGGCATATTCAAATGTTGAAAGTTTAGAGTAGAGCAGTCAAAGAGGTACTGCAGGGGGTCCACCAATTTTTTTTGTCAAAGTAGTTTGTGAACATTTTTAAAATGTATTTTAGACAAAAAATATAATATTGAGTAAACGCCAAGCATTAATAGGCAATAATAAGCTACTTTTGACAAGAATGATTTACAAAGCGAATCTTATGAAGCAATATGCAAAACACACGCTTGCTTTTTTAATGTAATATATTAAATAAAAAGAAGCGTCAATCCCTGTGCTGGATTATAAATGTTATTATAAGCCATGCTTAAAATGCAACACAATTTAATTTAATTTTAAATTGTAGGGGTCCGTGCTCTGTTTCTCTATCAACCAAGGGGTCCTTGGGCTGAAAAAGGTTTAAGACCCCCTGGCCTCGCGTTTGAATCCTGGACCAAGCTTCCACGAGGAAGGAATACCCATGAACACGGTAATGTTAATAAACAGATGACTGGTAACGCTATAATGGCAAAAACAAAAAACGTTAGGCTAATGGCATCCCGGTTGCAGGTGGGTGGAGGTTGATAGTGGTAATTAACACATGAATACAGTATTAATTAATGCTAGGTGTTGATAAGGAATTAATCCATGATGCCATAATTAATAGTAATTCATATATGACTCAGTCTGTTCATCAAACAGACCTTGTATTAGTTGCTGATGCGGTAAACATCAATTAATGGCTTAATTCATCGTGAGTCATATTAACTCATGATGATCTATGCATTAGTTAAGCATCAATTATTGCATATTTGTGCACCAGTATTCTAAAGTGTTATCACATTTTGCAACATTTCACAAAATAGAATTGAAATGTGCAGCCAGGTGGGACCCTGAGACACACTTACCTGCCTCAGACCTTTAATTGTAGGCCACAGTTTAAAATTATATGAGGGTCCAATGCCTCTATTGACATTTAGGGCCCATTGTGGGAGTAGTGATTTGGTGAAGAATGAGAGCAGAATTATGTTTTGGTGTGTGTGTGTGTGTGTGAATGTGTTACTCACTTAGCTGCTGATATTGTTGTTCCTGCTCTTCTGGCGTATTTGATCTGGGGTCATGACCCTCATAGTTGTCTAAGCTTTCATAGATGTCCACTATCCTCTCCTCCACCTCGTCGCTCCCTCCAGCTGTGATTAAGGCCCTCTCTTCTCTCTCTCTCTGATGCTCCTCTTCTTCCACAGGATCATCGTTCTCGTAGATGTGAACATGCTCAGACATCTCCATCTTCTGTCTCAATCATCAGCTACTTGATATATCCGGACTTGTTTTAGTTTGCCGCTCTTTTCGCATACTAAACTAC
Source organism: Poromitra crassiceps (assembly GCF_964638095.1). NCBI lineage: Eukaryota > Metazoa > Chordata > Actinopteri > Beryciformes > Melamphaidae > Poromitra > Poromitra crassiceps. The sequence goes on from NC_139646.1 coordinate 17,477,403, forward strand.
AAAATAAGTTGTTTTTGTGATCTATGTCCAAAATAAAGCCTTGGGTTTCCTTGCTCCATTCAGTACCATGCGTCTCTGAACAGATACTAAATTTATATAACAGTTTAACTGTTCACGCCTCTCTTAGACTCTCCATCCCCAACGCCCCCCCCCCCCCCCCCTGTGGGTGCTGTGGTTGACCAAATTACCAAGCTCACAGGAAACTGTATCAACAGGAAAGCCTCAATGCAGCAGTGACATTTTTTTTTAAGTTCTAATTGATTGACGCATGAACTACCTGCCATTATGAATCAGCAACATCTGCTCTTTATTTGCAATTTAGCAAAATGGAAGACATTTTTGGAATAAAACCCTCAGTCTATGTGTTTTCTTGAAGGAAATAATAAGTAATGAATGCTCTGATGAATTGCAATTTCACTTTACATGGACCTTTGAATGAACCATAACCCAAATAAAAACTAGAATTCTTACTTTATACCAATGGTGTGAGGGGAAGTGAAACCAGCGCTCCGGCAAGATGGAAATCAGCAGAGAGATAACAGTATTAAATAGCAGAATGGCAAGCGCATCCAACACACACACACACACACACACACACACACACACACACACACACACACACACACACACACACACACACACACAAGATGGTACTTTTTTTTATGAAGTAACCTGTTTGGCCTTCATTGAAAAGCTATTCAGTGGTGCAGATTATGCATGAATTATGTATGTTGTCATCAAGGCAAAGGGCAGCTACTTTAAAGAATCTAAAATATTAAATAGTTTTGATTTGTTGGTTACTGCGCAATTCTATTTGTGTGATTTCATAGTATTGATGTCTTTATTATTATTCTTAATTGTGGACAATAGTAAAAATAAAGAAAAATGCGCTGTGTCCAAACTTTTGACTGCTAGTGTACCTACACATGCAAAGCACAATTGGCACCACAAAATGACGACATGACTACAGCAGGATGACAGTGGTGTTAGTACAGATGACTCACATATGTTTTTGTATCACTAATTGCTATAGGCATACCTTTGCCTCTCCGGCAGATTTGTTTTGTAATTTAATATCCAAAAACTGACTAAAATGGTTAAGAGTTGCTTTGTGGTGTGGAGTGCACATATGATTTCAGAGAAAGACCAATGCACTCTTCCAAGGTCCAAAAAACAGTAGTTTTCATGCACTCTTCCAAGGCCCAATGGGAGGTTTGAATTTGTTTGGAATTGGGAAAATGTAAGACTCACTGCCTGGGGGGTCAGGATGGATTCAGGTCAGGCGTGATACCTGGAAGTCATCCACAGATGGCGCCGTACGCGGGGTGGTGCGGCGGCGGTGCCACTGGTGCAGAGTGTTCTTGGCCTCGGCGCTCAGCACCCTGGCTGCCTGCTCCTCCTGGAAGTTCTTGATGAGGGCCATGGCTCCGTATGCACTGGTCAGGTAGCAGCCACCTGAGGAGAGGGGGATGAATGGAGATTGAGCATGAGGAAGAAGAAAGAGGAAAATGAGGTGGGAAAAGGAGATGAGGAGAAGAAGAGTATTGACACCTTGAAGTGAAGAGAGCAAATAATTTGGACTCAAAAGAAAAATGTATTAATGAACGCAGTAGAAAAATCAGAAGAGACCATGATTTCTAGCAAAGTCCTCAGTTGCCTGTGTCATACCTCGGCAGCTTTCTTCTCAAACTCCTTGATTGTCCTCTTGTCGATGTCGCCAGACTTGTAGATGAGATGGTCGGTGGTGGTGGACTTGTCCGAGTCGACATGGTGGATCACAATGTTTGTGTGGAGCTCCTCCTCACCCATAGCTGCCCTGCAAGATACTGAGGAATCCCAGCAGGGGGCAAGAGAGGAATCAACTGCAACGGTTTGCTGACTATTGCATCAGTCACATGCACCTCAGTCAACACGATATTTTAACCCCCGTGATGACTACATTTGATCTCACTGCATCCTGCATAGCACTACCTGCTTCCATTTTGAGAACATATTTTGTGGTTATGGGAAAAGCAGCAATTAGTTTTGCAAACAGTTTACTGTTCCAATACATGCTGTGGTCGTAATACTGGAGGGAAAGCAGTGCAAGAGTCGACGAAGGTTTCATTTATCAAGAGGAGGCAATACTATACACAATAGCCATATTACAATACAATAATACAACACAGGACAGATGGCACCTTGCCATCAATATACACCTGCTCGGTGTATGAGGCACAGATCTGGCTTTGGCATGAAAGCACCAAATGTATATTAGTAAAATAATTAGAACCCAGACTACTTTAGTCTTTAGTCAAAGCCACACACCAATTCTTCATTTTGCGTCACAATATAACACACTTGTCATATATAATAATACTAGACATGCACGGCATTCTCAGTCCTCTGAAAAATTGTTATTTGATAATGTGTTGCATGGAGAAATGCTGTGAGAAAGCCTACCTTTGCTTCTCTTGGAGAAGTAGCCACTTTTCGCCACTAGATGGAGTGGCGACTCTAACAAACGCATCAATGAAAACTGCACAGAGCTTTGAACAAATAAAGAAATGTAATGCTTTTATTAAGCAACAGTTGTGTAACAAATGCAACATTACAACGCTACAGCATCAGAACATTCTCCAACATGGAAAATAACACTAATATAAAAAAACAACAATAAAACTGTGGGGACAGGCTGAGGAATTATTCAACACAGAATATGAACAGACATACTGGAACCTCTGTCATTCAATTTCGCTCAGTTGTTTCTGGATACCAAAATGTAAAGAGCTATAAACTATAACATGTAAATTAAAAAGAAAACAGTTGTGTGCTGCTTAGAAGTAAGGCACTTCTTGATATTATAGTAACAAAACCAAGGGGCAAGCTCATAGCTCTGTTTGTGAAGCCAATGCGGAAGTAACTTGAACCTGCATTTTTTCTAATGGACTGGAGGGGGCGACTCCACTGGCTGCAAAATGAAGTCCGGTTACATGGAAGTGAATGGGACAATGACTTTACTTCTCACTTGATTTAAGGCCCCAGTAAACACATTCCTAATGAGTTTATGTTCTCAACCGCCAGTTTCAATTCTTCTTGAATACAGCACGATGTTCATTTTATAAATTATGGAACCATTAAGAGTGAAATAGATTACAGAAAAAAGTTATGTTTTGATTGACAGCTCGCCTCTCCAGTGATCGTGCAGCTCGCCGATCAGGGACGAATAGCAGGCTCTCTTCTCGTCCAAATTCACGTCACTTCTGGCTCCAAATAACCAAGATGGCGGCAGTGAAGATGCCAAATCAAGGATTCAAAACAGGAATCCAAAAACCAATGGGTGACGTCATGGTGGGTACGTCCATATAGTTTTACAGTCAACAACAAACCAACCCCAAAAATGTAAAAACAAACAAACAAAAACCTTTTGACTTGCGACTTGACCTTTGATTTGCAAGCTACAATTTGAGCATATTCACATATTTTCTTTACGTGTTTGCCTGGTAGGTCAACTATAAGTTTTGATGATTAACATAAAGGAAAAATAAACATCCCAAGGCTGCAATGGAGGAGGATATGCATGACCTTGTTTGTCTGCCTTCTTGCAGTGTTCTTCTGAATTACATCTACCTATGTACAAAATTCAATTATTTTCTGATGCCCTTTAAATCAATTCTCACATCTTAGTACCTGAAAAATAAGATCCTGTACTTAAGTCTGAGAGAAACCCCCAGTTGTTATATTCACAATATAACTCTATGCACATTTAAATGTTTGCACTCCTGCAATCTCACACCAACACTCAGTGTACAATGACATCAGGATGTCACCTACAATGGAAACAATGTACAGCCTTCTATGGGCATTGGGCACTAGACTATGTAGATAAAGCTCTACGTATATACATTCAGTGTTGTCTACATGTGAGTATCATCTATAAGCACAAGAGGTAAAAGCAATGGGAATATTATCGGAGTGGTTGGAATGACACTTGACTATGTGGCTATACTATTGCCTAAAATATAAGGACTCTCCTACCATCAAGCTGATGGTATATACATGTACACTGTATAGAAGTGGAGTCTCAATTCTTTTTGCTTCAGTGTGCAGCAATCATCTGTAGATTTGTGTTCGCTGTCTCCTTCTCACCGTATTACTTCGTTTCAACACTGAAAGATAAGAGATTGGGAAAAAACAGCCATGAATACTGCTTGGACAATGTCTGAATATTATATATATTTATATACAGTATATATAAATGTGTATATTTTTATAAATGTGTATATATATATATATATGTATATGTATATGTATATGTATATGTATATATATATATATAAATTTATACATTTATATATATATAAATGTAGAATATATATATGAATATATATATATATATATATATATACACATTTAAAATTTTATTTTTGTATACATGTCAGTACAGCATACCAGGCCATTTTGTCTATATTTTAGACAAATCTGACTTGTCGTTTATGTGTGACCTCCAGCAGGATCGCAGCACTCATTATGACATAAACAAATGGGAATCAGGGTCATAAGCTAATCGGGGCTCTGAAACATGAGAGTGGCAGTCGAATCAGGCTCCTTTGAACAAATCATGACTATTTGGGGTCAACCCTAGTAATTAATAATAATAATGTCCTTTATCGCATAATAATACGGGTGGTCTGTGTCTGAGTGGAAACACACAAGCAGAACCAACGTTTGGCTCGTTAATCAGTTAGTCTGCCACCGAGGATTTCCCCCTGCGTTGTTGGATCCACCCCTTCCCCCGAAAGAAAAAAGAAAAAAGTACACGAACGGTTGAAACGATACTCAAATACTAGTCTCAACGCCAGACTCATGAGAGTACATACACTGATACACTATGTTACTGCATGCTGCAGATCTCTCTCTTGGTCTGGGACACTCACACTTCTAGCTCCAAACTGCTGTCAGAATCCTGGCCAGTGATTGGTTCACCCGAAATCCTGGAGACACCAATCAGTAATGACTTTAGCGATCAGGCGTGCCCACCTAACCTGACTATGTTGAATTTTGAAAATGAACCACTCTTTCATTGGTGCCACGACCTGTCAGTCATTCACTTTTGACCCCTAGACCCACCCTCAAAACAGCAGCGGGTGCTGTGAAGTGCCACAGACTCATTTATGTAGTATGCGGGGTGCAGTGATTCAACATATTTGAGTCTGGGGAGAGACTACTCGAATACCGACATCTTGAACGAGTGCTTGAGTACTCGTTCACATCCCTATACCTATACATAAGAGCTGTCTTTGTAATAATGTATAAAAGGGAGCTGAGAGCACAGGAAGTTGCTCTCTCAGCCTGAAGCTTTGTTGATGGGTGTTTGTGGCCATTTGCAAATTTAACAAATAAACCCTCAATCTCTCCACGTCTCTTTCATTATTACAGAAATTTCCACCACATTAACTACGGTAATCTGCAATATTTTATTACTCATTGTTCTGCATAATTTTCATTATTTATTAAGCCTGCTTCAGCGCAAGCACGTTGCATTCCTGCTCTTCACGTGGCCACTCATGTGACGTTTGATGCTACAGTAAGGTACTATCAAGTGCCAAGGGGAAATTAAGGAGGGCCTGTTAAATGACGAATGAAATGTAACGCAACACAATGTAAAAACAACACTCATGTCAAAACAGCGATGAGCAAATTTTAGGAATCATCAAGATTAGCACTCACTCTATTGTGTGCAGTTCATATTTCGTGCTCTTCTTCAGCTCCAGTAGCAATCTGATTCCTGAGTCATCCAGGTTGTTGCCCATCAGATGCAGCTCTCCCAGATGTCGGGGGTTTGACTTCAGGGCTCTGGTCAGGAACTGGATACTCGTTGAGCTGAGTCCACAGTTCCTCAGTCTGGAGAGAGATGAGAAAATTAGTTTGGATACTCTTAGGGTCCCAGTGCATTATACAATACAATATACAGCAGGCCTACAGGTATAAAGCCATGCTAAATGAATGACATGCACTTGAATGGACCAGAGATAAGGAGGTGTTGTGATATGAATATAACAACTAGAATCAAGTGTGATGTTTAATGTATTTCATGAATGGCTTCAGAGAGACAAAAGCTACATGAACACTGCAGCGTAAAGTGACCCAATTCAGATCCCCCCCCCCCCCCCCCCCCCCCCACACACACACACACACACACATACACAATATTTTCAGACACAGATTTGATGGTTTTACTTCAGTGTGAACAGAACAAACATATGAAATCTGATCTTTCCATTTCTGATTTGGACCACATTAATATCGGTTCGTATTTTTCAGATACCGGTGCTAAAACAATACTTTTAAAACAGTCCCCGTGCCTAAACGGTGCCTGAACCAGATTTGCAAGAGGATTTCAAGCGGCATGCTCCTAACGATAATGTTAGTGAAGGTGCGTGCGGCTCTGGGATATTTCACTCAGCAGGTTGGGCTAAGCACCTAAATGAGGCACCCCAAAAAATGATAAATAAATAAACAAATAAATAAACAAACAGATCCGGGTGATTCACGTGAGTCACCCTTTCAGGTCGGAAAATCCAGATTTCTGGATTAATCGGGAAAAATCACATCCCTGTCAAATACATTTTGCTGCTGGCCAAACTGGGAGAGCACCGACTGCTGTAGGTAATACACTGACTATCGATAAGTACTTCATACAACCCCAGTTAAAAAATCTGAACAATTCCTTTAAGAAGTAATTTCAACTTACGATAATTTCTCCATTTTACAATAAGTGTTCCCAAGTCCCACGCAGAGTCTCTTTACTCCCTTGTCTTGAAGGTGGTTGTCAGAGAGGTCCAGCTCGGTGAGAACACTATCTTTACAGGCAAGAACTGAAGCAAGCGCCGCACAACAATCCTCCGTCAGGCTGCAATGGCTCAGGCTGGAACGAAACAAAAACATTCTGATGTAGCACGCTGCACTAAAACAACGCACAGTGCAATATTACTCTGACAATGTTTTACAAGCTTAATTTACTCGGTTCTGAAAACTATTTACTCGAGAGCTTTGAGATCAACGTAGGGACTCTTCAGTCCATCAGCCACTTCTTTGACTCCTCTGTCTCCGAGGCAGTTCATGCTGAGGTCCAAGTCTGTCAGCTTGCCGGCTGACGACCGCTTCACCTGATTTTCACAGTCGAGGTGGGAGATGGAACACAGTGACAGGACTTTGGCCAGATGAACGCAACTCTTCCCAGTGATGCCACATCTAAAAATACTGCGGAGAAAGAATGGGGAGTTCATGTCATTAAAGTCAAAGATTTGAGTATAGAAGTTATCAATTCAATACATTTGTGTAATTGTAGTTTAATTACATTATATTACGTCATTTAGCAGACGCTTTTGCCCAAAGCGACTTACAATAGCACATTTTGTCAACAGTAGTGAAACCAAATGTGTGTCTCAGTTTTCATCAGTTGAGATTCTTAACACATTCACTGCCAGACGTTTTTTTTTACTGTAGTTAGCTTCTGCCAGAGGGGTTTTTTGAGGATTCTGGCTCATCTTTCAAGACCCGAGGATTCTTTTCTGCTAAGATTTTGTGAACACACAATATCTCAAAAGAACTAATAGAATGTGTGCTTTCTCTATCTAAAAGAGTTAGTTTGTAGAGTTAGTAGTTATGTAAGCATTAGCAGTTGAATACAGCATGGTTTCAGCGTCAGAAAAAATATTCAGAGATAAACGGCTTTTTGTGAAATTCGATAGAACAGTCACTTTAACCATTCATTTTTGGCTCTCTCTCTCTCTCCCTCCCCCTCTCGCTCTCTCTCTCTCTCTCTCCCTCCCTCTCGCTCTCCCTCCCTCTCTCTCTCTCTCTCTCTCTCTCCCTCCCTCTCTCTCTCTCTCTCTCCCTCCCTCTCGGGAGGGAGACGCACTAGGTTTAATCCTAGTGAGAGGGGGAGAGGGAGAGAGAGAGAGAGAGAGAGAGAGGGAGGGAGGGAGGGAGAGAGAGAGAGCGAGAGAGAGAGAGAGAGAGAGAGAGAGAGGGAGAGAGCGAGAGGGAGAGTTGCTTCCAACTCCTCCCTCCGTGTGTGTCCTCTTGGCCGCAGCGGCCGTGTCACAAGCTCGTTGCTGCTGCTGTAACCTCGCGTCACCAGTCTCATTGCTTTGCTGCTGCTGTGCCTGTCTGCGCGGCCGCTGTTTGAGGAAGTCTGGATGGAGGACTCGCTCGCTTCTTGGAGTTTTGGTTGAGAGAAGCTTTTGCGATTCTGGTCATATTTATGCTGCGTGTTTCAAAGTGTGTTCCATCCGTGATCTATTATGCAAATTTGCAATCCCGCACTGCCAGCAATCAGCGCGAAAACGAAAGCGTTTTCGCCAATCCATTTTCATGAGAATGGCTTCGTCACACTGCTTTTTGCTTGCCTTCCTCCTTCCTTGTCGCCACTTAGTGGGTCGGTGGAATGGGTTGTACACGTTGTACACGTCCAATATTTATATAAGAGATGTAAAAGGGTTAGATGCACATCCCACCGTCAAAAAAAAAAAATCAATTTTTTTGACGTATTAACACGTTCATTGCCAACGACGTATTGATACGTCAAGCAGAATCCAACCGTTGACTGCCAGCGACGTATTGATACGTCAAAAAAATAGTTTTTTTTTTTTTGACGGTGGATCGTTGATCTGGCCCTTTTGCATCTTCTATTATACAGTTAGAGCCGCCGGGCGTGTGCAATCCATTCCGCCGACCCACTGAGTGGCGACGGTGCTCAGACTATTGAGTGTTGTTTGGCCAGAAACGCACGCATTCCAGCTGAGCTCAACCGAGGACCCAGAAGCGAACGAGCCTCATTCTCATACTGTAGGCGAAAACCTTTCACACGGGCGCACGGCGGTGGGGGGTTCCAAAGGTGGACTGGGTGGAAAGCACACTTTGAAGCGCGCAGCATAAAGCCTAGAGTCACACAAGGCTTCGTCAAAGCTCTCAACCGAAAATCCAAGAACGGATTAAGCCACATCCACGCTCGCCGACGAGGGGCCGCCAGAGACGGAGGCTGCTGCTCACTGCTCAGACAAGCAGGAGAGACTGGCTTGTGACTGACAAACGCTGCTGAAATCCACCAGACACGCCCACGGAGGGAGGAGTTGTAAGGAGAGGGGGTGCGGGTGCTGCTATGGAGGAAATTACTGTTCAGAACTATATTGTTTATGTCTGATGTCTCACTGATGCCAAAAATAAATGGTTAAAGTGACTGTTTGATATTGAATTTCACAAAACTGCGATTATCTCAGCTTTTTGTCTCAGACGCTGAAACCATGCTGTACTCAACGGCTAATATCTACATAACTACTAACTCTACAAACTAACTCTTTTAGACAGAGAAAGCACACATTCTATTAGTACTTTTGTGAACTTTGTGTTGACAAACTCCAAGCAGAAAATTATCCTTGGCTCTTGTAAAATGAGCCAGAATCCTCAAAAAAACCCTCTGGCAAAAGCTACCTACAGTAAAAAAAAAAAGGCTGGCAGCGAATGTGTTAATACGTCCATGGCAGTGAACCGCTGGATTTTTTTTGACGTATATATACGTCAGTGGCAGTCAACGTGTTAAAAGGAAGTAGCATTTGTTGATTTTGTTTTCTGCAGAAAATGCTGTTTGGAGAAATTCTCACCATACTGAATACCATTTTATACCACAAAACAACGCGATTATGCTCATATTTAAATAGCTGACAAACTTTCTGCTAGTCCTTGCTTTGAAGGCCTGATAAGATTATCGTTAAGAGAACGGAAAAAATGCAAAGTGAACTTGGTTGATTAACCAATACTGTGTGGAGGGGCACATACAGTATATTTTGAGAGACAAGCTGTGGGCTGTTTAAAATCGGTCCGCGCCGCGGGCTGCAATTGACCCGCAGGCCGGACTTTGGACATGCCTGGCTTACAGTGATTATTTTGGGTCTTCTCATACATGAGAACAATGGAATTGTTTTTTTAAACTACAGTGATTCTATTATAATGTACTTACAAACTGCCAAAAATGAGACGAGATGCAGCAGCCATACTTGGTGCATGTCCGTCTGTTGAGACCGCTGTTTGAAACTGCTGGAGGCCTAGGTAACTTACTGTTTGTATTTTGAAAGTCAATAAAATGTAGTAAATACCAAAGCTGTCAATTTCATTACATTATGTACTGTATTTATGTAATAAATGCACAAATGTCAATTAGAGGGTAATCTGCATGAGGGACACACACACACACTAGGGATGGTCCGATCCGATACTTGATAGTATCGGTGCCGATCCGGCCAAAAGCACTGGATCAGATATCGGAGGGGAAGAAAAGTCTAAATCTGATCTGATCCATTAGCCCTAAACTATCACGTAGACGCTTAACTCAACTTTGAGCAACGTTCTGTCACCCTGAAGAGACATGTGAACACAGTGAGTGAGACCATGAGTGAGACCTGTGCTGCCATGTCAGCTGCGTGGACTTATTTTAAGATCAAGGAAGAAAAAGGCTAAACAGCTGAGTGCAATTTAATATGATGTGTGAGTGCTTTGAGCGTTGGAAACTTCAACAGCACAGACTGCCCGATACGAGGTCGCTGTATCAAACAAACAACCCAACCGCAACGTTACAGAGAGAGAGAAACAGAGAGAGGGTGGGGCAGACCCGCTCCAACAGGTGAGCCACAACAAAACACACGGGGAGCCGCGGTCAATCCAGCAGCACAACACGCCACAATATCACGATCAATACGTACCATTCCCATCTAGAAATGAAGGCGAAATCTACGCACTTGCTGCATAATGAAGCGTCAGATTAACGCTAAAGCCTATGACTCACCACTTGCCTCCACAGTGATAATGTTAGTTGTCCTCTCCTGCCGATGTTTTAGTGCTTATAATTAATCCCAAAAGTCCAAATCTTCCTTGAAAACGCCAAATAAAACTAGATTAGCCCATGTGTCCCTGTTTACAAACACCATGATGCTAAACTGTGCTCCGCCCCATTGTTTCACACAACACAAAAGTAGGGAGACCAGGGACAGTTGTAGAGCTAAAAGGTCGGATCGGATTCGGTATCGGCAAATACTCAAGTTTGTGGTATCGGTATTGGACATGAACAAGTGGTATATCCCTAGTTATAATGATCACCTGCTTATAGTGATCAATTTGACCCGGCTTAAAGTGATCACTATAAGAGGAGTGCACTGAATAAAGGATAGAAGGAGAGAAGGAAGGAGTACTTACTTCAGCTTCTCCAGCTGAGACCCTGCATACATGCCTTTGCAGATCAGCTCAAATCCTGCGTCCTTCAGGTCATTGTTACTCAAATTGAGGTCGGCCAAAGTGCTGGATTCAGACTTCAGAGCTGTGGAGATTCTGTCACAACTCAACGCTGTGAGGTTGCAGTGATACATCCTGCCAAAGATAAATTATTAGGCGACTGGACAGCTGGCATCAATCCACTCATGAGAACAATCAGAAGTGAACGAATCTATAATATTTAGGAAAAGACTCACTCCAGCCTTGTTAGGTTTGATATATCAAATTTTTCGAAGAGCTCAATGGCCCCCTTGTCTCCGATTGCATTGCTGCCCAGATCCAGCACTTTAAGGTGGTGGGAATTCTTCTGCAGAGCCGAGGCCAGAGAGCAGCATCCGTTTTCCTTAATGTTGCATTGTGACAGCCTATAATGAAAAGGATTACATATCAACATAATGGATATGCCAAATATGAAAAAGGATTATAAATTAAATAAGCTAAGTAGAAGTGCACTCTGCCAAGGCTAATACTCCAGTACACTATGATATGCAAATCGTGCGAGTCAGATCGGAACCCTATACACATTCCCCCAGCCACTCAAACCCCGCCTCCCCACGACCTGCCTATTCGTGGATTCCTTTATAACTGGGAACTGGTAATCTTACTGGTTCAAAGTTCATGAGCTGGGACGTGACGTCACTAGAGCTGGTATTTCCCATTCCAAACTCGTAGGAGCCTCAGCAGCCCCGGTCGTAAAAAGTCCAAGATGGCTGATCCGCGCAACAACAGTAGTTATAATCGTATAAATGCTATTTAGCACTTCTGTCTTGTTTGTGTCTCGTTAAATCAGCTGTACACACAGCACGGCCTACTTCTATCTGTGTGGACATGAGGCAGCAGTGTTTGTATGTGCAAAATGCGACGAAATGCCTTTGTTATCAACTGTTATTGCTAACAATGGCTAGCCTGGCTAGCGAGTGGATCTGACCAGTGAACAGTGAACTTCCCAGCTCAACTTTTCTGCAAATGGAATGCTAACAAAACGGATGTGACGTCGTTTAGCCTCCACATCCCAGTTATTTTGCGATAAAGGAACGCACGATATCTCTAGCTATGGCCATTTTTCCATAGCCCCGCCCCCTCCCACATCCCCCTAGCCACCCCTCCAATCGCGACTCTCTTCCGCCTTCCTATCCCTAGCTATGGCCCCTTTTCCCTAGCCCTGCCCCCCTTCCTTGACCCGAATCTGATCGGATCCGCACCCAAATTTAATTGGTTCTTCCTTTTGACCCATGCTAACCGTGCTGAGTTTTCAATATAAACCTTGGTGAAATGATTTCTGTGAGTGTATTAGTACTTTTTGAACATTTTAACAAACCGTGATAATACTGATAACCGTGATAATTTTGGTCACTATAATCGCGACATGAAATTTTCATATGGTTCCATCTCTACTCATTAGCCTATTGCAGACAGCCACTCACTTTTAGTTTCTGATTCCTGTGGGGTGCTGACGGACAGCTCCTTTTATCGTTAAAATAAAAAGTGCCCTGAGAAAGCATTATTTGGCCTCTGTACCGTTTACAGTCGGATGAATTAATTTTCTCGCCTTGTCATCCACATACTGTTTTGCTTTACCATTTTCCTCCTTGTTGAATTCTGATGTCACTTAGTTTCTGTTACCCGAATCAGTGAATTTGTTTCATATCCTCTTACTGTAACTCACTTTAACAAAATCATGTTCTCTTCTGCATTATTGTCATTTTTATACAGTATGTGCAAATACATAAACTTTCAAGTCTACCGTTTGTGAACATTATGTTACAAATACATAACATTCTGTGCACACATCACACAAAGTCACTTACTTCAGTGTGTCTAAACAGCACCCTGGAGATTGAACACCATTTGCAAGCTGGAGCAGTCCATCATCTCCTATTGCGTTCCCACTGAGATCCAGCTGTCTCAGTTTGGGGGAGCGACACAAGATGGAAGCCAGGTCCTCACAGGCACGCGACGTCACTCCACAGCCATGCAGCCTGAGCATTTCCAGTTTGCAGTCTTTATCTACCAACCCTTCCATGAGTTTCTTCACTCCACTATCCCGGATGCTGTTGTACCCCAGGTCCAGCTCTCTGAGGTACGAGTCTCTGGTGCTCAGGACTGCTGCCAGCGCTGGACAAGATTTCTCTGTCACGTTACAGAAACGCAGCCTGCAAGGAGACAGGAGTCAGTGACAGGTCACACATATTGGGCACCATAACGGAGAGTGTTTAAGAAACTGTATTTGCAAAACATTCAATAACACTTATGACTTACATAGCTTTCTTTGATTTCAAAACAGCTGGTAGTTGCTTCAGGAGATTCTCATCACATCTATCGGACACATTCTCAAATTTCATGTCAAAAACGTCTCGCTCTCCTTCAAAACATCCGATCATTTTGGACAGAATGAACCAATTTGTTCGTGAGAATCCGGGGATCGGCGGCTCTACTGTCTTGCGAAACAACTTGAGATCGCTCAGGAAAACGTGCCTGTCAAACTCCCTCAGGCAGTGCAGCAGGCCCACGGCGCTAACAGACCCAATGTTCTCCAGCATCTTAATCTTGGTGTACTCAAGCAGTGGATTGGTGGGCTCCATCCTACCCTGGTGGCTCAGGAGGCCGAAGACGAAGCGCAGGAACACATCATAGTGTCCTGTCGCACTCTCCACTGCCTGGTCCACGAGGGGGCGGCAGGCAAGGAACAGCGCAGACTGAGATGGACCGTCATGAAGCTGTTCTTCTGATTCAATGCTGCAGACAGCATACGCTGCAGCAAAGTATTCTTGAATGCTGGAGTGACCAAAGCGATACACTGTGGTGTTATCCAGCCCTCTCTCCTCTTTCAACACAAGCGGGAACTTTCTGGAGTACGCTGATGCTTCGCTGACACTTATTCCACTCTCTAGAAGGTCACGTTCATACATTACATTGCCTTTTCTCAAACGATGCATTCCAAGCTTTCGTAGCTTGGAAATGATAGTCATATCATCTGGGTCTGTCACTTGTGCTGTGACCAAATGTGTATAAATCTGAGTCAGATTTATGGGATCAATCTTGAAGCCATAATCTGCTTCCTGCACATGATTCTTCAAAACGCATGCGATGATGGAGCAGATCTGCGGTATCTGACATAGGAAGCTGAGACTCCTCGATATTTTCACGTTGTCGATCACTTTGTTGGCCACATCGTCATTGCGGATAATTGCTCTGAAGTGCTGCTCCTTCTGTTCATTGCTGAACCCTTGCATCTCAGTCACTTCAAGCAAATGGTCGACAGGGATGCGTGTTACTGCTGCCGGCCGGCTAGTCATCCATATGTGGGCATCGGGAAGTAGATTCCCTCTGATCAGACTGGTCACCAGACCATCCACTGTGGATACTTGTGACACATCTTTCACTGCTGCACTGCTGAAGTTTAGGGGCAGCTGACACTCATCCAGTCCATCAAGGAAAAACCACACGTTGTATCCTTTCAGGTCAGAAGCGCTGAGTTCCTTCAGTTCTGGGTAAAATGTACGGAGAAGTTCAACCAAGCTCAATTGCTTTTTCACCAAATTCAACTCCCAGAAGTTGAGGGGAAACAGGAGGTGGATGTCTTGGTAGCCTTTCCCCTGTGCCCAATCCAGACTGCAACTCCGCATAGCTGTGGTCTTTCCAATTCCAGACACTCCTGACGTGAGAATTGTTCTTTTGCTGCAGTTATGTTCACATGCAGAATGAGACATGAAAACATCGTGGGTCGACCACAAAGTATCATGGCATGGATAAAGATTTGATCCAACCCATGCATAAAGATTTGATTTATCAATAAATCTAAACTCATGCTGGTTGTTCTCAGATAATCCACTGCCATAAATGTCCTTAAAGGACCACTCAGGGCAAAATGTCGCAGGAAGTGCTGGGTGTTGTTCAGAGTGCGCCCCATCCAGTATGGCTTTGAGCCGATTTCTTTGATCCATCACGGCAGGGGGTCCCTGAAAAAATAAGAAGAAATTCTTTATCAGGGTTCCCCCTCTTTTCTAGAGATCACTTTCCAGTACTTATTCAGGACATTTTCAGTGATGACCTCGCTGGTATGACAGACAGGGATCACGCCATACACTAATATGTTCCTCTCTGTGGAAGTCGGATTTAAAAGACGTGCAGTCTACTCTATATAGCTATTAACTTATCTATGAAATTATCTTTTACATGCTTAGAAATTATAACAATTTGATCATAGAATAATGCAAACACACCTGCAGTCAGATGTACATGTATGGTGATGTAATTTATACTCTTAAGAAGGGATGTGTTCTTCTTGTGTAAATTCAGCTTGAGCAGGAGCCTGGCCATTCCCAGTTCAAAAAAGTAGACCAGATGCCGAAACTGGTGCTGCATGGTGCGTGCCATGGCCTGTCTGAACAATCTAATCCAGTGGTTCTCAAATGGGAGTCCGGAGACCCCAGGGGTCCTTGAGGGCATTCCAGGGGGTCCCCAGGCAAAAGGGGGGTCATTTATTTGAGCTAGAATTCCATTCATAGGTAACACAATGACTATTTTGGTCATGGTGGGTTTTATACACTTTCGGTAATAAAACATCTAAAAACATCAATCTTATTATCATATGGGGGACCATGGGACAAAATCCTATCAAATGGGGGTCCGTGGTCTATTTTGTCAGTTTAGGGGTCGTTCATGTGAAAAAATTTGAGAACCACTGAATTCTAATCTGTTAACAAAGGACGCCGAAAGGAAACTGGCTGCGCTTCCAGGCGCTTCGTGGCTATTCGCTACGCTTCAGTGTCTGATGTGTTTGCACCATCAGGCAGCTCATGGTAATAGCAATATTGTAGTCTAGCCCTGCCTTAGTATCATATTACTTTCTCTTTCGAACGCAAAGGCTTTTCAGCAGGCCTACTAGGCGTGTGACAGTACATCAATCTATAGATTGATACATCATCGATATTGTATTGTGTATCGATGCAAAGTGAAAACATCGATATATATAGCCATCCTTAAGATACACCTTGCAAATCCAAGGTGATGAAGCATAGAATATGTGCATGGCTTTAATTTAAAGGCCTGCAGCCTGTTGCACCAGCTGAACATAAGTTCTCTCTTAAATTAGGGTGTAAAGTCCACACTAACTGCTACGTTCAAACTTAGACACCAAAGTTGTGTCTTTGTTTAGCTGCACCACGGAAACGTAAGATACATCTTAACTAGTAGTCCTTAAACCCCACACTAGCCAAAATAGTGATATATCTGATGTCATTACAATTTGATGATCGCCTACACCAGTCTAATAATTGGCGCGAGCCACCAGTTTGGGCGCCCTAAATGCGGAAGTGATTCTGGGCCTGTTAGTGAGCAGTCCCAATGCTACTTTTTAAGTATTTTTCATAATGCTATACTGTTACTCTTACTTGAGTAATTTTAATAATAGATATATTCTACTTGAGTATTTTTAAATGTACACTGAGTAAATTTAGATTTTTGTTTTGTACAAAGACAGGGACAGCTTAGGTACAGTAGCTAACACGTAATGTGTCCGATGTGTGAAATCAATGTATTGGGATACCTAATTAAAATATAAAACGTTTTTAAAGTAAAATTAGCGTTAGAGCTGAGATCAGGCGCCAAAAACAGGCTCGACCCGACCTGCCCGTTCTGTCTTTTCTTCCTCCAAGGGGGCTATGGGGTAAAATAAAAATGAGGCAAAAAAAAAGTTTGAGAACCACGTTTCATGTTAAATGAACATGAAACATAATGAAGTAACGTTAGTGCTCACCTTAGCTAGCTCACCAGGCTAACGAGTTTGTAATACAAACATTGTAGTTGCAGCTGGCATAACGTGTAACGTACAGTGATCACAACAGATCCACACTTACCTATGCTCGAAAAGCACACTTAGAAGAGGAGTATAGCTCCCAATGAAGATGCCATGCTGACTGCAGTGCCGCGGCAGAAAGCTGACAACTTGCCTGGGTCCAGCTTCGAATCCGCCCACTCCACGGAGTGATATCAGCCAGGCAGCCCAGGCTAATTGACAAGTAACGCTAGTTGTGTGATTCACTCAACCAGGGTTGCCAGGTCAATCAGAATCATTACCTGTAGGAAACCTCTCTCTCACAATGGAAACCAAACTGAAATTGATTGTCACTCAACAAATAGCCCAAAACACCCCCACCCGTCCCATGGCATTTATTTATATTTTTACTTTTGGAACACAATTTGAAACTAGTCCAATTTGGCAGGAAACCACGACCTGGCAACCCAGCACCAGAGCCATGTATATAGAATGCTGCCTTCATGTACTGTCAGAAATTTTTATTTTGAATGTGCAAGAACAATCTAACAAAATCATTGTTCTGATTTAACCATATTGTATTTTTATTTTATTTTATAGGTCCCTAACAACGTATGAACTATTTGAAATTAGACATGAACACCAATGTAATAGAGTGATTACATTGTCTAATTACAGTTGTTAGGGACCTGTAAAATAAAGGGTTACCATATAAAAGGAAGTAGGCCGTTTACATTTTTGTGGCACATTGGATGTCATCAGTGAGTGACATCACTGATGATGGCATGCATTGTGACATCAGTTACATTATTGACCATCTATAAGTGACATCATCAGTGACATCATTATTGATGCGAAGTTAAGCAATTGTGTGCTACGCATGCCAATAGGGCAGGCGAGGCCACGCAGCAGCCTAGCTGCGGGCGAGGCCAAAATTGCGCAATTGTGCGCTGAGTGAGGTCACTCGAGCACTCCATGATGTGATCAGTGACGTATGTGAGCCCGCACAGTGGATGAGCGATGCTGCGCAGCAGCCGAGCTAGCGAGCCCGTGCAGCGGGCGATCCTATGTTTCAAGAAAATAAATCCTGACAATGACTGATAAATTTGAGTTCAGGACAACCCTGACTGCATGTTAATTCAAAATGAAATGTTTTTACTGTATTATTTTAGAGAATTTCCAAGTTAAAGTTCCACATGTGTAGTATCTTGAAGTGGCTTCTTTTCTTAAACTGGAGGTGCTGTAAAAACACTTTCCTCCATATGTTTTTGACTGTCACGCCCCAAAGGCCCACTCTGAGCCAGGAAAAACCCTACTAAACACATTTCAAATTCTGTTAGAGCAGTTACTATTGTGTATTGTTTGTATATGATCAATAAATAATATTTAAATAACACTAGGTATTTGTAGACCTTTGTACTTCAATCATGAGAGGCCAGTTGGTAGGATTTAACAAACTTTATTTAGCTATCGGCATGCATGGCAAATACTTTGGCGCATGACTCCATTAGACAGTGGCGCTCCTCTTGAGGCAAGAGGAGGGCATCTGCATAGGCTAGGATAGCGACCCCCCCCCCCCCGGTGGGCGATCCTACAGGAGTCAAGACTTGTTGGTGGCGGACTGGGGAGGTGGGTGGGGCACGACAACGCTTCAGAGGACAGCTTCAGGGGAGATGGACTGCCGTGAAGCCAGCTGCTGCTATGATCGGCCAGAGAGAGGTGACGTAGAACCCTTGCTAATATACTAAAATTAACTGACGTCATACTTGGGCTTGACTGACCACAACATAGCTGACATCATACTAGAACTTGACTGACGTCGCGGGGTGATCAGGTTATGCATGTGTGGCCTTCTGCTTGAAATTTGGTCTGGAGACCTCTCTCGTGAGACCTCACTCGTGAGATATACACACACACGTGTGTGTGTGTGTGTGTGTGTGTGTCAAAAGTGACTAGCGTCAAGTGCGTTGGTTACAGTTACTTACCGTTACTGAACCCCTCTACATGGAGTGGCACTGTAACAAACACGTCAATGAAAACACTGGACAGTTCTTTCAACAAATAAAGAAATGCAGTTCTTTTATTATGCAAAATAGTCTGTGGTATCAAAGGCAACATTACAACTCAGCTACAGCATCAGAACATGGCAAATAATGTCAATATAAAACAATGATACTGTGTGGATAAGATGAGAAATGATTCAACACAGAATATACTGTAAATCACTGACATACTGCAACCTTTGTCATTCAATTTTCTTCAGTTGCTTCTGGATACCAAAACAAGTGCTATAAAACTATAACCTGGTCATTACGAAAATAAAACAGTTTTGTGCTACTTAAATTCAAGGCACTTTTTGATATCATAGTAACGAACAAAACAAAACAAAAATATTCATAAAAACCCTTCACATATTTATTTTTAAGAGTTTGCCTTGAAGGTCACAAAAAAGTTTTGATGATATACTGTAATTAACATCATAAGCAAAAACTAATAAAAAAATAAACATTCAATGGAGGATTTGTGCGACCTTGCTTGTCCGTTTTCTTCCAGACCCATTGTTGCGTGTGGCCATGGACACACTTCATATAGTGCATTTCATGTTTAGATCCGATATGTTTGTGTTGCTTTTCTTAACTGATCTCCTCTGCTCCTCCTTGTCTCACACTGACACACCTGCAGAACATCAGCTGATTGCTGCTGCTGCAGCTCTGCCTGAGTTTAAAGCTGGCTTGCTGCTGGCAGGCATTTAGTTCTCACTCTGACACCAGCCCAGCAGCACCTGCATTTGGTTTGAACTTTTGCCCATTCTTTCCTTTGTTAGGCCCTGGCACAATAGGTGTCAGGCTTTATTGTTTTAGTTTGATCTGGCAGTTTTGGTAGCTACGTTTTCATTATTAGCTTTAGTTTAGTTTCCTAAATCTATGCTTTGAACTTTTCAATTGTTAGTTTAAGGAGAGGGGCTGGCTTCGACTGTCCTATTCACCACGCCCACTTTTTCTCTCTTCCGCGTTACACGCAATTGTATTTGTTCTTCCGGTTCAGCGCTAGTTGGCGGCCAATTTCAAAACAAAACGTCACTATAATAATGAATGAAGTTTGGCAACATTCAAAATTAAGCTACACTGCGGCCAACTTCAGTTACATGTTCATAGCATTACTGCTGCGAGGAGCCGATGGCTGTACCCAGTCGGCATTTAACGTTAGTTACAAAAGCACGTCGACAGTGTTTTCTCACTGCCAGTAGCCTACAGTAGGGTTTGACAGATAGCTAGTCCGACCGGTGTCAGCAGAGCCGGGCACTCCCAGTCCTCACTGCTCATTAAATATTTCCAAATAGGCGTTATTCTGATAAAATGGTCCGTTCTCACCCGAAAAATATTAAAACTTTAAAAGTTTTTTTTTGGCTTGAAAACAGCTTTTTGGTAAGTCTAAAAATGACTACGGCAGGCGTAATCTACTTCCGTGTCTAAAACAGGAAAGACGATTACAAAATGACGTCATGCAGAAGCATCCTTGTATGGGCAAAGAATAAGGTGAATAGGGGTCAGCCAGACCCCTCTCCCTTTTGCTCTTTTTGGCCAAGCTGTCAGGTCATTTTGTTTTATGATTTCGGGCAGTTTTTGATACTTTGGGTCAAATAAATCAAATAAATAAAAACCCTATCATTTTGACTTTGGGTGTGGCGTCCTTTTCTTATCTTGTGGTCTTCATTTGAGCCATGTTCAATGTTTGTGTCGACTTAAAGTCCCTGGAAGCCAGAAATATTTCTTTATTATTTAGCATTTTGAGTTCATCACATCACAGGACCCTATGTTAATAAGCCACCAGCCAAATTTGAACGATGATGAACGTCGAAAAGTATATAAATTTAGGTTTGACAGGTGTGGCAAAACGCATGAGAATCGATTATTTTTTAGAGTGTATTTTCTCCCGCGGAATGTGTGGGCGTGTCCGTCTGCAGCAGGGACATTTCTCTGCTCCGAGAGAGAGAGAGAGCGCGAGAGAGAGGGGGGGAGGGAAACGGAGAAAGAGAGATCCAGTGCGTGTGTCGAACACAAGGGGTTGAGAGGGCTTGTGGGCTTTTTTGTGTGTGTGTGTCTCTCTCTGTGCTCTCTCTCACACTAGTCCAGAGAGAGAGAGAGAGAGAGAGAGAGAGAGAGAGAGAGAGAGAGAGAGAGAGAGAGAGAGAGAGAGAGAGAGAGAGAGAGAGAGAGAGAGAGAGAGAGAGAGAGAGCAGCATAGCGCTCGGCACAGAGTGGGAGGCAGACAGACACTGAGGGAGCGCTGTCACTGGGGGCAAAGAACGGACAAAAGGAGAAGGGCAGATTGCGTGCATGTACAAAGGTTATATAGAGCTTATGACGTCATAAGCTCCTGCGTTTTAGCACCTCGCGCACTGCTGTCTTCAATGAGGAAGTACTTTGTAGAATCTTGTAGAAAAGTGTCGATTTTAAGGCTTTGGGTTGAAAGTAATGTATAATAATTTCTGAGGCACAAAATTACTAACATAAGACCCTAAATAACATAGTTAGAACGTTTTTGTGGATTTTGGTTTCCAGGGACTTTAAGTTAACACCCATGTACAAAAGTAAATCATTTTTTATGCCCTTGAAATGTTCTTACCAATTATCTATACAAGGTATGTTGTATTTAGACCTGATATTCAGGAATATTTAATTTACTATCTCTTGCATTTGTAGGGTTCAATAAAAGGTACCAGAATGCACAAATCATCTAATGGCTCATTTCCACCACATTTTACTGCCCTGTACAGCTCGTCACCACTCGGCTCTAATCGTATCAGCCCTATTGACGTTTTGCTTCCACCGCGGATCATGTGCCCTCACCCACCCCCGCCCACAGCTGGTCGTCTAAAAATAGCGACCGCATATCTGTCCTTCGGCTATAACATAACGTTACAATTAAATCCATCCACAGAACTTTTAAACTGTTTATGAAATACTGGTGCCTCTAAATGACCTACAGTGTACATGGGCAAATGTGACAATCGGCCAAGAGAATGATATCACAGGATGCGCTGTGCTGTGCGGGGACGGGAGAGGCGCAACAGAGTGAAGCCTCTACCCCGCAGCCTCTCACCAGGCAAGACCGGGGCTTCCAAACACCCGCTGCGGCCTAGCGGAGCGCTGCAGCCTCCTCTCAGCTACAGAGCTCCCTGAGCGAGCAGCGGACTTTATTCTCAGACAATTGAACACCCGCCACGATTTGATTTCACCGGAGGTGAAGGCAGCGACACAAAATACTGAATAACAGAAGATAAGGTAAGACCACTAAACTGGTATGCAGCCGCCAGCATTGCATTGACAGTCAGTAGACAGAGTAAACACGATTCTCTCTGACCAATCAGTAGCCATCAGAGTTTTACGTCACCATTTGGGACCTACTCGCCAGCCCGAAGTACCCCGACGAGGCAGGGACCAAAAGTAGCACGACTCGCCCTCAAATCAAACCGAGCTGGGCCGGTTTTTGACGGTGGGATGAGACCAAAAGTCGAGTCGAGCGGAGCGGGACCGCGCTACTAGCTGCTGTGGAATTGGGCCATAAGAAAGGAGCAGTCGGGTGGGATATTCATCACTGAAACTGAGCCATACAGGCGGCCTAACAAACAAACGGCAAACTGTGGCGCCCTCCACACCCCTATGCATGCTTTGGCACTGCTCGGGTAAAATCTGATTTCCATGTCATCAAAGCCACGCACCAATTCTTCATTTTGTGTCACACAATATAAAACAATTGTATAATATTACTACAGACATGGACAACACGTCAGTATGTCATGTCAGTCCTCTGAAACACAGCCAAAATTCTATTTCCTTTTTTGGCTATTCTTAGATATTTATGGGTCCTACTGTGACCCATGAAGTCTGTACTGTATACTAATAACTGGACAGGGATTGTCATGTCCACGCCATCTTAGTCCCTGGAGAAGAAAAAAACTCTTGTGTACATACTTAAGCTCATGGCACACCAATCAAACGTTCTGCAATTTGCAATGCATCTTTTCAGACTTTTCCCCATTTTCTCCCCAATTATACTTGGCCAATTTAACCCCATGCTGCCCTTTTGGCTGCCCTGGCCGCTGCTCCACCCTCTGCTGATCTGGAGAGAGCCGAGACTAGCACCATGCTTCCTCCGACACATGCGCAGTAGCCAGCTGCTTCTTTTCACCCGACGGGGAGCTTCACCGGTAGGACGTAGCACATGGGGAGGATCACGCTATTCCCACCAGTTCCAAGTGCCAACATTCTTGTTGGCAGTTTTTGGAGAATGTTTTAAACACAAACAAGGACTGAACATGTTGAATCTGACCAAACAAGGACAGACAGCCATGGCACACCAAACAAACATCTGTGTTAGTTGGAGAATATTTGATTGGTGTGCCATGGGCTTTAAGTCTGAGAGAAACCCCCGGTCGTCCTATTCAAAATATGACTAAGCACATTTAGTTTGCACACTCCTGCAATCTCACACCACTCATTGTACAATGACAATAGGACCTCACCTACAATGTAAACAATGTACAGCATACTATGGGCACTAGACTATACATAAAGCTCTACGTATATAAATTCATTGTTGTCTACATGTGAGGATCATCTTTAAGCAAAGGAGGTAAAAGCAATGTGAATGTCATAGGAGTGGTTGGAATGGCACTTTGATAAGGACTCTCCTACCATCAAGCTGATGACACTGTATAGAAGTGGAATCTCAATTCCATTTGCTTCAGTGTGCAGCGGTCATCTGTAGATTGGCGTCCACTGTCTCCTTCTCACCCTCCTACTTCGTCATGACGCTGAAAGATAAGAGTTATATAATTGGAAAAAACAGCACATGAATGCTTCTTGGATGATGTCTGAATGTAAACAATTTCTTTACATATACATACATACTACATGTATGCAGTATGTGTATATATGTATAGAGTCGATACAGTGCTCCAGGTCATTTTTGTCTATACTTTGTTTAATGTGTGTGAACCCCAGCAGAATCGCAGCAGCAACTATGACATAAATTAACGGGAATCAGGTCAATAAATTAACGTGGGCTCTCAAATTCCTGTAAAACAAAAAATAAGGGGACAAAATAAATCTAAGTAATCGGAAAATTTCACCCGTTGTCGGTGAGATGTCCAATATTCACTTGTGAATGTCAGGAGTATCCTATGCCCCTGGTGTCCCCTGAGCACAGCTGACTCAACAACAGGCCAGAACCTCATCACTTACATGAACCTACCAAAGACAATGGGATTTCAAGCAAGACGGCCCAACTTCAACTCACTTCCTGTCATTTTGTCACGTGTGTTTTTGCCCATGGTTTTCCACGGACACGCCCACTTAGGAGACTTTCAGCAGGTCTGAGTCAATGGTTGACCACGCCCCTTTAGGAGACTTGCTGCTACCATTTGCTAGAATTGGCAGAGCCTGCGGAGACCCATCTATAGTAATATATCCATGAACCCCCCCCCCCCAAACATAAGCAGCTTTATAGTTACATTGGACTCCACCTTACACTTTGTGAATATCTTATCTATTGTTTTTGTCTTCGAACAATTGATGTGAGCACTATGATGCATTCTTACACTAAGTCAAATTCCTCGTTTGCAATCTGATTACCAACTGTGGCAGTAAAAAGTGAATCTGAATAGGACTCACTCTATTGTGTGCAGTTCATATTTCATGTTCTCCGTTAACTCCAGTAGCAATCTGATTCCTGAGTCATCCAGGTTGTTGCCCATCAGATGCAGCTCTCCCAGATGTCGGGGGTTTGACTTCAGGGCTCTGGTCAGGAACTGGATACTCGTTGAGCTGAGTCCACAGTTCCTCAGTCTGGAGAGAGATGAGAAAATTAGTTTGGATAATCATAGGTCCCAGTGCATTCCACTTCTATAATATACAGCAGGCCTACAGGTAGTAATGATTCACATACATGTAGGCCTATTGTAGATGTATGGACCAGACAAAGTCATGCTAAATGAATGACATGCACTTGAAAGGACCAGAGATAGGGAGGTGTTGTGATGTGAATATACCAACTTTAACAAAATAATCAAGTGTGATTTTTAATGTATTTCATGAATGACTTCAGAGAGCCAAAAGCTCCATTAACACTGCAGCAGAAAGTAGCCCAATTCAGATTCCTCCACCCCCCCCACATACACACACACACACACACTCTTTTCTGACACAGATGAGGTGGTTTTAGTTCAGTGTGAACAGAATAAAACATAAACTCTGATCTTTCCATTTCTGATTTGGACCACATTTATTTATTCTAATAAATAACGCTTTGTACACTTTTGAATGTGAGATTTCTGTAGGGACAAACAAGATGAAAGGATCTTCCTGCCAAGAATTCCTCACCATTGACAGAAATGATGAGCTTCCCTTCACCTTTGTCAGACAGCAGTTCCCAATCAAATTGGTTTTCTCATTTACCATCCACAAAAGGCAAGGGCATGAGAATGACTGAGTTGGCATCTACCTACCTCAGCCAGTGTTTGCTCATGGCCAGGTCTACACAGCCTTCTCCAGCACAAAGCCAGCCAGCAGCATGAAAGTACTTATTATTAAATTCCCAGTGAAGTTTACAGTTTCATTGCAATGTCGTCATTTTGGAGAATAAAGTTTATTGATAAGCTGTAAGATATCCTGCCTACATTACATATCTCAAGTCATGTCAAGTCATATCTTTGTCAAGTGTTTGATATGTGAGGGATCATTGCAAAAGAAAGTGTAATATAATGTGTGTAGAGAATATCGTCCAATATATTCGATATCAGAATTGTTTTTACTCAGATCAGTCTACATCCATTAGACCAGAGGTCCTCAAATGTTTTTCAGCCAAGGACCCCTTACGCTTAAGATAGAAAATATACCCCCTCATTCTGATTTGTGATTTTGGGCTAAGCTTAATTGTTTCCACGGTAATGTGCTTGACTTTTAAACCGATAGGTTTGTTAGATTAGAATGTAATCAATGAACCATTGTAGATTTAAAGCATAAAATATTTCCGTTGAACTATGAAGCTTTGGCAACAACAAACGTTTTTATTTTTATTTTCCTGGAAACTTTTCGCGGACTCCCTTGCAAAGTGCCACGGAACCCTGGGGGTTCCCGGACCCCCATTTGAGAACCACTGCATTAGACAGATCAGTCTACATCCATTTGACCAGAAAAACATGAAGGACAACTCCTCCAGCAGCCAGTGGCGAGACGCCAAGTTTGCAAAGTTAATTAGTATTTTAGGGATATAACCTCAATTCCAACAAATCAATTGTGTTACGCTTGTGAGACAATAAAGCTTTCTGAATCTGAAAACATTATCAAACGCGTTGAGAAACAATTAGGATTAAGGTGTGGACCATAATTTCCGTGCCTCCCATGACTGTTCAGAAGGGACATCTTTTATTGTTGTTAATCAGCTCATTTTAGGATGGTGGTCTACTCAAAATAAATATGGCTAAAATGAATGCGAAGTCAGACAACAACACTGCCACCGTCTATCTTTAAACCTGGGTGAAGGAACAAGCCTTTCTTATACTAGCTTACAGACAGATGGAATGCACAGACAGCGCCATATAGACAATGTTGTAGAGGTGAGTCAGCAGTTTATCATTGTGCTGCCTCATCTTTGGCGCCTTCAAGCTGACCCTCTCCCACACCGATTTACACCCCACACATGCAGACAGGACGATTAACAGAAACTAACTCAGACCTGTGCTCAATAACTCAGTCATGTTAGAGAATGTTACAGAAGATTAAAACAAGAATAACATTGCTAAAAACAAATAAAAATCGGTAGTTAAAGCCCCAATCAGTAAGTTTTCCAACTGCGCCCTCTGCGTGCATTAGTATCGATAATGATATCGCCGTTCAAAGTCAACAAAACACAGCGCCAGACAGCTCTATGTACATGTTGTGACATCGGGTACTCACCACGTGATGAAATAATAATCCATAGTTCCGTGAAACGTCATTTTCGTAGCAAATCCGAATCGAGTTACTTCCTTGCTTTCCAGCAGACAGCGCTTACGCTGTACAGCGCATGCGCACATCCTTTTCTTTTTTTCTATTTTATTGACACGGGACGCTGACAGCAAACTGCTTAGTCCCAGTGCTGGCCAATGGAGGGCGTTGTGGGATAAATAAAGCCGAGAGTCTCCCTATTCCAAGTCAATCTACCATGTCCTGTGACTAAAAAGCTGTTATATTACAATAAAAAATGTCAAAAATCTTACTGATTGGGGCTTTAAAAGATTAGTTTCAAGAAGTAATTTCAACTTACGATAATTTCTCCATTTTAGAATGAGTGGTCCGAAGTCCCACGCAGAGTTTCTTTACTCCCTTATCTTGAAGGTTGTTGTCAGAGAGGTCCAGCTCGGTGAGCACGCTCGCTTCAGAGGCAAAAGCTGAAGCAAGCCCCGCACAACAATCCTCCGTCAGGCTGCAATGGCTCAGGCTGGAACAAAACAAAATGTCTGCTGTAGCACGCTGCACTAAAACAATGTACAGTGTAATTCCCCAGAACATATTTTACAAGCTTAATTTACTCGGTTCTGAAAAATATTTACTCAAGAGTTTTGAGATGACCATAGGGATTCTTCAGTCCATCAGCCATTTCTTTGACTCCTCTGTCTCCGAGGCAGTTCATGCTGAGGTCCAAGTCTGTCAGCTCGAATGCTTGGGGGGGGATCAAAGACAGGACTTTGGCAAGATGAACGCAACCCGTCCCAGTGATGCCACATCTTGAAAGACTGGAGAAAGAAGGGGACGTCATGTCATTACAGTTTGAGGGGCGGAAATCACGCTCCTGTATGTAAGCTGACTTAGGCTCACTAAAATTTCATCCAATGCACACAAAGTACATTTCAGTGAGCTTCAATCAGCTTGTACATACAGGAGCGTGAGCACATTGACCTTGCATTCATTTTTGACCAACTTTCCAGAGTCATCTATGAGGAGCAGCATGGATTGTGCTGAGAAAGAACTCTACCAATCAACATCATCATTGCTAAGTAGCAAAGAGGGCTAGATAAAAAAAAAAAAAAGTGAACTATCCCTTTAATGTTCATATGGTATTTCATGATGAATGAATATTTAACCAATGATTCTGCAAGTGCAAGGTTTACTGTATGAATGCACAATGCAATGTTTTGAAAATTGGACAGCCGGTTCCAACTGATAGCCATTTTTTGAGTTTTGTGTCTAGAGTTTTGAAAAATGACTACAAGGTTCTGAAATGGGAGCCAAAGTGATTGTAAAAAAAACGATTAAAGAAAGGAGTTCTTACTTGAGCTTCTCCAGCCGACACCACGCAGACGCATACATGCCTTTGCAGATCAGCTCAAATCCTGCATCCTTCAGGTCATTGTTACTCAAATTGAGGTTGGCCAAAGTGCTGGATTCAGACTTCAGAGCTGTGGAGATTCTGTCACAACTCAACGCTGTGAGGTTGCAGTGATACATCCTGCCAAAGATAAATTATTAGGCGACTGGACAGCTGGCATCAATCCACTCATGAGAACAATCAGAAGTGAATGAATCTATAATATTTAGGAAAAGACTCACTCCAGCCTTGTTAGGTTTGATATATCCAATTTTTCGAAGAGCTCAACGGCCCCCTTGTCTCCGATTGCATTGCTGCCCAGATCCAGCACTTTAAGGTGGTGGGAATTCTTCTGCAGAGCCGAGGCCAGAGAGCAGCATCCGTTTTCCTTAATGTTGCATTGTGACAGCCTATAATGAAAAGGATTACATATCAACATAATGGATATGCCAAATATGAAAAAGGATTACAAATAAGCCAACTGCTGAGGATGGCACCATGGATTACCCGAACCCTGTAACATGAAGCATCCTGTATTCATGTTCCTGTTGAGACAGCTTGTTCTGTTAAGCTGTAATAAGTCATCTTTCCACTCATGTTGTTGAACATTCACAGCTCATTTAGAGCTGCAAGTCTTCAAGATAGAGCTGCTAATTCTAGTATCAAGTATAATACTCAACCCGAGGCTCTCGTGCCACACGTGGCTCCTTTATGGCAAACATTTTTTTTTTTTTGCATTCTCAAGTCACATCAATTATCTTATCTCAGGTCTCTTTGCAGGTGCACGAGAAAAGTGCAAACTCCATGCATGAACCTAAAATGGCTAAAGAACGTAGGAAACGCAAATATGAAGAAGAATATCAAACATTTAAAGAGGACTGGGAACTCAAGTTTTTCTTTGTGTGAAAATGCATGCACATCTCTGCTTTGTGACGTCATTTTGCAAGTCAAAAGGTCCAAAGGAGTAGAGCTAAGGGCTGAAAAGCCGGCGAGACTCAAACAGAACCAAACTGGTTTCAGGGTGGGAGGAAAGACTCAAACAGAACCAAACTGGTTTCAGGGTGGGAGGAAAGACTCAAACTGAACCAAACTGGTTTCAGGGTGGGAGGAAAGACTCAAACAGAACCAAACTGGTTTCAGGGTGGGAGGAAAGACTCAAACAGAACCAAACTGGTTTCAGGGTGGGAGGAAAGACTCAAACAGAACCAAACTGGTTTCAGGGTGGGAGGAAAGGGATGTTCTTGGATTGTGGCTCTGGCTGTTTTTGTTGTCAATGTGGCTCCTGATTAGGGCAAGTTTGAGTACCACTAGGTTTACCACACACTTATTTTCTGACAATATGTTTACTTCACAGGAAACATATACAGAATACTGTGTGTGTGTGTGTGTGTGTGTGTGTGTGTGTGTGTGTGTATATATATATATATATATATATAGGAAGTTCTTAACAAATTAAATTAGTTAGCAATAAAGGCTTTTTAGCTTTTTCAACTGAATTAGAGCTGCCTTGTTCCTTTCCTTCTTCATTGTAATGGTTTCTTTGCCCTACACTGATTTCATTCTTAGTTTGTTACCCAAATCAGTGAATTTGTTTCATATCCTCTTTTAACTCATTGAACAAAAGGAGGTTCTCTTCGGCATTTTGTAATTTTTAGAGACTGCAGAGGATGTGCCATGGGCGCACTGGTTTTTGGTGTGACCAAACTCATGCGTTTGCTTTGCACACTCAACCGGAGTTTCTCTGGCTCAAGCCGATTTATTCTTCTTCTTTTTGGTGTTTTATGGCAAGTAGGGATCCTTAATGTTGGATTTTCGCCTTCTTCTGGATCCATCCATCCACTGTTTCCCTACATTCTCGATCCTTCTCCCTCCTCCTTCTTGATCTCCTCTTGCAGACCTCAAGCTGATTTCTTGTCATCATCAGTGATGTCACTCCGTCTTTGTGACGTCCCCAGTGATGTCACTCAAGCAATTGTGATGTCATCGGTGATGTCACTCGAGCAATTGTGCGCCGCGCAACTGCCCAGCCTTATTATAGTAGTAAGATCTGAGTAAGATGTGCAAATAAACTCAAGTCTATTGTTTGTGAACATTATTGTTTTTGCATTTTGTCCGTTTGTTTTTAAAATGTGTGTTTTTTTTTGTTTTGTTAGGTTACATAATAGACCAACGCGCACACATCACACAAAGTCACTTACTTCAGTGTGTCTAAACAGCAGCCTGGAGATTGAACACCAATTGCAAGCTGGAGCAGTCCATCATCTCCTATTGCGTTCCCACTGAGATCCAGCTGTCTCAGTTTGGGGGAGTGACACAAGATCGAAGCCAGGTACGCACAGGCACGCGATGTCACTCCACAGCCATGCAGCCTGAGCATTTCCAGTTTGCAGTCTTTATCTACCAACCCTTCCATGAGTTTCTTCACTCCACTATCCCGGATGCTGTTGTACCCCAGGTCCAGCTCTCTGAGGTACGAGTCTCTGGTGCTCAGGACTGCTGCCAAGGCTGGACAACATTTCTCTGTCACGTTACAGAAACGCAGCCTGCAAGGAGACAGGAGTCAGTGACGGGTCACAAATATTGGGCACCATAATGGAGTGTTTAAAACAACTGTATTTGCAAAACATTCAATAACACTTATGACTTACATAGCTTTCTTTGATTTCAAAACAGCTGGTAGTTGCCTCAGGAGTTTCTCATCACATCCATCAGACACATTCATCTCAAAAACGTTTTGGCCTCCATCAAATAATCTTTGGTTCAGATTATCCCAGTATAATGATGTCCATCCAATGGACGGTGACACTTCTTCTATCTTGTGTAAGAACTTGACATCGCTCAGGAAAACGTGCCCGTCAAACTCCCTCAGGCAGTGCAGCAGGCCCACAGTGCTGTCAGACACAATGTTCTCCAGGATCTTACTCTTGGTGTACTCAAGCAGTGGATTGGTGGGCTCCATCCTACCAGTTTGCTTCAGGAGGCCGAAGACAAAGCGAAGAGACACTTCAAAGTGTCCCACCGCACTCTCCAGGGCCTCATCCACCAGGGCCCGGCAAGCAAGGAACAGCCCAGACTGAGATGGACCATCATAACCCTGGACTTTTGATTCGACCAACTTCAAGATACATGCTGCAGCAAAGTATTCTTGAATGCTGGAGTGACCAAAGCTGTAAGCTGTGGTGTTATGCAGCCCTCTCTCCTCTTTCAACACAAGCGGGAACCTTTTGGAGTATGTTGATGCTTCACTGACACTTATCCCACCCGCTAGAAGGTCACACTCATGCATTCTTCCTTTGCCTTCCTCAAAACGATTCTCCCGAACGAATGCTAGCTTTTCTAGCTTAGCGATAATGTCCCTATCTGGGTTTTTCGCTTGTGCGTTAACCAAATTTGTATAAATCTGAGTCAGATTTATGGGTTTAACCTTGAAGCCATAATCTGCTTCCTGCACATGATTCTTCAAAACACATGCCATGATGGAGCAGATCTGCGGTATCTGACAGAGGCAGTCGAGACTCCTTGATATTTTCACGTTGTCGATCACTTTGTTGGCCACATCGTCATTGCCGATAATTGCTCTGAAGTGCTGCTCCTTCTGTTCATCGCTGAACCCTTGCATCTCAGTCACTTCAAGCAAATAGTTGCGAGGGATGCGTGTTACTGCTGCCGGCCGGCTAGTCATCCATATGTGGGCATCGGGAAGTAGATTCCCTCTGATCAGACTGGTCACCAGACCATCCATTGTGGATACTTGTGACACATCTTTCACTGCTGCACTGCAGAAGTTTAGGGGCAGCTGACACTCATCCAGTCCATCAAGGAAAAACCACACTCCTTTCAGGTCAGAAGCTCTGAGTTCCTTCAGTTCTGGGTAAAATGCATGCAGAAGTTCAATCAGGCTCAATTTCTTTTTCACCAAATTCAACTCCCAGAAGTTGAGAGGAAACAGGAGGTGGATGCCTTGGTAGGCTATTCCCTCTGCCCAATCCAGACTGCAACTCTGCATAGCTGTGGTCTTTCCAATTCCAGACACTCCTGATGTGAGAATTGTTCTTTTGTTGCCGGTATGTTCACATGCAGGTGTTAAAATATTTGAGATTGAGAAACTATCAATCTCAAATAAATGAAGATCTGATTTATAAATAAATCTAAACTCATGCATGTTGGTAAATAATCCAGGAGCATAAATTATCTTGGTGGGCCCCTCAATGCAAAGTCTTGCAGGTAGTACTGAGTATTCAGAGTGCACCCCATTCAAATTCTGATATTTCTTCCTCAGTATGGTTTTGAGGCTATTTCTGAGATCCATCACGGCAGGAGAGGTCCCTGAAGAAAATGAGAAGGTGCGTTAAAAGAAAAATAGTTGGCTTGGTTGCTTGCAAGTATCAGTGTTGCTGGGACTGTAAATTCATGTAAATCCACTGCCTATTTAACGTCTATTTAAATCTCATGTAAATTCAACGTAAATTTATATTTATTCTCCACAGAACACTTCACCACTCATGTACACATTGTATATATTTACTCGATTTGATTGCACTTGCAACTTTGTGATTGTCTTTAGTTATCTTCCTACTTCTTATCTCTGTATTTGATGTGACCGCTACGCTGCATACAGAGACAAATTCCTCGTATGTAACTTGCATACTGTGGCAATAAAAGTGATTCTGATTCTGATTCTGAAATGAGTAAATTAGAGTGTAAACAACGAAAGACCACGTGGCTGCATCAAAAGGCATAGAAAGAGACTAACCTAGAACCTAGTACTTGTTGCATTCATTCATGAGCTGAGAAAATCACCATTAATCTTCCAGACAGTGGTAATAAACTCAAACGTATGGTTATTGGAATACAAAAATAATAAAATAAAGCTCACCTGTATTTGGATCACCTGCAGGGCATGCAGGTGAGATTTAGCTTGGTAACGTTAACGTTAGCTGATTCCCGTCCTTGTTGACCGTTATGGGAGACATGAAAGAAAGGAAAATGGAAAATGAAAGACACGAAACTCAAAGTAACGTTAGCTTTGGCTAAACACTAGTGCTTTCCTGTGCGCATATGCTAGTGAAGCTGAACATACCAAAATGAACTCCTGGCCTGGCGGATCGATTTAGTAAATGCTAGCTTGTTTGTAGATAGTTGCCGTGTGTAACGTTGACGTTACAGAGTTACCCACCCCAGAGATGCCCACACTTACGTCGAAACACGCTTAATTAACGCTATAGTGTCATGTTGTCGAAAGAAAGCGTAGCTGTGTCTGAACGGTCTGAACATAGCAATTCTTCTTCCTCTTCCTCTTCTTCTTCTTCTGTTTGGTTTTACGGCGGTTGGCATCCAAAATGTTGCATTACCGCCAGCTACAGGATTCAAATTGAACTGAACTAAAAAATAAAATAAAATAAAATAAAATAAAATAAAATAAAATAAATCCCATCCATTTCCCCTACAGCTCTCTACTTCAGCTGTTTGAGAAAGCCCAAAAGCGTCCCTCAACAGCTTCTGCAGATGACATCATCTTCACAAACCCCCACAACACCCAAAAATCTCTTTGCTGCATCCACAATTATGTAAATTTTCTCAGACTTCTTTTCCACTCCTGCAGTACAATTATTACCATAGCAAAAAACTTTACCATACCAAAAACTTCACCTGATATCTACAAAAACAAAATTCATCATTCTTCCTGACTGATTTGTCCACTTTAGTTTCTCGCCTCACTTCCTCACGTTGATATCTCTTCTTAGACCTCACCCTGTTGCTGAGCATTATATTCTTTGCGTAATTGTGTATTCAAAGCTTAGCCAGCCAAATAGCCTACAAAAAATGCCTATAAATATGGTGCATTTCCAAGTAAGGTAGCCTGTTGTCAACCAAAAATAGGCTAATGACCTTCTAGAATATGTAGGCCTACAACAATAAGTTACAAGATCTGCAGGGGAAATGTGAAAAGTTGTGTAACAGCTGAAATACAAGCAGACAAGGAAATCAACTAGTGGGCACCGTCCTCCTTTCCTCATATTTTTAGTGATTGCTTCGCAACATTGTTACAATTCCCCGAAAGACAATACATTTTGTCAGAGTCAGCCAGTGGCCTTCCTTAGACAGGATATTTTGTAGACAATTTAATATAGTTTCACTGTCATGTTCATGATAGACAATAACTGTTTAGAAATATTTCTGGGAAATATAATATATTTCATCAAAGGGGATATGATTAAATCAATGAAGTGGATTTAGCACATCAAAGGCTAATAACTGAGTTTGTTACAATGCAAGATTAATTGATCTCTGCTGTGATGAATGTCTAACAGACTGAAGACCTCTTCACCTATATGACCCTACTTCACATACTAAAAAGCCTGCACACAGGCCACTATACATATCCTACAATTTCTATTGAGTGCTCAACAAATGGCCTAACCAAACCAGACATGGGCCAAACAGTATACTTAATGTAGTTTCAATGCTGGTTAATTTACTTCAGCACTAAGCTGAATCTAACATAACCTGTGCTGGTGGACCCCAACCATCTGGAACTTAACTTAAACAAACTCAAATACTATGCTATTTTGCTACCTTGACCCAGCCCTGAAGCACATTTTTTCTCTCCAATGGCCTGCCTCTCAAAATGTACTATATGAGGCCCTCCACACAATTGGTTCATCAAACAAGTTCACTTTGCGGTTTAAGTACTGTAGGCAGGCTACATATTTGGCCTGCTGCCAAGGTACAGACAACCATTCTTGGGTATTGCTGGTCTACAAACAATAATCAGGGTTTTTCATGCATAGCTAGAGGAATGTTTGATGCCCCCCCAAAGAGGTTTTAGCCTTATTGATTAAAACATCAGACTAAATTGTTATTCTTTGATTTTGGGTTGCAAGAAAAAAAATACTAACAATGACAACAATTGAGTTCAGGACAATCCTGACTGCATGTTAACTAAATATTTTTACTGTATCATTTTAGTGAATTTAGAAGTTAAAGTTCCACATGTGTATCTTGAAGTGGCTGAGGTGCTGTAAAAACACTTTGCACTATACGTTTTTTTTATGTGGACTGACACACCCCAAAGGCCCATTCTGAGCCAGGAAAAACCCTGATAATAAGTGCAAACATCAATTATACACATTTCTACTTCTGTTAGAGCACAATTAATATCGGGTATTGTTTGTATATGATCAATAAATATTTAAATAAACACCAGGTATGTGTAGACCCTTGTACTTTTACTAGTCCTATATATATATATATATATAGAGAGTGTGAATAAAGTGTGACCTCAATACAGCTTAACACCAACTATCGTCAAGTGCGTCAGTTACTTACAGTTACTGAACCCCTCTTGGAGAAGTAGCCACCTTTCGCCACTAGATAGAGTGGTACTGTAACAAACACGTCAATGAAAACACTGGACAGTTCTTTCAACAAATGAAGAAATGCAATTATTTTATTAAGCAAAATATTCCGTGGTATAAAAGGCAACATTACAACTCGGCTACAGCATCAGAACATCCTTCAACATGGAAAATAATTCCAAAATAAAACAATGATACTGTGGGGATAAGCTGAGAAATTATTCAACAAAATATACTGTAAATCACTGGCAGACATGCTGCAACCTTTGTCATTCAATTTTCTTCCATCGTTTCTGGATACCAAAATGCAAAGTACTATAAACTATAACATGGCCATTACAAAAAGAAAAGAAAAAGTTTTGTGCTACTTAAAATTAAGGCACTTTTTGACATTATAGTAGCTAACAAAAAAACAACATAAAAACCACCACCATCAATCAAACATTATCCAACAAGTGCCAACATTGCGTGTGCCATGGGCTAAACACACACAGACAAACAAGGATTGAACATGTTGAATCTGACCAAACATCTCCAAACAAGGACAGACAGCCATGGCACACCATGTTTGATTGGTGTGCCATGGGCTTTAAGTCTGAGAGAAACCCCCGGTCGTTCTATTCAAAATATGACTCTAAGCACATTTCGTTTGCACACTCCTGCAATCTCACACAACACTCATTGTACAATGACAATAGGACCTCACCTACAATGTAAACAATGTACAGCAGGGGTGGCCAAACTTTTTTGGTTGTGGGCCGCATACAGAAAAATATAAGGAGTCGCGGGCCAAACAATATTAAGCGCGGCAGTTTTCGCGGCAAAAAAATTGGACCAGAAAACCCTTGTGCCATCAAAAATTGAATTTCTACCTAAATAAATATATGACACATAGTTTATTGATGCGCTCACCTATGACAATGGGTATTTCTGTATGTTATCAAATTTTCTTTTCCTGTGCCAACAGGTTAAGACAGAGATAATTTAATATAACATTAGTATTAAACATTAATTCATTTTTTTTTTTTTTTAATAAATAGACCATGTCAGGGTGCCCAAGTATAACCCATTTTCAATGGTTTTTAATTGAAAAAACGAAATGTTTTTTCCCCCGTTTTCGTTTTCCGTTTTAAACTTTGAAACAGAAAAACGGAAAAACGTTTTTAGCAAAAAAAATAAAAAAAATATATATATATATTTTTTTTACATTTTTTTTTTTTTTTTTGTAAATTCATGGCGGGCCACTTAAAAACGGGCAGCGGGCCGCAGTTGGCCCGTGGGCCGTAGTTTGGCCACCCCTGATGTACAGCATACTATGTGTACTAGAGGCTGAGTGACCCTTTCCATTTGTTGGGGTTGAATATCTCTTTAAGCAAAGGAGGTAAAAGCAATGTGAATGTCATAGGAGTGGGTGGAATGGCACTTTGATAAGGACTTTCCTACCATCAAGCTGATGACACTGTATATAAGTGGAATCTCAATTCCATATGCTTCAGTGTGCAGCGGTCATCTGTACTGTAGATTGGCGTCCACTGTCTCCTTCTTACCGTCTTACTTCGTCATGACGCTGAAAGATATGAGTTATATAATTGGAATAATTAGAGAGAAAAAACAGCACATGAATGCTTCTTGGATGATGCCTGAATGTAAAAAATTGCTTTACATAATACATAGGTGGTCTCGACTTAGTTTCAAGATGAAGACCAGACACGCTGCCTCACATCATATCACAATAGGCATCAGCTCCTAGCCTAAGACTAGTGTAATCCTAGTGTGACGTCAAGCGTAATCCTAGTGTGACGTCCGCTGTGACGTGTGTCTCATCACCCCATCCTCAACAGCTAATCAGCCCCTCAACTTGCCAATATGACGTCGGTAATGTCGTCAATGCCGAGGCTATGACGTGGCAGTACTTATAGCCACGCTCAGCGTGTCATCGTCCTCTTTCCTTGATCCTTCTCCTCCATGGTCGCTGTACCTGAGCTGATCGCATCCCATCCTCTGAAACTGTTTCGCCCCACCCACCTCCCCAGTCCACCACCAATGTCTTGACTCCTGAAGAATCGCCTACGGGGAGGGATTCTCTATCCTAGTCTGAGCAGATGCCCTCGTCTCCCACCTCAAGAAGAGAGGCGTCTTACCACGGAGTCATTACGCCAAATAACTAGTTGCCATGCTGCCATGCCATCAGAATTAGTTGCCATGCTGTTTCATGCCATAGATCTTATCGCCATGCCATTCTTGAATAAAGCTTGCTTGTTAATTCTACCCTCTGGTCTCTCATGATTGAAACAGGTATATATGTATACAAATTGATACAGTGCTCCAGGCCATCTTGTCTATATACTTTGTTATTTATTATGTGTGAACCCCAGCAGAAACCATGACAAAGTAATGGTAACTGGGGTCATAAATTAACGTGGGCTCTTAAAAATGCCCTTCAAAGTTAATTAAATTCCTGTAAAATTAAAAATAAGGGGACAATTTCACCCGTTTCACCTGTTGTCGGTGAGATGTCAAATATTCACGTGTGAATGTGAATTCCCCCCCCCCCCCCCCCAATATTTTATTTTCTATTTTGTTATAGAACACAAACAAAACAAACAGGCTCAGACACAATCAAATCAAATTAAACATATGAACATAATCAACATTCAATATTACAGTGGTGCCACCAGACACGTAAGGTGCTTATGTGCTTGTAAGCGATGTACTTGGGATCTCCTGCAAGCGGTCTATAGGAAACCAGCTGGG
The DNA here is from genome assembly GCF_964638095.1 of Poromitra crassiceps. NCBI lineage: Eukaryota > Metazoa > Chordata > Actinopteri > Beryciformes > Melamphaidae > Poromitra > Poromitra crassiceps. The sequence continues at coordinate 17,515,944 of NC_139646.1, forward strand.
CGAGTCACCCGTTGCCCCTAACCTCATCGGGGTTGACTAAAAACAGGTCCCATATAGTTAGGCATTTTCTAAGCGAGTTGGTTCTCAGGGACCTGAGTCTCTCCATCCTTATAACAGAGATCATGTCCGTCAACCACAATTGGAAAGAGGGTGAAGAGGGGGATTTGCATTCCTTAAGAATACGTTTTTTGGCCACAGTTGTTTCCAGTGTCAGAGACTGTTGCACAGCTGTAGTGAAGTTCAGAGAGGACTCCAAGCAGCCGAAGATGGCGAGTTCTGCCTCCGGCTGAAGGGTTATTTCATAGGCCTTAGAGTACGTGTGTGAATGTGAATTTGTTCTCTGTGGACCAATACAGGTGGTTTGTGGGAGGAGCCTATGACCAGGGGATTCTTTCTTGGGTGAGAAAAAAGGTTTTTGATCAGAAAACAACATAGCAGCAATCTTATTGGCACAAACTGGGTGTTTATTTGCCAATATGGAACGCAAATATTTTACTTTAGAGTTAGTTGAAATGACCCCTGGAAAGGATCAAAGTGACTCAAAGTGCCTCTGAAAGAAGTTATTTCTTTACCCTGATGGGAATCCAAATGAAGAATAAAACAGGCTACCAGGCCACATTTCTAATACCGATTAAAACTTTTTCGAGTTTTCTATCCTCCTTGTCCCATTCCTTGAGAGGAACCACAGGTTGCACATCTGCTGCCAGATTTATCTAAAGGGTCTTGAGTGGATGTAGCGTAACTGTGTCCTGCAACGGACACCTGGACGCCTGTTTCGTCACGTCCGGGTCAGAGGTCTCTCGACGTGGTTTCCGGTACTTTAGCAGGCATTTCAGATGCTGGATCGCCGCTTTGTGAAAGTGGAACTAATTTATACATCTATATGTGTCAATATGTGGAATTTCATATGAATATGTGCATGGTAACATGTCAAATTACTTTAGGAAAGTGACTTTGATGACAGAAAGCCATAAGACGTGCTTGGGCGACGAGAGTTACTGATCTTTAAAGTTGCTAGCTTGCTAGCTAGCTAACGCTAGCTTTGTCTAAAACACAACAAGGCCAGCTAGGTGGCAATAATGCAACAAAATGGGACTCAGCGACCACTACAAGCCACTCGCTTTGTTGACTATTACTGGCTTGCTAACCACTGGCTTGCTAACCAGCAGAGCCGCAGAGTGAGCTGTCCGTAACAGGACAAGAGCAGCTTTCAGTTAAGACGCCAGCGGTAGCGTCCGTTCCCCGACTCTGGTAAATCAAAGACACAACTAAAAGAAATTATTTCAACGGTATGTTGCTAGAAAGAAGTTCGACTTAACGTTTTCGCCGTTAAACTACACGGAAACATGACATGATCATTGTAGCAGTGTTTGAAGCACAATTTTAACAGGAGTTTTGTAAAAATATTGTCCGTTGCAGGACTCGCTTCCGCTACTACTGTACATGAGTCATTTTAGACTGGACAGGTTATAACCTAATAGACAGAGAATACAGAACTGACACAGGAATGCCTGCTGTGATCAATTCTTGATGATACAATGACCTGGCAATATATCTCCTCGGTAGCAGGATTCCTAACGCACTGAGATTCTCACAATAAAGTCATCAAAACGGACATAATTCACTCTCATTCCCACTTTGAAACCTACATTGTCTTTCGTTAGTCATTTTAACCAGCCCTTGTTGACTTCGTCTTGTCTCAGGATTCCCCCGGGGCGAATGTGTATTTTTAAGCCGTGCAGCTACTTATATATATGTGACGTGTGCATCACTCCCATTATTGCACGGGATGTCCGTTTGTAGCTTGAGGATAGACCAATCAGGAGTAGCATATACAATACGATACGATACGATACGATACGATACGACATCTGCAGACTGTAGCGTATCGATCCGCTGTGCTGAACAGGTGATCGAATGCAGCCTGCCATTACCTTCATGACCTGCACACTGCCAGGATGCTGAAGAGGTCTAGGAAAACCATTGCCACCCCCACCCACCCCTCCCTCCGGTGTCCCCTGACCACAGCTGGCTCAACAACAGGCCAGAACCTCATCACTTACATGAACCTACCCCCCCCATCATAACCAACTTTAAAGTTACCTTAAACTTTGCGATTATCTTACCTATTGTTTTTGTCTTCCAACTATTGATGTGAGCACTATGCTGCATTCCTACACTAAGTCAAATTCCTCGTTTGTAATCTGATTACTAACTGTGGCAGTAAAAAGTGAATCTGAATAGGACTCACTCTATTGTGTGCAGTTCATATTCCGTGTTCTTCGTTAACTCCAGCAGCAATCTGATTCCTGGGTCATCCAGGTTGTTGCCCATCAGATGCAGCTCTCCCAGATGTCGGGGGTTTGACTTCAGGGCTCTGGTCAGGAACTGGATACTCGTTGATCTGAGTCCACAGTTCCTCAGTCTGGAGAGAGATGAGAAAATTAGTTTGGATAATCATAGGTTCCTGTGCATTCCAGTTATACAATATACAGCAGGCTGCGGGTAGTAATGATTCGCCTACTGTAGATGCATGCATGGACCGGACAAAGTCATGCTAATTTAATGACACGCACTTCACGCACTTCACACAGACACACACACACACACACACACAGTCAGCAGTTTATCATTGTGCTGCCTCATCTTTGGCGCCTTCAAGCTGACCCCATTTACACCCCACACATGCAGACAGGACGATTAACAGAAACTAACTCAGCCGTGTGCTCAATAACTCAGTCATGTTAGAGAATGTTACAGAAGATTAAAACAAGAATAACATTGCTAAAAACAAATAATTGTATAAAAATCTGTAGTTAAAAGATTAGTTTTAAGAAGTAATTTCAATTTACGCTAATTTCTCCATTTTTGAATGAGTGGTCCGAAGTCCCACGCAGAGTCTCTTTACTCCCTTATCTTGAAGGTTGTTGTCAGAGAGGTCCAGCTCGGTGAGCACGCTCGCTTCAGAGGCAAAAGCTGAAGCAAGCCCCGCACAACAATCCTCCGTCAGGCTGCAATGGCTCAGGCTGCAACAAAACAAAATGTCTGCTGTAGCACGCTGCACTAAAACAATGTACAGTGTCATTCCCCAGAAAATGTTTTACAAGCTTAATCTACTTAGTTCTGAAAAAATATTCACTCAAGAGTTTTGAGATGACCATAGGGATTCTTCAGTCCATCAGCCATTTCTTTGACTCCTCTGTCTCTGAGGCAGTTCATGCTGAGGTCCAAGTCTGTCAGCTCGAATGCTTGGGGGGGGATCAAAGACAGGACTTTGGCAAGATGAACGCAACCCGTCCCAGTGATGCCACATCTTGAAAGACTGGAGAAAGAAGGGGAAGTCATGTTGTTAAAGTTCCAGGATAACGAGATCCACTGGCCCCAATTACCATGGAACAATTTATCAATTGGACTACCTATCTATGTAATATTTCATCATTGTTCTGTATCAGACACTGTTTCTATGGTCCCATGTACCACATTTCCAGACCTTGTTTTGAGATTTGACATTACTGTATGCAGGCCCTTGTAATCGCTTTTCCAAGACTGCCAACTTGTTACTGATGATTGATTTCACATTCTGTTACGAGTATACAGTGAAACATAGCGATACTGTAACATGGAGCCGGCAGGTGATCCAGGTCAATCAAAGCATCCATTGTGATGTGGATGAGACACTGTGGCCAAATCCACGAGACAGGGTTGACAACTAGATGATTGTATGATCTAAACAATCGGTCTTGTGTGTGGGTGATCTAAATTAAAGGGATAGTTCACATTTTTGGAACCGTAGCCCTACTGTATGTGCTATTTGCCAATGACGATGTTGATTGGTCACGCTCCTGTATGTAAGCTGACTGAGACGCACTAAAATGTCACCCACAGTGCACACAAAGTACATTTCAGTGAGCTTCAGTCAGCTTGTACATACAGGAGCGTGAGCACATTGACCTTGCATGAAGTAGCAAATAGGGCTAGACTTTATAATGTGAACTATCCCTTTAATGTTCCTATGGTATTTCATGATAAATGAATATTTTAATCAATGATTCTGCAAGTGCAATGTTTACTGTATGAATGCACAATGCAATGTTTTGAAAATTGGACACTGACAGCCCATTCCAACTGATAGCCATTTTTTTAGTCTTGTGTCTATAGAGTTTTTAAAAATGACCACAAGGTTCTGAAATGGGTGCCAAAGTGATTGTAAAAAAAACGATTAAAGAAAGGAGTTCTTACTTGAGCTTCTCCAGCCGACACCACACAGACGCATACATGCCTTTGCAGATCAGCTCAAATCCTGCGTCCTTCAGGTCATTGTTACTCAAATTGAGGTCGACCAAAGTGCTGGATTCAGACTTCAGAGCTGTGGAGATTCTGTCACAACTCAACGCTGTGAGGTTGCAGTGATACATCCTGCCAAAGATAAATTATTAGGCGACTGGACAGCTGGCATCAATCCACTCATGAGAACAATCAGAAGTGAATGAATCTATAATATTTAGGAAAAGACTCACTCCAGCCTTGTTAGGTTTGATATATCCAATTTTTCGAAGAGCTCAACGGCCCCCTTGTCTCCGATTGCATTGCTGCCCAGATCCAGCACTTTAAGGTGGTGGGAATTCTTCTGCAGAGCCGAGGCCAGAGAGTAGCATCCGTTTTCCTTAATGTTGCATTGTGACAGCCTATAATGGAAAGGATTACATATCAACATAATGGATATGCCAAATATGAAAAAGGATTATAAATGAGCCAACTCCTGCTGATGGCACTATGGATTACCCGAACCCTGTCACATGAAGCATCTTTATTCATGTTCCTGTTGAGACAGCTTGTTCTGTTAAGCTGTAATAAGTCATCTTTCCACTCATGTTGTTGAACGGCTCCTGAGTAGGGCCAGTTTGAGTACCACTGGGTTTACCACACACTTGTTTTCTGGCAAGATGTCTCTACTTCACAGGAAACGTATATAAAGAATACACTGAGTATATATTGTATATACATGAACTGGATCATGTTGGAGTTCTTAACAAATTGAATTCTAATGCCACTTAGTTTCTGTTACCCAAATCAGTGAATTTGTTTCATATCCTCTTTTAACTCATTGAACAAAAGCATGTTCTCTTCTGCATTTTGTCATTTTTATACAGTAGAGACTCTGCAGAGGATGTGCCATGGGCACACTGGTTTTTGGTGTGACTAAACTCATGTCAACTCGTGTGTTTTCTTCGCACACTCAACCGGAGTTTCTCTGGCTCAAGCCGATTTCTTGCCATCAGTGATGTCACACGTCACCAGTGAGGTCACTCGAGGTCATCAGTGATGTCACTCAAGCAATTGTGATGTCATCACCGATGTCACTCGAGCAATTGTGCGCCGCGCAACCTTATTATAGTAGTAAGATGTGCAAGTAAACTCTCAAGTCTATTGTTTGTGAACATTATTGTTGTTTCTTTTTCATTTTGTCCGTTTGCTTTTTAAAATGCGAGAGGAAAAAAGTTATGTTACATAATACATACACAACACAAACATTCTGTGCACACATCACACAAAGTCACTTACTTCAGTGTGTCTAAACAGCAGCCTGGAGATTGAACACCATTTGCAAGCTGGAGCAGTCCATCATCTCCTATTGCGTTCCCACTGAGATCCAGCTGTCTCAGTTTGGGGGAGTGACACAAGATCGAAGCCAGGTCCTCACAGGCATGCGATGTCACTCCACAGCCATGCAGCCTGAGCATTTCCAGTTTGCAGTCTTTATCTACCAACCCTTCCATGAGTTTCTTCACTCCACTATCCCGGATGCTGTTGTACCCCAGGTCCAGCTCTCTGAGGTACGAGTCTCTGGTGCTCAGGACTGCTGCCAGGGCTGGACAACATTTCTCTGTCACGTTACAGAAACGCAGCCTGCAAGGACAGGAGTCAGTGACAGGTCACAAATATTGGGCACCATAACGGAGTGTGTTTAAAACAACTGTATTTGCAAAACATTCAATAACACCTATGACTTACATAGCTTTCTTTGATTTCAAAACAGCTGGTAGTTGCCTCAGGAGTTTCTCATCACATCTATCAGACACATTCATCTGAAAAACGTTTTGCCCTCCAAAAAATAATCTTTGGAACCGATTATCCCCGTATGTCCATTGTTTGAACGGCAGCACTTCTTTTATCTTGTGCATCTCTTCTTTTGCCTTGCATAAGACATGCCTGTCAAACTCCCCCAGACATTGCAGACATTGCAGACATTGCATAGTGCTGTCAGAGTTCATGCTCTGCAGGATCTTATGCTTGGTGTAGTTAAGCAGTGGATTGGTGGGATCCATCCTACCAGTTTGCTTCAGGAGGCCGAAGATGAAGCGCAGGAACACATCAAATTCTCCCATCAGACTCTCCTGTGCCTGGTCCACCAGGGGTCGGCAGGCAAGGAACAGCCTAGACTGAGCGTCATCATGAAGCTGGGCTTCTTCTGACCACACCAACTTCAAAAAACATGCTGCAGCAAAGTATTCTTGAATGCTGGAGTGACCAAAGCGATACACTGTGGTGTTATGCAGCCCTCTCTCCTCTTTCAACACAAGCGGGACCTTTCTGGAGTACGTTGATGCTTCACTGACACTTATTCCACTCTCTAGAAGGTCACGTTCATACATTACATTGCATTTTCTCAAACGATGCATTGCAAGGTGTTCTAGCTTGGCAATAATGTTCTTATCTACTGGGTCTGTCACTTGTGCGTTGATGATCAAATTTGTATAAATCTGAGTCAGATTCATGGGTTTAACCTTGAAGCCATAATCTGCTTCCTGCACATGATTCTTCAAAACGCGTGCCATGATGGAGCAGATCTGCGGTATCTGACAGAGGCAGTCGAGACTCCTTGATATTTTCACGTTGTCGATCACTTTGTTGGCCAGATCGTCATTGCGGATAATCGCTCTGAAGTGCTGCTCCTGCTGTTCATCGCTGAACCCTTGCATCTCAGTCACTTCAAGCAAATGGTCGAGAGGGATGCGTGTTACTGCTGCCGGCCGGCTAGTCATCCATATGTGGGCATCGGGAAGTAGATTCCCTCTGATCAGACTGGTCACCAGACCATCCACTGTGGATACTTGTGACACATCTTTCACTGCTGCACTGCTGAAGTTTAGGGGCAGCTGACACTCATCCAGTCCATCAAGGAAAAACCACACTCCTTTCAGGTCAGAAGCGCTGAGTTCCTTCAGTTCTGGGTAAAATGTACGGAGAAGTTCAATCAAGCTCAATTTCTTTTTCACCAAATTCAACTCCCAGAAGTTGAGAGGAAACAGGAGGTGGATGCCTTGGTAACCTATTCCCTGTGCCCAATCCAGACTGCAACTCTGTACAGCTGTGGTCTTTCCAATTCCAGACTCTCCTGACGTGAGAATTGTTCTTTTGCTGCATTTATGTTCATATGCATTTGTTAAAATATTTGAGATTGAGAAAGTATCTTCCTTTAAAATTAATAATTGAAGATCTGGTGAATAACCTGTTAAAAACTCATTGAATAATCCGGGAGTAGACATGAGGTTGGTGGCAAAGTTGGCCTCAAGGCAAAGTCTTGCAGGTAGTACTGGGTATTCAGAGTGCGCCCCATTCAAATTCTGATATTTCTTCTTCAGTATGGTTTTGAGCCTATTTCTCAGATCCATCACGGCAGGAGAGGTCCCTGAAAAAAATGAGAAGATATGGGGTGGGTTAAATGAAAAGTAGTTGGTTTGGTTGCTTGCAAGGATCAGTGTTGCTTTAAATTCGAGTAAGTAGCCTAAACAACGAAAGACCACGGCTGCATCAGGGAGGGAAAGACGACTATAACTTACTGGTTGCATCCATTCATAAACTGAGAAAATCCCCATTAATCTTCCAGACAGTGGTAATAAACACAAAAATACGTATGGTTATTCGAACACAAAAACAATAAAATAAAGCTCACCTGTATTTGGATCACCTGGGACTGCGGATGAGATTTAGCTTTGTAACGTTAACGTTAGATGATTCTGGGACAGTTGCAGTTGCAATGCTGTCATTTGTGTTTACTGCAAGACATGAAGGGAAGGAAAAGGGAAAGTGAAAGAAACTCAAAGTAACGTTTGCTTTCCTGTGCGCATATCCTAGTGAAGCTGAACATACCAAAATGAACTAGACTACTGACCTGGCGGATCGATTTAGTAAATGTTAGCTTGTTTGTAGTTGCCGCACTTGGGTCGAAACCGTGGTAGAAACACGCTTAATTTGAGCATTAACCTCGCGCCACCAGGCTCTGGGCAGCATTGGAGGGCTGCCTTCTTCTTCTTTGGTGTTATGGCGGTTTGGTAAAATAACTTAATGGTGAATTGCCGCCCCCAACTGGACTGGAGTGTCGAATAGGTCACAACACTTCTAATCAGGAGAATAAAAAAAAGTGTATATTATTGCCTGCTGTGTTCCAAGAGACCAGTAACTGCCTTGCTTGTTACGGAAAATGTCATGTGAATGATGATGACCTAGCCAGAAAGAAAGAGTCCTTCCGTGTTGAATTGATCGGTTGTCTGCACAAATGCCTTTGCCTAAATAACATTCACTTGATTTCTGTTAAACAGAATATAGCCTAAATGCCCAACCAAATTAATGTTTATGAAACACACTCCATATCGCAAAATACAGGCTATTTCAAAAACATATAACTGAATTAGCCTACCTCTGCCGAAGTGCCCAATGATGTCTACCCTTGGTAAGGATTTGAGATCAATTTCCAAAACAGTGGAGAAACTATTTGTTTGTGGATAGTGGAATATGTAAATTGTGGGGCATTTTATGGACTGTCCTCTGATGCGTTACCTCTTTTTTTATACTGTTCTTTCCTGTGACCTCAGGACTAGAAGGAATCTCTCTTATCTCTCTCCCTCTCAAACACACACACACACGCACATACACACACACACACACACACACACACAGGAAGGTGGGGGGCAGAAAAAGAAAATGAGTATATGATCCCACAAAGTTACTGAACATTATATTCTTTGTGTAATTGTGTATTCAAAGCTTAGCAAGCCAAAAGCCCAAAAAAGGCCTACACATATGGTGTGTTTCCAAGTAAGGTAGCCTGTTGTCAACCAAAAATAGGCTAATGACCTTCTAGAATATGTACAACAATAAGTTACAAGATCTGCAGGGAAAATGTGAAAAGTTGTGTAACAGCTGAAATACAAGCAGGCGTGGAAAAACAACTAGTGAGCACCGTCCTCCTTTTCTCATATTTTTAGTGATTGCTTTGCAACATTGTTACAATTCCCCGAAAGACAATACATTTTGTCAGAGTCAGCCAGTGGCCTTCCTTAGACAGGATATTTTGTAGACAATTTAATATAGTTTCACTGTCATGTTCATGATAGACAATAACTGTTTAGAAATATTTCTGGGAAATGACTGGCATGATCTAAGTCGAGCTACAAATAACTCACGTTTTGGGATGCAAAAACATTATCTGTATATATAAATATTTCTACACAGAAATACACGCTGCGATTGACCAGCAATTGCAGAAAACTCAAGACCAATACAAAACAATCCTATGTATTACAATCACAATAATTAATATTACTCATTATTAAATTAATGTTTTAGCATGGAAATTGTCATCAAATAGGATATGATGATATCAATTAAGTGGATTTAGCAAATCAAAGGCTAATAACTGAGTTTGTTACAATGCAAGATTATTTGACCTCTGCTGTGATGAATGTCTAACAGACTGAAGACCTCTTCACCTATATGATCCTACTTCACATACTAAAAAGCCTGCACACAGGCCACTATACTGTACATATCCTACAATTTCTATTGAGTGCTCAACACATGGCCTAACCAAACCAGACCTGGGCCAAACAGTATACTTAATGTAGTTTCAATGCTTAACATGACCTGTGCTGTTGGTAAACCCCAACCATCTGGAACTTAACTTAAACAAACTCAACAAGTACTATACTATTTTGCCACCTTGACCCAGCTCTGAACCCCATTTCTTTTTCTTGCTTTCTTTCTGAATTTCCTCCAATTTTCTCCCCAATTGTACTTCGCCAATTCCCCCTACCGTCCCGGTCATTGCTCCACCCCCTCTGCCAATCTGGGGAGAGCCGTAGACTAGCACATGCTTCCTCCGATACATATGCAGTTGCCAGCTGCTTCTTTTCACCTTACAGTGAAGAGTTTCACCGGCAGGACGTAGCACGTGGGAGGATCATGCTATCCCCCCAGTTCCCCTCCCCCCAAACAGGTGCCCTGACCGACCAGAGGCGCTACTGCAGCGACCAGGACTCCGGCCTGAACCACATTTGATGCTACATTCTTGAGGTGTTTGAGTGAAACTTTCAAGAGCTCCTGCTACCACTGGGTGGTTCTTCTAAGAAAAACAAAACAAAAAAACATCTTGTTTCATAAAAGTTAACCAAAGGAACATTCAACATCTGCATCAGTATGCCACTATGTGTCTTGGTCTTCCAGCCAGGTGTGATCAAATCTGTCTAAAACATTATACATCAATAAGTACAAACTGGTGAAACATGAATACCATAAGACATAATTATTGTTTCGTATCAAGTACAGTATGCTGTTACATCCACTTTCCCCACCAGTCTTCAACTTGAAGGGCAGTTTCCGTTGGGAAGGATGGCAGGGATACAGAGGTTAAGGTTGAGCACCCTCCTGTAGACAAAATGGAAGGTGTGTGCATGTGGCCGACTGTGAATCTCAGCTTTGATCCGTTGTGGATGTGTGTCCGGGGCTAGCTGCTGACTGCTGTCCTCAGTGAGTAGAAACAGTGCGTAATTCTCCGGGTCGGGGACCTTGAATTTGAAAGCGCAGAGTGAGCAGACTTCTTCTGTGGTGGAGTAAGGCTGAACGACCAGGGTCTTGGCTGTGCAGCCTGTGTCCACTTCCTGCAGAGCTACACGGAGATAATTCTGTAACACAAAGAGTCTTACGTTAAGATTCTGCAGTTTGTTTGGTCACACAACATATGGCAGAACAAACTACAGATAGATACATACATGCGGGAACAGACAAAAATCTCCACAGAAAACATACAACAACATGACAGAATGATTATTGATATCATGCAAGTAAGTAAGTGCAGGCAGATAAAGCACATTCTTTCTATGTAAATGCTGCACTTTCCACTAGGGGGAGCTTTCTGACAACAACACTAAACTACAGATGTGAAAAGCCACATGCAGCTAGTGTTAGAGACTGAACTATATTCATAGATAGGTACACATGCAAAGCACAATTGGCACCACAAAACCATGACAGCATTACAACAGTGTTTTAAGTAGGCCTACATATGCCTCAAATATTTTTTGTAACACAAAAAGCTATGGGCATACTTTTTCCTCTTGGGCAGATTTGTAATTTAACACCAAGGCCAAAAAACAGACTAAAAATGATTAGAGTTGCTTTGTCGTGTGGAGTGCACAGATGATTTCAAAGAAAGATCCAAGGTCCAAAAAACAGTCGTTTTCATGCACTCTTCCAAGGCCCAATGCGAGGTTTGGATTTGTTTGGAATTGGGACAAGATAAGACTCACTGCCTGGGGGGTCAGGATGGATTCAGGTCAGGCGTGATACCTGGAAGTCGTCCACAGATGGTGCCGTACGCGGGGTGGTGCGGCGGCGGTGCCACTGGTGCAGAGTGTTCTTGGCCTCGGAGCTCAGCACCCTGGCTGCCTGCTCCTCCTGGAAGTTCTTGATGAGGGCCATGGCTCCGTACGCACTGGTCAGGTAGTAGCCACCTGAGGAGAGGGGGATGGATGGGGAATGAGGATGAGGAAGAAGAAAGAGGAAAATGAGGTGGGGAAAAGGAGATGAGGAGAAGAAGAGAGAGCAAATCATTTGGACTCAAAAGTGAAGAATGTATTAATGGACAAACATCTTAGGGGTGGGTCTCTGGACATATTCTGTAACCAATTGACACCACATAGGCTTGTGACTTGGAAAGGTATCGAAATGCATGGATGTCACGTGGTCCTAAATGCCAAAGTACAAATGTAGCTCAGAAATTATTTATTCACAGAAATACATGATGAAATGTGCCTTCACATCAGCACGGAAAGTTGTGCGACTGATACTGAATTAGAAGTATGGTATTTCCATTTATATAAAAAAAACATGCAATACTGAATTAGAAGTATGGTATTTGCATTTATTTAAAAAAAAACATGCATGCAAGCAGGACTCTGGGAGCCAAACATACACACACCTGAGTAAATTCTCAAATGAGCTGAAGCGCCAGAGAGGGTGACTCTGAAGGGGAAAAATGCTCCTGTGTCCAGCCTCCTTCACCCTTTGAACCTATTCCAGCCCATTAAAATGAAACACCCACTGGAATTTCCTAGGAAAGCACAGCCTTTCCTTCCTATAAGCCTAGCTTTCTAGGCTTCAGGTCAATTCAATCATTGACGATGTTGGGGGGGGGGGGCTTGTCACAAAAGATTTAAGTCAATCAAAAATACACTTGCTATGTGCCAGCAGGTCGCTGCTTTTACATTTCATCCTAGTTGATAATCCTGATTTTGTTGGACGTGCTGTGTCCAATAACATTCTTAAACACACAGGATACATGACGATGATCAAAACTAATAATAATCATCTCTTGTTTTCAATATGGACTTTTATTTAAATTAGGGATGTGCCCAAGGTTCTCAGGCTGCAATCTGACTCATAAAAGTTCTGATAGTTGTTGCAGACTAATCTGTGCTAAAAGTGCTCACTAAAACTCAAACATGTAAGCAATGTATATTGAATACTAAAAATTATCTAATATTTTTGCTACACTTTCTGATTCTGATTCTGATTCTGACATTACACAAGCTGGTGATGAGAGAGACTGAGGCAGGTAGACAGTTGCAACACTCAGTAAGGAGACGCTAAATTGTGGACTATAGTAAAAAAAAAAAAAAAAAAAAAAATGCAGTGTCTCCAAACATAAGTCTGGATTAGTTTTTTCAATATCGGTAAAGCTTTTTACCGATTTATCTGTAAATTACAAAATTATTTTTGGATATATTCCACAAAAGAAAGTACCGTAAAAGAGTTGCACACCTCTCGGAACTTGCTCATCATTACATAAGCATACAAATGATGCCTAAAGAGCATACAAGCATCCATATTCTCTATATCACTCACTTTGAAATGTATTCATTTGCATAAAAGCTGCTGTGTAAATAAAGTTTGACTTGACTTTGACTTGAGTTTATATCACCACAGTTTATCACATGCATCATTACTAGGGGTGTCACGATACACTCAGTTCACGATACGATACGTATCACGATACTGGGTTCACGATAACGATACGATACGATACGATTTTAACAATATTTTTTTAAACTTGAATAATGACAATATATGACTGGAAAAGTAGTATTTTATTTGAAATGCACAAATACAAAACATGCTGTTGTGGGAAATTGTTATTACAATAACAACTAGAAAAAACATGAGATTGGAGATAAGGCTTATCTTGAAATAGAATGAGTTACACCGTCACTTAGATTTACTTTGAACTAAAAGGTTTCTCAGCAGTATAAATTCTCATTATGCATCTTCAGTTTTTCTTCAAACTCAAACAACAAGACTTTTCTTAATCTATTTTTTATGCATCTTCAGTTTTTCCTGTCAAGTAAACAGTTTTGCCAGAAACTCAATTGAATGGTTTCTCTCCTGTATAACTTCTCATGTGTCTCTTCAGAGACTTGTTCAACTGAACTACTTTCCACACATTGAACTTCAACAAACAAAGACGTTTCTTAGTCTATTTTTTGAAAAAAAAAAAAAAAAAAAAAAAAAAAAAAAAAATTGCGATATGAGATTTCATCTCAACGATACATATCGTGACGTTTTACTATCGCGAAATTTCGTGGGACGATATATTGTGACACCCCTAATCATTACAGTAACATAAATACTGCCAGTGAGACTGCGGCTGTTGGAAAAATGTTCCAATGGGAAAGACTTCTAGAAACGCCACCCACCTTCCCAAGATCCCAACTGATATGAACCTATTCCAGCCATTCAAAAGCAGCTCCGCCTTCCCGGTGAAACAAAGTTAAGTGTTTCCTCCTGAACATACCTTTCTTTGACCAGGTTACAACAACAGACTGGAACTCACACTGACCCCACAGCGTATTTTCCATCCTAAGCCTGACTTCATCAAGCAAATATTCCATGTTATATAACTTGAATTAGAGGTGAACCTCATCTGCAGATCCACACACAGATGATGGTACTTGGAGTGCTCCGCCCCATTTTATACACATAAGAGTATCTGTTCAGTCTGACTCTTATTTTCCCTGTTCTATACAGAATAATGTGTTGCACAGAGAAATGTAAATAAGTCCAATTCATGAGATATATTTCAAACTCAGCCTACACACTACAATCTGGTCAGATGGTCGTCAATTGCAATGTGCAGGATGCAGCACTGTTATATTCTAATGTACAAGGCCATTCTAGGCAGGTTACAATTGTACATTAATTCCAAGTTTGCATCTATTCAGAACTCCTACAACCTCAGATCCAACACTTGGCTACATTTTACTGTACCAACTGTACCAAAAGGAGTTTATTTGATTTTGGCCCTTGGTCTTGGAACGACCTGCAGACTCGTCTGAAATTAGTCTCCCTCATCTCTTTGTCCAGTTTTAAACAAAAAAATATATCTGAAATCCACAAGCTGCTCTTGTCGCAATGCATAACTATTTTGTCATGTTCTTTCTTTCTTCTGTATTTTGGTGTTTTCTTGTGACTATTGTCACATGACAGTTTTTTGCTCTGACTGTGATTGTTGTGGCTTGTCAGCACCTTTGGTACTCCGTTGTGTGTCATGCCTTCTGCAACCTGCAGAGGGACTTGATTGCAATTTTAGAATATATGGTACACTTCTGATGTGTAGATGGTCGTTTATTACTTTTATTGTATTGTTGTTCTGTTTCTTACAGTCTTACATGTTAACGTATACAATCCAATGTGTAACTTTGCCTCAATTCTTGGCCAGGTCGCAATTGTTTGGTTTTACCTGGTTAAATAAAGGTTAAATAAAGTATTTTTTTAAACAATGAACTTTCTTCAATCTCTGACAAATTATCTTGTGTATTATCCCCCCCTCCCACCATTGTGTTCACAAGGAAGTTCCATGGCCGTCTGAAGTAGAGCGAATCAACAGAACCTACCTTCCCCGTGAAGCAGGGACGGGTCCAGCAGCTCCATCATGTACTGGATCTCTGTGTCCAGCTGAGGCATGTCGCACTGGGCCAGCACATAGGTCAGCATGGGCAGGAAGTCATCCGCACCGTACATCCTCCCTGGGGGGAAGGGAGCGGACACAGAGAGGGGAGGCAAGGTAAGATGGGAGACGGGTGTGGTGGATACAAAGGTCAGAGAGGAAGAATCTGCCATTGTTGTCACTATAAAATAAAACTCCAGCAAAAAGAAGGTGTTAAAAACACTGTTGCGGAATGAAATGAGAATAAAAGCTAGACTTTGAACTAAAACTTTCTCATCTACTTGTAAAACTAAAAATGTAAGTGAAATGTTTTCACATTTAGTATTTTTGTGTGTGTCAAAAAAGAGATTAAAACCCACATTGAAAACTAAAGCTAAATTGAAATTGAAAGAAAATTTGAAAACTATATACAAATTAAAACCAATGAAATATCTCAAACTATAATAACCTGGGTATGTGCACACATAGATTCACATCCATACCTGCATATATGTGTATACTTGACACACACATCACATAAGAGTTGCACACCACATGTACACGCTTCAAGAGAAAAAAATTGAGAAAAACATTTTGTCACGTGCGCATGCACGCGCACACACGCACACACGCACGCACACACACACACACACACACACACACACACACACACACACACACACACACACACACACACACACACCTCCCCATACCTGAGTTGTCCTGCATGATGGTGTAGATGAGTTTACACACGCGCAGCAGCAGTGACACCTTCTTCTCAGGGGAGTACATCTTCCTCATGTTTTGGAATTTGTGGCGGATCTTCTCGATGGCCACGGGGTCGGGGGGCACGGCTCCGTCCACCCCCAGCTCCTGGGGCCTCTTGGTCTTAGCCAGGGCCAGGTTCTCCCTCAGCTGCTGCCACGCTCCACTGCTCACCTGGAGAGGGCAGAGGACAGGGTTGACGGTGAAGTTAGTTTACCACATCGACCAGATCAATGACCAGGTGGTTAGCGTCCACTCTCATACTGGGAGTTTTTTGGGTTCAATCCCTGGCCGAGTGGTACCACAGACCTCAAAACTGGGAGACAACGCCTCTCTGCCTGGCACACAGCATTAAACAAATGGACTGTGCGTGGTCTTATACTGTACACCTAAGATACTTGACAACATAAAACAGGAAATAAACTACTAATCTATGGTCTATCAGAGCTCTCTGGTATTCAAATGAGCCTTTTGTAAAAAGAGAGAGAAAATTGATTTTTTTTATAATGGTGCTGAAAATCCAATAGCCTTAAAAAGCTAAGCTAAATGCATTGTGCCAGCTCACAGAAAGAAATGCCTGAAATGAATGAGAGTACAGAATGATTCGGGTTAGGCTCTTGCATCTTATCTTATGTTTTGCTCTGATCTATTGGCCGTTATCTCAAAAGTATAGAGATTTCAAAGAGAAATACTTGACCTATGACATTGTTTAACCTCCTACATTGAGCTGCCTTTTAACTACTCCCTCTCTAAGGATAAAGGGGCCGTAGCTAGGGATAGGAAGGTCATATAGAGGTCAGTGTTTTTGTACAGGTAAATAACACAGATAATGTGATAGCTTTTCCACAAAGCTTGTATGACATTTTCTCAGATGACTGCTCCCAACCCTGCACCATCAACACCTGGGTGTGATTTTCTTTTTATGAATCAAATGATTTACATCTCACAAAGGAAATCCCTTTCTCAATTCATCATGAGCGTGTGCAAATTTCCTACCACTTACTACAGTATCAATACAGACCTATGCACCTCAAAGACATCAGCGTTTGGAGATTACTGCTTTTCTGCCATTTCCCTTGATTTTCTTTCCTGCTTTTTTGCGATCACATCTCTAAGTCGTCGTAGGATCAGACAGTCGTGCGGTGCATACAGGCGAGTCGACACGCTCGGGATTTGCCAGAGGAAGCCGCAGAAGGGAAGTGATACTGAAAGCTGTAGTTCCTCGAATGGCCAGTTGAGGCTGGCTCCAAAAGGGAGCCCTTCGTTCCCCATTCACCCCCATGTTAAAATGCCCGACTTTCTAACAGGATTAAGCATGTTTACAGCCTTGGTTTAAAACACGATTTTGGTCCATATAGCTAATTTCACTTTTCCTAACAACTGTATTGGGGGGGGGGTGAATTTTTATATGACTCCCCCATTTAGAGTAAAATAGACGATAGATGAGGGCGGCTTTAGCTCAGGAGGTAGAGCGGGTCGGCCAATGACGCAAGGGTTGGCGGTTCGATCCCCGCTCCCTCCCAGCTGCTGTCGTTGTGTCCTTGGGCAAGACACATAACCCTCCTTGCTCCCGATGGTGTGTAGGCACCCTGCGTGGCAGCCTGCCGCCATTGGTGTATGAATGGGTGAATGTAGACTACCTACTGATTGTAAAGCGCCATTGGTGTATGAATGGGTGAATGTAGACTACCTACTGATTGTAAAGCGCTTTGGATAAAAGCGCTATATAAATGCAGGCCATTTACCATTTACGATAGAATGAGTAGGTTTTGGGCATGATTGAGGTCGCCTGTCCGGTGACGGACAAATAGCAGAGCTGTGGCTCTGCCTTGGTCTCGTGCCCTGTCGTGCGAGCTGTGGCTCTGGGAAACCCTTGGTCTCGTGCCCTCTCGTGCGAGCTGTGGCTCTGGGAAACCCTTGGTCTCGTGCCCTCTCGTGCGAGCTGTGGCTCTGGGAAACCCTTGGTCTCGTGCCCTCTCGTGCGAGCTGTGGCTCTGGGAAACCCTTGGTCTCGTGCCCTCTCGTGCGAGCTGTGGCTCTGGGAAACCCTTGGTCTCGTGCTCTCTCGTGCGAGCTGTGGCTCTGGGAAACCCATGGTCTCGTGCCCTCTCGTGCGAGCTGTGGCTCTGGGAAACCCATGGTCTCGTGCCCTCTCGTGCGAGCTGTGGCTCTGGGAAACCCTTGGTCTCGTGCTCTCTCGTGCGAGCTGTGGCTCTGGGAAACCCATGGTCTCGTGCCCTCTCGTGCGAGCTGTGGCTCTGGGAAACCCTTGGTCTCGTGCCCTCTCGTGCGAGCTGCGCAAAGACCCCCAAGATGGCGACGGCCACACTAGGCTCCAAAAACCGATGGGTGACGTCACGATGATGACTGTGTGTCCATATTTTTAGACGGTCGGTGGGTGCATAGAGATTCTACAGCACAGCTGCATTGTACAGTAGTACAACATCATATCACTCTTCAGCTCTCACCTGGAAGTCGTGTAAGGCCACTTCCACCACGCTCCTCAGAGGTTTCAGAACACACTTGTGCATGGCCTTCTCCAGCACCTGGTCTGTGGAAGGAGACAGCCACACACACAGGTCAATGTCAGAGCAGCTACTTGGAGATCCAGATGGAGCAATATTCTATTGTGCCTAGGGATGCACAATATATCGGCAATCATATCGGTATCGGCCAATGTTAGTCATTTTTTAACATATCGGTCATATCGGTATCGGTCAGATGTTGCAATGTTAATATCGGTTATCATTATCAGCCAAATTCTTCACACTGATATGAAATAATGCAGTAAATCTATGATTTATTGGGCTTTTCCAAAGGCTTTGCAAATAAAGAAATGCATAACTTTTTCAAATTCAGTGTTAACATGTGTTTTTCAGTATGTACAAAATGTGATGATCCTAAAAATGTGGTTTTATACAGATCATATCGACATCGGTAAATATCGGTTATCGGCCATAACAGCAATGTTAATATCGGTTATCGGCATCGGCCAAAATTTTCATATCGGTGCATCCCTTTGTGCCACTACAGACTGAAACGTCTCATTCAGTGATACTTTATGAGACTAACTTTATGAGAGTATCAAACCATACAAATTCACAGCCCAGCCCAAACCATAACACTGCCATAAAGCACAAATGGGACTAACCTGCCATGACGTATATCTCAAAAGATAGTTGCCCATTGAACATGAACATTGAAGATTATTAACTAGGACGTTATCGAGCTACCCTACCAGTCAAAGGTTTGGACACCTGATTGAAGGCACTATATTTTTCATGATCTTAAAGCCATTTTGATCCCAAGGCAGCTTAAATGCTTGATTCTTTTTTGTTTGTTTCTTAGACAAATATAAATAATGAAGTTGATGCTAGTATGACTTTCTTTCCAAAGCCTTTGTCCTTCCATCAAGGCAAACGATCTAAAACAGAAGATAGTTTTGATTTGTTGACACTTTTTTGGTCACTGTATAATTCCATTTGTGTTGTTTTATATTTTGACATTTGATGATTTTGACTTTATTCTAAAATGTGGAAAAATAGTATTACAAATACAGAAAAATGTGTTTTCAAACTTTGGACTGGTAGTGTAGGTACCACACCACCTTGTAACTTCGCTCAGCTGAAAAGAACAAAACATTTTTGCCTTTTGGGAATGAGCCAGCAATTCAAAAGTACAACATTCATTCAGCAAGCATGCAGTAAAAAGGTGTACTTCCACAATGGCCACATCTGTACCTCAGACCTACATAAGCTTCAAATAACTTCCTGCCTACCTCAAGTATGTTGAGAATGTCACATTTTGCACAATTGTGTTGTATTGTTCACTGGCAGCAGCGATTCATGCCACACACACACACACACACACATCCACACCCACAACATTGCGTGTGCACGCACACACACACACACTCGAATTTAACTTCGAATGTGGGGGAGGAGGGCATGTTCGAATGTATAATTGACCTGTTCGATTTTTTATTTTTATTTTTTAATTAACCAAAATTAACCAACTGCTGCTTGCTGGTAATGTTAATCCCATGTCAGAAAAAGTATCCAGATTTGTCGCGTTAGTCTCTTCTGAGAAAGATTGTCTCCAGGGTCTGAAAAGTTGTCTCGAGTTAACTTGGAATATATTCAAACATTTTGCGGGCAATTAAAGTTTGTTCTAACTTTTTTTTATGGAAAAAGTGACAGCCCTAACACACACACACACACACACACACACACACACGGACCATCATTCAAATAAGCTTTCAAGCTTCTCTCAGTTTTCTCAGACATTTACTCAAGGATGCCTTCTGAGTAGCGCATTGTGTGTTATATTTGATCAATGATAATAATTCAGTCACTTATTTGAAGAGCACTTTGGTATCTGACATGTATTTCAGTTCCCTTTATTGTCCGTTATAGGGGAATTCTTCATGTGGCATTCTTCAACAACTGTGATTGAAATCTGCATGATTATGAAAGCATATACCGTAATAACATAAGATAATGCCACATGATATGTGAAAGGATATATATGTATGATATACAGTATGGGGAAATTCCATGACAACAACACACCTCCATTAACCAATGACATGACTCGGACTCCACACACACAATTATACACAAATACAGGACCCAACATTTAGTATTGGTGCTAGCAATCTGACATGAACACAATGCCATTTATAGTGGATCCTTCTATCCAAAGCACCCAGTACAACAAGTGCGCACACTTTTGGTCCCAGTGTGAAACAACCCCCTATTCTCTTATGGCCATCGAGATAACACACAGCCAGTGTAAACAGGCAAGCGTGCTAATCCAGGAATCCTGTTCTTTCCAGGCAGTGTGGAGCGAGTTTGCTTTTCAGTGAGTCAGAGAAAGGTCAGAGTAGCACAGGGTGAGCCACTTACACTAACTACAACTCAGCAGGCCCCTGCAGTACCCTGCGTGACCAGCTGCAGTGTAGCAGGTCGGCCCGGGCTAAAGTTCACTCGTCCTTTGTAGCACACTGCTAAAGCAAATAAATATGAATTTGTGCACAAAGGGAAACCTGTGTTGTTTGCAGTGGCTCGACTGCTAGGTGAATACATCTGCTTCTCATGTAGGCTAACACACAGGCAGGTACAGCGGCTAGTGCACAGTTATACACAAACACACACACAGATTACAGAGTGAGAGTTAACGATAATATAATTCCTACGCCTCATCCTGTTTGAACTTTGCACAGGCCAGATCCTGATTTACAATCCTAAAATGACAGCCTTTTCATTTGCATCCTTCCACCTTCTACAGTTCCTACCCGGTCGTGACCATAACTTAGGGCGTGTGTCAACAGTCTTCCACCCTTTCCTTTACAAACACCCGCAGTCTCTATACCACTATACTTTAATATACTCCCCACAGATACTTCAACCCCCCTTTTACGACAATCACGATCAACTTAAGAGTCAAACGAAAACATTTATTTTCCCGAGATGTCAGACCTTTCAGTCCTGAGTAACTCCCCTCTCTGTGTAAACATTCCGTCAGCGTAGCTCCACTTCTTTCCTTTAGACATATCCTGTAGGGTTGTAGCATGACGTCAGCCAGGCCTGTCTGCTCTCTGTTTCACTCATTTCGCTTGTTCTTTTCCAATGAAAAGTGAACAAAGCAAACCGTAAAGGCACCGCATTTCCCACTTCCCAGTATGCCAAGCCAAACACCAAAGAAACCACTAAACAACCACAAATCGACGCAACTATTTGGGCAGGGCATGTACATCGTGTGCGGCAGGGTTCGCGCAAAGTACATCTGAGGTCAACTCGTGCGTCTTCTAAAATGGATCATGTCAGTTCAGCTTCCGAGCTTCAGTCGGTGGCCGTCGTGTAGGACGGCTTTACATTTGTTCACATTGGCCCTTCTTTACCAAAGGGAATATTTGTGTGAGTGTGAGATAGCGTATGTGTGCGTATCTGCGGTCAGTTAGCACAACCAGAATGGAGCACTTCTCTGTCTCGGAAACAAGGCTTTGCTGTTATTGTTTACAATGAACAAGGGATGTGAGACGAGCGCAAAGACATGCTTACATATTCATGCAAATACTCGAGTCCAAATTAATTATCCAAATGAAATGTCCCTTTGACAAAGCCGGTCAAGTCAGGCAACGTTTTTTTTTTTTTTTTTTTACAATTATCATGACCTCGATTGAGCTTATCTGCAGCAAACTCTTCTCATATTTTATGACAACTATTTTGATATTAGCCAAAGGTATATGAACCTCACAGCTTGGCACTAGTAGTATGGTGTGAGCATATGCCAATGAGAAGAGGCCTAGAATAACTCAGTGCTGTACAGCACACTGGCATTTCTGTCACTCTACACTCGTACTAAGATAGACTCATATGGAAAGCTCCAAATAGGTCTGATTCCCATGCCAATGGCCACCCTGGGCACTCACTGAACATTGCCAGTGAATGAGGTCATTTTGAAGCCTTTATTTTGTAGTAAAACCACAGAGGATCTACTTCCCTTATTCTATTGGAATAGAAACACATGGAGAGCTGAAGGCTGTAAGAGTTGGGGATATGAGATATACCGTGTGTGTGTGTGTGTGTGTGTGTGTGTGTGTGTGTGTGTGTGTGTGTGTGTGTGTGTGTGTGTGTGTGTGTGTGTGTGTGTGTGTGTGTGTGTGTGTGTGTATGAGTGAGAGTGCACGTACGCAGGTTGATGTGCAGGGGTCTGAGCTTGGTTCCTTCACTGACACTAAAAGCCCCATGAAAGTATCACAGGCCAAATGTCGGGGGGGGGGTCTCAACATGACTTTCAAGCTTGTCACTCTCTAGTTGCCACAGTGGATTCACTCACTGGCAACACACACAACCGCCAAGCATATTCTAACCATGCGTAATACACGCAACACTCTCAACCTGATGGTTTTAAGGCCTCTCTTTCTTCTGTGTTGCCGGGGGGCACTTACTTACCGATCTGGTCCTCAGGTATGAGTGACTCTATAGGTGGGTCCAACTCTGAGCTCTGCTGCAGGTAAGCCTTCATCTGGGTCATGAACTGCCTGAGAGTCTGCAGAAAATCCATCCCTGACGTGTGGCAGCCCCGGTTCTCCTGAACAAAGCTCATGTAGTCCTGGACCAGGCAGCCAAAATATGAGCCCTTGTCCCTGGACAGCTCTGCGATCTTCTTCACCGCCCGTCTCTCTGGAGTCATGAGGGAAGTCAGCACTCCGCTCACCTTGCGGAAATGTCCCTTCAAGGCCCTGGGCAGGATGAAGGAGCCCCCGCTCAGGCCCACGCCGACCCTTCGCCTCCGGGATTTGAAGGGCGGACGGAGCCCCATGTCCAGGTCTGTCTCGAGGCTCACCCCGTAGTCCTCCTCCTCATCTTCGTCCTCATCCTCGTCGTCCTCGCTGCTGTCCTCGGCCGCTTCCCGATGGTTACGGTGGTGTCGGGATGGGCTGGGGGCCAAGCCCAGGGAGAAGCCAGGAGACTGGGAGTAATCCAGAGAGTCAGAGGAGGAAGTAGACATGCTCATGTCACTGAGCCGCTGGCGCTCCGCCTCACGCAAGGCTGCCTTTCCCACCGAGCTGGGCGGACTCCTTGCGTCCTTCTCCAGTAGTACATCAGCAGGAATGGAAGGTGGCGGCTGGCAGGGGGGAACCTTGGCACGGGACAGGGCCTTGGCGATGGTCTCATCGTCCAGGGCGATGTGGCAGCGGTGGGCTTCCAGGTCGGGCTTTTTAGGCCGTGGGGGTGGCGCGTTGGAAGCCACAGGGATCGGGGCGCTGGCCCTTTTGGACGGGCTGCTGTGCTTGGCGCCCATGGGTGGTCGAGAGGGAGCCGGGCGCCTGGTGGTGGACTGGTGTTGCCTGGCAGCCACGGCAACAGTCTCTGGCATGCTCTTGGGCTTGGTGGTAGGTGCTGCTGGTGCGGGTGGGGGCGGGGCAGGTCGGCGGCGCGGCATCGAGCGGGGGGGAGGGGGGCGAGGGGGAGGGGGGCGCGACTTGCCGTTCACCTTGATCTTGTCCGTGTGCCGGTCACCGGCCTGGCTACTGCTCGACACAGTCACCGATAACCTCCCTGCGTTGTTATTATCCGTCTTGGCGGCATTCGAAGACGAAGAAGCAAGGTCTTCCTCACAATGGCGGCGGTGGTGGTGGGTCTGGAGAAAGAGGGGGTTGACAAAGCACAGAGGCCCGCTGGAGTGGCTTCTGTCGAGACGAGGGGAAGCCGGGGGAGGCCGGGAGCAGAGGGTCGGGGGGGCGCTGTCGTAGTGAGCGGTCTGTCCCTGCTGGAGACCCTGCTGCGCCCCCCTGCTCCTGTCAGTCCACTGGGGGCTGAGGGTCCGGCTCAGAGGGCGAGAGGGAGGGGGGGAGGTGCAACGCTGACTGCCAAGGGCAGAGTGCCAGAAGCCTGTAAAGCGCGCACGCACACACACACACACACACGCACACAGAGGCAATCTCACACACACACACACACACACACACACACACACACACACACACACACACACACACACACACACAGGCAATCATTAACCCAAGTGAAATAAATACTGTACTGCTAAGCCAATCCAAAATTTTCAAAAAGTAGATTATCCCCACCCAGTAATTGTTATACACACAGATAATCATCGCACAATAATCATCATGAAGAATAGACATTAAAATAAAACACTATGGATATGACCCTTAAAGGCAGCATTGTCTACTACTTCCCACTTACAGTTCAGATGTTTGCTCAAAGTTTTCCTGAATAGAAGTTACTCTCTCTCTCTGTCTTTCTGCTCGTTTCTTCCTCGGACTTCTTTGCGTCTCGTTGGTAAAAGCGTGGTGTGTTTAGCCCTGCCTGCGTTGCTTGGCTCTGACACACTAGATGCTGACACACACCCAGAGACACGCAGAGGGAGTCGCCCATGCTAATAACATGGTGGGAGGGCCCTAAGCACTCCACACAGCGCAGATCCTCCACTCCTCCTTCCTGCCCTGCTTTCCTCTCCCCTCCTTTTCCATACGAGTGCATTTCCTTGTATATACATAGTTCTCGGTTCCTTTCCTCAGTTCTCAGTTCATTTTCTGTTGTTTTTCATCTGGGTTCATTGCTCACTTATTTTGTCTTAATCATTCTCCTCTCTCATGTCCACCAAGCGTCTTTCCTGCAAAAGTGGAGGACATTTGCTCTTGTTTGACTGCTCTTGTCTTGGTTGAATGGCTCCATTGTTTGCTGCTATTTGGCAAGACAGTCGCTGCGCTAACACACACAGCTTTAATAACCACTTGTAGAGAAAGGAGCTACTGTATGGCTGCATAAACACTTTGATCAAACATAATTAGCTCATCATATGCAAAAGAACAGGCAACAAATCATGACATGCACACTTCAAAACGTCTCGGCGCTGATTGACAGCCCAGCCTGGTTCGACAGGTCCTGCATCCTAAAAATGGAAATGGGAACTCTTGCATACCTGGGGCAATAAAGAAGTTGGGGCCCGGCTGGTTTAGCACACTTTCATATGTCTTAGAATATCTCAGTATCTGGGGACTGAAATTTGCCTATGATATTCTTACTGGTCTGTGACAGCAATGAGCACCCCAGCCTGGGCCTCTTATCTCTGGAGCGAAGCAGCGAGAGACACATCCTGGGTTATACAGTACTATAGATATGACTGACCCCACTACGGCATGAACCAGAGTCCAGGGTTTTCAACCTTTTGTAACTTAAGGCCCACTTCTGACTGTTAAAGCAGTTCCCAGATAAATGAAAGAGAGAGAGAAAAAGTAATTGAAATTATGCATTTTAATTGGAAGTTTTTGATCTATATAATTCTTGAGCACATTTAGATAAAAAAAATTGCAGTAATCACACTTAAAAAAATATATATATATATATATTTGGCAATACCACTGCCTCCATGGTCCACTACATGGTGCTCTGAGGCCCACCAGTGGGCCACAGCGCAGTGGTTGAGAATAGATGAACTAGACTATTCTAGTTCTACAAGGATCAGCCCTGTTCCCCTAGATGTATGTTCATATTTAACTGGAATACAATTTTGAAAAAGGGCATAACATGATGTAATCCACATAGAAGGCCTCTAACAAAGTGGAATTCATTATGCTCTTAAATCTAAAATAACACGGCCTGAAATTGTTGTGCTTTCATCTTCTGCATCACAAACAGCTGTTAAACCAAGTTGAACTGACATAGCAAAACCAGAATCTGCTGTCCCGGACAAGAACAACTTCACGTCAAATATTGGTAGCAGCACAAAAACATCCCCTAAAGCCCTCTGGGGAGGCAAATAAAATGCAAAAGGCTAAATGAAAGACAAATTACAAAGACAAATTCCTCGTTTGTTTAGTTTAGTTTATTTCGGTCAATTTAGCATATACAATTCAATACAGTTGTTATTGTATGCTGAAAGAAAGCAACGAGAGAAAAAAAGAAAAGGCAAAAAGAAAATAAGTCATTGCTTATGAAGCATTGACAAAAAAAATTGTAAGATCTTTACTCACTATGGCTATTAAAATAATCTTGATATTCAAATGTCTCTGAGGCTTCAAAAGCCCTTTGTAACTGTCCAGAACTAAACATCATACACGTGTTTGTGTTTCAGATGTGCGTGCTCAGATTCCATAACATAGACCAAGGCAGTCTGCTTCTTGTCTTCAAATAGAAAGTTTCCAGTGGAGAAGGGGAGTTCCCCTATATGACAGTAGTATCCTAAGACACATTCAAAGGCTGACTCACAGTTAAAGCCCTTTTCAATCTCCATTCACTCTAGGGCTGGGCAATATAATCGATACGGCAATATATCGTGATATTTTATTTCCCGATACTGTATCGATACTTGGACGCCAAGTATCGCGATATTATTATTATTATTTTATTTTTTTGCAGGCCGTGCCAGGCCTCTGCATCAGGTGATTCCCACCCCTAATCGATACTGTATCGATATTTCCCATATCGATGCGTTCAGTAACACTCAACACTCAGTAGTTTTCACTAAATTTGTACACTAACTTATCAGTATAAAGTGATGTACATATTATTATACTACCTGGGTGGTACACAGTGTGTTGTATCTTTAGCTCTATTATTTAATTTTGAGTAAATTCGGTAGAATATCGCAATATATCGCAATATGTATCGCATCGCAATATATCGTGATACAATCGCATCGTGACCCAAGTATCGTGATACGTATCGTATCGTGAGATCCTTGCCAATACCCAGCCCTAATTCACTCACAATCAGAATCAGCTTTATTGGCCAAGTATGTTCCCCGAATTCAAGGAATTGGGCTCCAGTTTGCTTTCCTCTCAAAGTACTCGCATACAGATCAAAAAAGACAGAAAGAAAGGTATGCCCAAGTCAAAAACAGCGCAGGGGAAGAAGGGTACATTTAGACATTAACAAAAATTTACAGTAGATTCTATATACAATTGTAGTGAAAAGTGTCTATTTTAAATTACCGTAGGTAAAATATGAAGGAAAGAAAATGTACAGTAACTAGTACTATAGAATAAGTGTGGTATAAAGTGTCTATTTTAAATCTGTATATATGAAGGAAGGAATGTACATGTACAGTAAATGTATAAATATGCCACATAGGATTGTAAACAAAGTCTTAAATACAGATGTTTCAGATATTGCACAGTTAGATGCCGTTCAATGTGAACGAGGCTTTGAGTCAGGTATTGCAGTTATTTCCCAGAAGAACGTACATCAAATAGTGAGTGTGTGCACAGTAATTGAACACAGTAACAGTTATTCCACAGTAAGTACTCCACAGCCATGTAAGCAGAACTATGCAGAAAAAGGCATAGGCTGCTGTGCATGCTTACACCCACTCCTACTCTACACAGGAGTGTCAGCACAGATGCACATGCAAACACACAAGGTTTTCATTGTTGTGAAGGAGCGACGTTTTTGCACGCGTTTGCGAGCGAACGTGTGCTTTCAGGCCAGGGCTCTAGACTGCGACCAAAATGGCATATGCGACCTTTTTTCTTGAGGGTGCAAGTAAAAATTTCATGGGGTCACATCGGTAACACATGATCGATAATCATGTGTTGTCCCCCCCCCCCCCCTCCCCTCCTCAGGCACAGGTACATTAATGCGTTCAATCATTGGTGGTTGATAGTAAAACCTTACATTTTCTTCTTCACTGGCTCATTCATTCTGTCTCTCTCTCTTTCTCCCTGCCTGCCTGTGAATTCAACAATTTAGTTGTTACCATGTTCTTTGGCAGGCAGGCAACTGCTTGCCTGCCTGCTTGCTTGCCTGCCCAGGCCGTTAGGGCCCCCCGAGGGCCGATTTGAAATGACGTAGGAAACCTCCCTAAAGGGGCCCCATGTCATTCCCGTCAAACTTACTTGATTCACATATCTCTTGAATTGAAAATGAATCATGCAAGTTTGATGGGAATGATTCACGGTTATTCACTTTCACTTTCAATTCAAGAGACTGATACTGTATCTGGAAGTCAAAACAAAAGAGGAAAAAAAGAGGATCTAAGATAACTGTACGTGCTTTTAAGCGGCATACTATTGTTGTTGGTGGCAAAAAGAAATTGAAAATATGATTGCTTGTTATGTATCAATGTGGACTGTACTCATCGATATCTTGCAATAAAAATATTCTTGAAAAGAGAGGATGTGGGGGAAAAGCAAGACAGTGGACCAGATACTGATTAAGCAGATAAATGAATGCTGTTATTTTAGTATAGCGTATTGAGATAGTTGAATAACTTCAGCTAGCAATAACGTCACGTTTTTGTTTGTTTCTTTGTTTGTTTTAACCTGGCTAGTAAGCTATCAGTTAAGCTATGAATGCTATGAATGCAGGACACACCATTAGCACCAGTCATCAGCCAAATGCTGGTAAAATATAAATATGCAAGTGACTGGTAGATTTGCTTCACTCACCACTAGCCAAAAACAAACAAACAATGGTAATCTATTTGTGGGTGGTAACATTTGGCCGATGTTACAACAATGATACAACAAAAAAATTAATTTGGCTTTATGTATGAAAGCTATGAGTAGGCTAATGAATATGTTGTAGGATTATGTTGTAGAATGCTGGTTGGAAGGACCCCCGGGGAATCTTTCCCTAGGGCCCCAACCGAATCTACAATCGCCACTGAACAAAATGAGGCAGATCAGAGAGAGGAGGAGGCCGGTGGAGACGAGCGGAATGCCATGCTGTGTGTGTATCCCCCGTCCGTTGCAGGCAAATCTAAATGTGTTACCGGGTCGACACAGTACAAGCTTGAAACGTGAAGTTGCACAGCGACAGCATGAAACACAAGACGTGCAGGGACCGGCAGGGACCTGCAGGGACAGCAGCATCACCCCGACTGCCAAGCCCCTCCTCCCACTTCATTTCAGCAGATACTGTAGATGAGGACAATCGCTCAGCGGAGGAGAAAGAAATGGTGATAAAGTTCAACACTGCCTAACATAGCGAAAGAGGAACTCCCGTTCACAAAATTCAAATCCCAGATCACACTGGTGAAGAAGAACGGATTGAATGTGAATCCAACCTATGCAAAAATGAGATGGCCTGTGAACAGTTTATAGGAGTGATATCAGACAATCTCAGGGGAAAGAATGGTGACAAAATGGCCTCCGCCCCTAACCTCTCATTCATGATAGATGGTGCCAACGACGTATCCACCAAAGAATGTGAGACTGTCTATGCCCGTGTCATTGATAACGGAAGACCGTCTGTTGAGGCAGGCCCTAGTCAATATCCTAATTGGCAATATTGAGCTTGAAGGTAAGGTGTGTGTCTCATTTCAGTTTATAGCCAAATGTTAAATAATAATAAGGAAAAAAAATGCTCTATACGTTAATTATAATTGCCAATAAGATTTTATGTTAATTTAATGCTATCACATAAATGACAAGACACAGGTAGCTTGAAATACACACAATGAGGTGTGTGTGTGTGCCCAAAATGCCCAAATGATAAAATAAAATCCTGTCTTTTATTAGCCTATATTGACAATATAAGACAATACAAGAATACCCCCCCCCCCCCACACACACACAAAAACAAATAACAACAACAACAACAACAACAACAACAACAAATGTTGCGACCAAATCATGTACTAGTGCGACCAACTGAGAAAGTTGGTCGCACTAGTGCTACTACCAGTGGAAAAGTGAGTCTGGAGCCCTGTTTCAGCCTTTAGTCCGAATGTGGTAGCACAGTATCTGTGTGTTCAGACAGCATGCAGCCTAGTTTTCCAGCTGCCACTCCCTACACTTCACACAGAGCTGTGTAGTGAGGCTATGCCATAGGAAGCTGACTCACTGCCGTTTCACGGCAGCTGAGCCGAGAATAACGTGACTAAACCTGCTGTGAATCCAGATCCGAACGGTCAGCATGAGTTAACAAAGAAAAATCAATCAAACTTTATTACCGAAAAAACTTGCCGACATCAAATATTAGTTGTGTTTGGAATGGTTCACTCATTCACTCACTCACTATTCCCCATGTAGTGTTTATCGTATACAGTAGTGAACCATATGGGGAACGATCAAATGAGTTTCGGACACTACCTCACTCTTGGTATACACGGCAGCATTGCATAGATGGGAGAAAATGTAGGGTACATTCGCTGTTCACTAGAAATTGCAGTGCGTTGTGGGTATTTTATAGTGGACTAAATAGTGAATCAAATGAACAGTTGAGAATTCAGACGCATAGTACAAAATGTCCAACACACTATATAGTCCACTATTTTTGTAATACGGAACGGTTTCGTATACGGCTATTGTATTTGCTTATGATCTTACTGACGGTGACTGGCAAAGCAAATGCTATATTAGAGTGCAGCGCATACAGACAGACAGCACAGGAAAGAAGAGAATACTTTAAGGAGTTTAAGCCAAATGTGTGTTCAGAATTTCAGGCCATTTCCTCTTATGCTGTCTCTAAGTAAAGAAATGGCCTACCTGCTCCAAGCTGTGCCACCTCCTCCAGCTCTTTCTGAGTCTTGGCTGATGCAATGGCCTCTGGGAGTTTGAGTGTGAAAGGCAGGATGTCCCTAAGTGGAGGGAAAACATACAATAAATAAATCATAAGCAAATATCATACATACATGACAAAGACACAGTATAAGATAGGAACATATAAAATAAGAAGAAGGTATTACATATATAAAAACTAATAAAATAAGATAAAAAGAGAAGAAACTATTACAGTACGATGGAATACGATAAGAATGTATTCTTACTATCAAACTGCAGTAATAATCTTATGAAATAGTGTGTGTACATAGATATTGAAGGTACTGTGTATATGTTGAGAGCCACTGTATTCACTTTTTGGGCTGCTGTCTATCACACCTTGTGCCGTATTTTTAAGCGGTGTGACTAGTGTGTCTTTCGAGTCCGTACGTTTGAGCACGGGATTTGAGCAGGTGCAGGAGATTAACCTAGCTGGTTTAAACCTGAAATTTTCATAGCAAGTTGGCTGTTTATCTCAATTAATTCAGAGTTTTTTGAATGACAAAAGTCTGTTCAGAACCTCTCTCTCTGGTGAACACAATTGACACAAGGAATTAGGAATCGGACTTTGCAGATTACAGAGAAATTTGAATGACAGAAATCTGTTCAGAATTTATGCACGGGGTCCATGGTAATCAACCTCCCTGCATGTGCGTGCACGCACACACATTTGCACACAGCGCCAGAGGAGAGGAGGAGAGGAGAGGCAGTGCCGCTGCTGACTGAGATGTGAATATGTATTGATCACAGACTAGTGATTGATGCATAAGGTTTAATTAATTAATTATATATTTTTATGTTTAATACATATAACATTCTGATTATCAATACTGTAGTTTACTCCCCACCCCAATGATATACAGATACAGTATGTATAAAAAGAGGTTATATCTGACTACGACTTTTCATTTGATAGTGCTATCCCCTTCAAAAAGTGATGATGCTATAGGTTTGGTTGGCAAAACAAAGGACTAAACACTGGCATATACAGAGAAGTGAAAATGACCACAAATACCAGTACTGTGACACACTGCCCCAACATGCTTTCACTGTAAACCAATAGCTCTTGGGGCATGGCCTCCATGTTGAAATCATGAACATGAATTAACATGCACCACAAAAAAATAGAATCTTCTTTTGTGAGACTTGGGATGCTTCTTTTATTAGAGGTCCGTCTCTCCAATCAAAAGCAGCCTGTGCTGTGGTAGCTGTTGCTGCTAGTGGCACAAGTTTCCCCCTTATTTCCCTTGTCTGTTATTTTTCGAATCCTGTGTCTGTCTGTCTCTCTGCCAAGCTGGCACCAGCTAAAACAAGAAGTGAGAGCCTCGGGCACGAAGAGCTGACTGCTTACTCGACAAACATTATTTTCATCCACAGAGTTTCCATCCTCAAATAACTCTCGGATTCGAGGAATGACAGCTCGAGGGAAAAGACCGAGAAGTGGGTGTGTGTGTGTGTGTGTGTGGGGGGGGGGGGGGGGGGGGGGAGGGAATAGATGGACAGAGAGAGAGAGAGAGACAGAGAGAGTGAGCGAGCATGTCGTTTATTTACCTGCTAATACAGTAGAAAGCCACCAGGCGAAACAGGTCTGCAAAGCTGATGCCAGATCCCTCGAGAGAAAAGGCTGCAACCAGATGAAACGGACAAATTCAATTTGAATTCAGACACCGGGACTCACTCAGATACATTTTGCTTGCAATGCGTTTGCTTGGGGAAGACTTGCTCTGACAATTGGGTCGGTCGCTGTCGGCATTTTGCGAAGCAGCTTTTGTTTGACCAGTTACAGTCATATTCATATGACTGTACAGCAGTCTCTGCACACACAGCACTGAGAGGCCAACTGGAGACCAGCTGAGCCATGACCTGTATCTGGAGGTCAAACCAGGTCAAACCAGGAAGACACTCCTTCCCCCCCCTTCCCTCCCATGTGTGTTGTCATTCCAAAAGGGAAAACCCCCACAGCTGGTATGTCATCACACGTTTGGCACTATCACTGCTCCATTACATTTCAAATCCCAGCACTGAAGCACAGCACTTCAATGTAGGACTGATTATTATTAGATTATAAACACGATTATGATGAAAATGCTATTCTTTATTATAGCCAATATTGGTCCAATCTTTGCGAGAACCTTTACTACATTGTGATCACAGTTGCATTAACCTCAATAAAGTTACTTTACTGCACTCTTGGCCTCTTATGTCAATATTAGTAACAATGCAGATAGAAAAATTACAGCAACCAAAATCGCACTATACAATTATACACAGTTAATTGTGCAGCCCTGCTAGTTTGATGTGAATGTTAATGCAGTAGAGAAAAACATGTGACCCACAACATGTGAGGCAGGGCAGTGAAGTGGAGGCTGCTGGAAAAGGTAAAGGCATTATCAGCAAAGCCTCCTTGGTTAAATAGAGGTTAAAAGAACAACAGATAGAGCTGGGAATGTGTAACTGCAGCAGGAGCACGTGACGTGCCCATAAATGACTTTACCACTTTGAACCAATGGACCCTAATTAAGAAGGATAAGACATCACTCACGTCACAGCGTTTGAATTTTGGATTGCGGCCAGACTTTTGGGCCGGTTCTATTTAAGTGATTGGGAAGTCCCACTATAAACCATCATATCTGTGTTGTTTCACCTTTGATTGAAAAATTCTTCAACCAGATTAAAAGAAAAGAAAACACATTGCTTGATGTTGACTGATGCCCCGTTCGGTCATGTATCATGATATAGTTAGCTAATCCAGCTCTATCTCGGCCCAAACAGGGGCTTGAGATAAGGACAACTAACACATACAAAATTTGAATGCGGTGATGTGAGTTATGTCTGATCCTTCCTTTTTGGGGTCCTTGCTTTGTAGCAGGCACTTGGAGAGATAATCGTGTTTCTCGATACTGATACAACTTAAGTTAAAAGTTTGCTATTGCTGCACAGACAGAGCTGCAAATGAACACAAAGGATAGTTACATTTCAGCTTAAAAATCAACCATTTTTGCTTTTGGACATGTGCTCTTTTTCAACAATGCCCTGCTTGACACTCACACAACTACACATACATATTTACACCTGGGATCTAAGCACAAACTGGCATCCCTCTGGTCACAAGTTCACATCCCCACACATATGTGTATGGGCTTCAGTGTGTGTATGTGTGTGTGTGTGTGTGTGTGTGTGTGTGTGTGTGTGTGTGTGTGTGTGTGTGTGTGTGTGTGTGTGTGTGTGTGTGTGTGTGTGTATGTGTATGTGTATGTGTATGTGTATGTGTATGTGTATGTGTATGTGTATGTGTGTGTATGTGTATGTGTATGTGTATGTGTATGTGTATGTGTATGTGTATGTGTATGTGTATGTGTATGTGTATGTGTGTGTATGTGTGTGTATGGGCTTAAGTGTATCCACAGTGTGGCCGGACAGGATATGACAGCTGTAACTCTGTGACCGACAGGACAGCATGACACTAGAGGCTCTGGCGTGGTGACTAAATAGAAGAACAAATTACTTTAGTGGTTAAAAGTTCACACTAATTTACATGCAAGCCATTAAAACTTATGGGTCAACATATGGGTTATTATGGGTGGAAACTAAACCTTTGCTTATGAAATATTTTGTGTACATAATAAGCTCTCTGTTTTGGGAGTGTGCTGGGTCAATATTTTCAAAATAATTATCATGCTTGTTTAACATCTTTGTGGTTTCATGGCATAAAGGACAATACAAAGATTGTCGAAATGATGACTGACAACAACATATCTGACAATGTCTAAATTGCTGTGTCCCGGGACAGTAAACCCATATTTTACACAAAGTAGGTTCAAACACATGAAATGTGATACTCACTGTACTGGCTCTCTCTGACAGGGAAGTGGCTGATGGCA
This sequence comes from Poromitra crassiceps, assembly GCF_964638095.1. Taxonomy (NCBI): domain Eukaryota; kingdom Metazoa; phylum Chordata; class Actinopteri; order Beryciformes; family Melamphaidae; genus Poromitra; species Poromitra crassiceps. The sequence continues at coordinate 17,550,865 of NC_139646.1, forward strand.
GCTCCGGCCCTTTCCTCATTCAGATGCACAGAAAGGACTTTCCTCTGCAGAGTCGCTGACTTCCTGACCAGGAACACCTGCAGGAGAAAATCAAGGGATAAGAATTCATTGGTGAATAATTTAAGATGTAATAGGTGTACCCTGAAAGTGTATATTAGTACCGGTACATTACTGTCGTCGTAGGTTTTTCTTTGTACTTGGCCCTATCTCTCTTTTTCTACTCTATAGTAGCCTGGACAACAGACTTTCCCCAGTTTTTTCCAACTATAGTTGTAAGAGGCGTAATGCCATAAGGAGATGAAATCAGTGTCACATCTGGTGCAAACCTGCCTATACTGTAAATATTATTGGCACTAAGAAACCTACCCATTTGTCACACTTTATTTGTTTATTCCAATGTTAACTTACTGTCAAGTGACAACAATTAACTAATTAAATCGTTTAATAGGTTTCAGGTGATACTCACACTAATGTCAACATAAGCCTAAACATTCATTATTCTGAGTTTATTTTGACTGTCAAAAACACTCTGTAAACTCGGCGCTATAGGAATAAAGCTATTATTATTACATTCAAAGTCTGGTTCTGGCTTAAAGGGATAGTATTTTTTAAGCCTAGCTCTACTTAATAATGATGATGTTGATTGGTAGAGTTCTTTCTCAGCACAATCCATAGTAGCTCTGGAAAGTTTGGCAAAAACAAATACAAGGTCAATGGGGTCACGCTCCTGTATGTACAAGCTGACTGAGGTTCAGTAAAACGTCATCCACAATGCACACGCACACACACACGCACACACACACACACACACACACACACAACCACACACACACACACACAGTGCACACACACACACACACACACACACACACACACACACACACACACACACACACACACACACACACACACACACAGTGCACACAAAGTACATTTCAGTCAGCTTCAGTCAGCTTGTACATACAGGAGCATGACCCCAATGACCTTGCATTCATTTTTGCCCAACTTTCCAGAGCTAATAGGAGGAACAGCATGGATTGTGCTGAGAAAGAACTCTACCAATCAACATCATCATTGCTAAGTAGCAAATAGGGCTAGACTTGAACAAAAAAAGTATCCCTTTAATGTTTGGGTTTGGGGTTACATAGTCTGTAGACACTTTGTTGAACATCTACTTTTTGTTACCTGATAATTATCTGAGTATCAACATTGGACTATCCAAAGAAAGTGTTACAGGGAAAACGATGCAACATGTGTGTCCCAGGATCCTAACACATTTCAATAAGACTCAACACTGTGGACGCCCCCTCACCCCCGGTGGCTGTTTGAGGAGTATGCGCCTGGCCTCCTCTTCGCTGAGTGCCAGCAGCAGCCACGCTTGGTGGGTTCGACTCAGCCGGTCCAGCACGCTCATCCTCCTCCGCAAGGAGTCGTACCCATTATCCTTTTCACCCCCTGCCCCGCCACCAGGGGGGGACTGCAGGTACACTCCACTCACCTCCCCCTCCAGCCTGGAGGGGAGAGAGAGAAATAGCATGAGAGAGAGTTTGGATCACTTTCTCCACCTGCTGGTGAAAGTGAGTACAGAAGGCATGCAATCAGAGTTGGCATGCACACATGTTGAAGGTAAAGAGGTGAGAGCAATGTACAGATGCAGAAATCTTCAATTTGGGCCATGACAGGTCCCTGCAGACCAGTCAAGATCCTGGGCAGATTAACCAAAGATAAAACATAAATTCAACCTCTACTATAGGTATCATTACTTAAAGCAATGTCCCTTCTGGTGTAACAAAGTAGTTCAGTTCTTTGGTATGGCAGCTGGCTGGTAGCTGGCTGGCAGCCGAAAGGCCTGGGAGCACCAACTGAAGATGGCTGCCACTGTAACATTGTATTATCAAAGCTGTACAAAAAGACAATATCAGTACTGCAGAACAAGTCAACCAAAACAAATTGGATTCACTCAAAATCCTCACCTCACCAAGTAAAATTTCCAAACATTGTTCGGAATGACAAACAAAATCATGAGTGGGAGAATATGGAAGACCACCTCACCCCTGTAGGACCGTGGGCTCCCTGTCTACAGCTGGAGAACTCTGGACCATCTCCTGCTTCAACTCGCCGATTTCCAGCGCAAACGTGTCAATGAGCTGCAAGAAGACGGAACGAGAAACTTTAACTGACAAGAAAAATCCTAGGAAGGCGAGGAGGGAAGAAACGGAGTAAACGAAACTGATAGCATTGTTAAAAGATAAATCAGAGGGGGGGGAGGGGGTTGACACTGGGAACAAAGGCAGATTACTGGTCCGAGCGGCGTCCAGGGCGCAGGGAAACAGTTAGTCATTTTTCCTGTGTATATACCTCATTTCCTGCAGGCAGGAAACATGGAGACAAAGCACGACAACAATGACCCACATCCACCCACCAGCACACACAACACACTGCCACCAATGATGATACATGCACACATAAACACACGCATGCACGCGCACACACACACACACACACGCACAACTGCACGACGTGTAATCTGAGGAAGTGTAAACATCTGGATGAGGGGACGAAGAGGAAGTCACTTATCAGTGATGGGACAGAGCTAACTGGATGGATCACCTCTCCCATATCGCACAAGGCTATTTTCAGACTGAGAGATAAGGGTTGTCGCCATGGGCATTTAATTTTATGTTTACCGCCAATTCATCAAGTCAAGGCTCTTACTGCATTTAGTTTGAGACCACAGTCATGTATGTCTGGACTGTGGTGGTGACACAGATTTGGGATCGGCATGCCTTAAAAAGCACTAACCTAAAGCATGCCAAGAAACAATCATTGGTTGAGCAATGTGTTTTTTTATTTTGACAAATAGACCACCTGCTCCTTTTTTTTTTTTTTCTTACTGAGAAAAGAGAAGAGCAGAGACGGATCCAGAAGATCCAGATATGAAAGACAGAGAGAAGGTTCTGGCAGGATTCAGTCGACACAGACAACACGACATTCTAACCAGACCACCACTTCTGAGCACAAGCAATTTCTTAACCAACATGACCACAAACCAATGTTCCAGTTGCACAAAGATGGCAACCAATTGCTTTCATGCCATCTTGTTTTTGTAGACCATTCCATATTATATCAAATTTCTTTGCCTCCTTTTTAGAAGCCTAGTTACTGTCGATTGCATATGGAAAAATGCAATGAATATTAGAAAGTTGAGCTAGTATCAAGACAAGTGAAAGTATTATGTCAATTAAGTGTACTTAGGTGTGCCCTCCTTGTTTGATGCTGCTGTGTTGCTGACCTGTGAGCACCGGTCACCATCTCCTGAACTGGTTTAGCGAGTGAACTCTCTCAAGTTAGAACATCTCTGATATTATTGAGCTGTCCATGTTGCAATCCATGCAGATGACAAATGCAAACAAAATAATAATCTTGAAAAGCTATTTAACTCATGTTTGGTCAGGTAATGTCTATCTTTTCACACCTGGCCCTCTGCTTTTCATTATTCCCTCATGAGCCACTAGGAGGCATCCCTCTCCAGTGTTTCCTGCTCCACGGAGGCTCCAGGGCCAGACCGCAGTGACCACAGACCGATCTATCCCCCCCTAGCAGGACTAAGTGGAGCCAGCTCTGTGGAAGCCTCAGACTTCCCCAGCTCGCTGTCGGATCAGAACCCCATTCTCAAGTACAACATGAGTTGACAGGCTAGCTCCGGTGTTACTGGGGTCATGAGAACTGTACAAGTCACATGGAGACTGGAGGCCGGGGTCAGTGTAAACCTTGATAAGGACAGAAAGAGGTATTAAGAGTCTCCGAAACTGCCAAGAATTGGAGAAATAGCTGGCATTCTTGCAAAATAAACGACCAGTGTCAGTTTTCAGCTGTGGACAAAAGCTTTGAGAAACATCAAAGTTGATGTTACAGATTTATCCAAAGTCTCAATTTATAGCCTACTGTACACCTCCTTAATTAGCCTACTACTTCTACTTTAAGCTAAAGCCAAACTTAATATAGATTCAGTTAATTTAAATGAAGTTCTTCTCTCCTTTCAGCCATTGGAAGTTACAGAAATAGACTGGTAACTTGTTGACTGAAAGAATGTTTTGGGTCACAGCGTACTACAGGTCATTTGATTCTGTTGTATGACGCTTAACCCATTAATACCTGATGCAGCATTTGTGTGTGTATCCCTTTAAGACCGCGAACCGCGTTAACGCGGTTCGCGGTCTTAAAGGGATACACACACAAATGAGGGATATACACGCAAATGCTGCATCAGGTATCAATGGGTTAAGACATAAAAAAAGACCAAAAGTCCATCTTATTAATTAAGATTAATCTACACAGAGACATTAAAGACAGCGGTCTCTGCACTATTGATGTGGGATAGATGTACTATACTGTAAATGCATGCAAACTGATTGACGAGATGAGACGAGACGAGGCGAGACAAGACAAGACAATTCAGAAGAAAAAAGTCCTTGTTGTGAAATCTCCTTTCTACAGTCTTGACTCAGAGAAAATGTGATTCAGGAATGGTCAGCACTCTAGGTGAGTTAAGTCAGGGATAGAAAGTGGAAAATCAGTACCTACTGTAAAGAGACAAATACTGAACAGTGTTGGGCAAGTTACTTTCAAAATGTAATATACTACATACATATTACTACCGTAGTTACTTTCATTTGCATAAAAACACTTTGATTAGGAAATTATTGTATCTTTATTTAAATATGTGCTTTGATTTAAAAAAATATGTAACTCAATTTGTAATTTGTAATATTACTGAAATCCTATAAGTAATAACTTATATTACTGAGTCACTGCTAAAAGTAATATATTACATGTAATATGTTACTTTTGTAATGAGTTACCCCCAACACTGATACTGAATTATATGAATGGAGAGAGAGAGAGAGAGAGGAAGCGATACGGTGAGATGAGGAGGCAAGGGGAATTCTTGAGGCAGACATTGAAGGTCAGTGAACACATGAGAGCGTTGCTGAATGGCAGGGTGCCTTGTGGAGCGCTAAGCTGGCGCCCGTGCAGCCTGTGGAGCGCTAAGCTGGCGCCCGTGCAGCTTGTGGAGCGCTAAGCTGGCGCCCGTGCAGCCTGTGGAGCGCTAAGCTGGCGCCCGTGCAGCCTTGTGGAGCGCTAAGCTGGCGCCCGTGCAGCCTTGTGGAGCGCTAAGCTGGCGCCCGTGCAGCCTGTGGAGCGCTAAGCTGGCGCCCGTGCAGCCTTGTGGAGCGCTAAGCTGGCACCCGTGCAGCCTTGTGGAGCGCTAAGCTGGCGCCCGTGCAGCCTTGTGGAGCGCTAAGCTGGCGCCCGTGCAGCCTTGTGGAGCGGTAAGCTGGCACCCGTGCAGCCTTGTGGAGCGCTAAGCTGGCGCCCGTGCAGCCTTGTGGAGCGCTAAGCTGGCGCCCGTGCAGCCGCTGTTTCACGCTGATGACTTTCATAGGAAAAATTACCCATATCCAGGAAAGCACACATTAACAAAAGTACTCCTGTCCACCTCTTTCTTTCCAAGACCAGCTTTCACACTTACAAATGTGTGAGTGTGTGCGTATGTGTGTGTGTGTGTGTGTGTGTGTGTG
>NC_139646.1:17558946-17758946 GCF_964638095.1 Poromitra crassiceps
TCTCCCTCCTCCTCCTCCTCCACCCTCCCTTTCTTTGTTTTCTTCCTCCTCCACCCTCCCTCTATGTTTTCTCCCTCCTCCTCCTCCTCCTCCTCCACCCTCCCTCTCTCTCTTTTCTCTTTCCTCCTCCACCCTCCCTCTCTCTGTTTTCTCCCTCCTCCTCCACCCTCCCTCTCTCTATCTCTCTCTCACCAGGCTGAAACTATTAGGCCTGCCCTTCCCTTTCTGGCAGAGGTTCACAGATCTGAACCGGGGCGATGCTCCGTCATCTCACACAGGAAGTAAGCCACCACCCCCACCGTCGCAAGGAGAGCGGCATCACAGAAAAGATCACAGACAAAGGGGGCAGGTGGTCTGGAGGCTGGGGTGGCATGGCACCCATTCAGACGGTGCAAATACAATGCTGAACAAGTCACTACAAGGGATGGCAAACTGACACTGCCTCCAAAACGCTGCTGTTGTCAGCCAGCATCTAACCGAATGGAAACATCAGTAAAACTCCAAACTGCCCACGATGGCCAGAGTTTTAAATAAGACATAGTAAAGAACATAATTGGGTCATGTCTGCTATATTTATTTATATTAAACACAGTGCGGTTGGCATGGCATGGCACAGTTGTATAAAACACACACACACACACACACACAGACACACACACAATTGACTGTGCATTGCATAATAAACTAGAACGACCGCAACGCGGACTTATGCCTCCGCCATTAGTTCATTCTGGAGTCCAAATCGCCATTTGAGGCAAATTGGAAGAGATTCCGTCAAGGCGCTCCTGTGATGTTGCGTTACAGAGCTTGGAAATTGGGTGTGTGAGAGGTCACAGTGACCTTGAACTTTGATCACCAAAATGTAATCAGTTCATCCTTGAGTCAAAGTCGATGTTTGAGACAAGTTTGATTAAATTCCGTCAAGGCATTCCTGAGATATCGCGTTAACAAGCTTGAAAATGGCGTTCGAGAGCTCACCTTGACCTTTGACCTTTGACCACCAAAATCTAATCAGATCATCCTTGAGTCTAAGTAGATGTTTGAGGCAAATTTGATGAAATTCCGTCAAGGTATTCATGAGATATGGCGTTAACAAGCTGGAAAATGGCGTTTGAGAGGTCACAGTGACCTTGACCTTTGACCACCAAAATCTAATCAGATCATCCTTGAGTCTAAGTAGATGTTTGAGGCAAATTTGATGAAATTCCGTCAAGGTATTCATGAGATATGGCGTTAACAAGCTGGAAAATGGCGTTTGAGAGGTCACAGTGACCTTGACCTTTGACCTTTGACCACCAAAATCTAATCAGTTCATCCTTGAGTCCAAGTCGATGTTTGAGACAAGTTTGATTAAATTCCGTCAAGGCATTCCTGAGATATCGTGTTAACAAGCTTGAAAATGGCGTTCGAGAGGTCACAGTGACCTTGACCTTTGACCTTTGACCACCAAAATCTAATCAGATCATCCTTGAGTCTAAGTCGATGTTTGAGGCAAATTTGATGAAATTCCGTCCAGGCGTTCCTCAGATATCGCGTTAACAAACATCGTACGGACGGCCGTACGGACGGCCGTACGGACGGCCGTACGGACGGACAACCCGGATCCATAATGCCTCCGGCCTGGCTATCGCCGGCGGAGGCATAAAAAGAGTGACAGGCCATGGAGGGTGTTTTTGTGCCGGTGGGACCCTAATGTTCTCCCAGCGGGCATTGCTGGCCGTGAGGCTGACTTGTGCTGTGGGGCATTGCTGGCTGTGAGGCTGACCTGTGCTGTGGGGCATTGCTGGCTGTGAGGCTGACCTGTGCTGTGGGGCATTGCTGGCCGTGAGGCTGACCTGTGCTGTGGGGCATTGCTGGTCGTGAGGCTGACCTGTGCTGTGGGGCATTGCTGGTCGTGAGGCTGACCTGTGCTGTGGGGCATTGTCATATGATGTTTGTCCTCCTGTCGGATTTATGATCTTTTCTGCCTGTCGTGGTATTTGCTGTGTATATGAGAGTGTATTGAAGTGTTTATTAATATGCAGACTGCACATGCCCAACAGCATTTTATTAGCTCCTAGCACTACACATCAGTATGGAGAAGTGCAAGAAATCAGTCCTCAGTTGACAAGCATGTCTGTCTGTCTGTCTGTCTGTCTGTCTGTTTGTCTGTCTGTCTGTCTGTAGAATGTGAAAAAACTTTCCACGCCCACTGGCCAAACGGGGGCGTGGCAATGGACATGGCCAATCACAAAAAGAACCAAAAGTGCCGTAAACCTAGTACCACAAAACTTTGTAGAAAGGTTGGTAGAGGTATGCACACTACCAAGTGCCCTCTAGTTTACACTGCTGGCTTCACAATTGGATTTGCGTGACAACAGTGTTTGTCAGTCTGCGCTGGCAGCTGCTCTCCAACCATGCCTGTGTGTTTTTTAACAACAGGACGGAAAAACCATTCATCCAAATGACACATGCTACACAGACTAGTCATCCTAGTCTGTTCTCATAGAGAACCAGGGCACTCATGTCTAAATGATACCCTAATTGTCAAAATTAGACAATTAGACAACAAAGTCATGAAACTGCTGTTTTTTAACTGATGATGAGTAGATGAAAGAAAAAAGAATGTTTCAAGGTCAAGATTAATTACACCAAATGTCAGCTCTCATTATGTCATAACTACGCCCTGGATTCATTTGTTAAAGTGAACATTCAGTATTGTCTCCCATAGTCGGAAAGACAATTGTCCTACATACAAAGCTAGATAGAAAGCACGGAAAATATGATCCAAGATCCATCCATCCAAGATCCTATGAATGCTATTGATGTGTATAGTTCTTCATTCATCTAGCCTCTTCATTTTGCTCTCAAAGTGCACCAGATTGATTCACTTTTACTTTAAAATGTAGAACATTTTCTCCCAGGGGGATGGCATGCCCCCGGACCCCCATAGGGGGTCTGCGGTCCGGGATATTCTCATTGGGGGCTGAGCCCCCATAAAGGTCTGATCCTAAAACCGCCCCTGGTATAGACTATGCACTCGACTGAACAACATCTATCCAGAATGTTCTCAAATGTTATTAAACGTTATTGTCATACAGATACATAATTTGTATTGTATAGCTTCGTTTAAGTGCCTAGTTTATTGGTTTAATGTGGGAAAAAATCATTTTCAATCAATCATGTCTGCTCGAGTTGTGCAGAATTGTTCTTTTATTTTGAAGAACCTTACAGGAAGTTATTATATTCGCTGTGAAGTGGCGCGCTTGCCTTGTTCCATTTGCTTCATTCTCACGTGGTCAGACCCACCGTCGACGTCAGGATATCATCTCTACAGCACTGCTAGACTACATTTGCTTAGTCACTTCTACGTTCAGAGTATTTGCACGGGCAGCTAAAGGTAAGTCATATAAACTGCAATCATATGTAATACGAGTTAATTTATCTTGCTATGCTATGCCAAGATTTGCATCTGTATATGACACCAATTTAAATCTTGTATTTTATTCCTCGTTTTCTCTCTGTAGAACCACGCATAACAATAGGCCTAGTTGTAACGGAAAGAGAAGAGGACAGTAAATAATGGTTCACTAACGTAGTGTACATTGTCTCGTGGTGTTCTTGCTGGACATGCTGTAGTGTAGATAATTTATAATCTAGAAGTCACACTTCAAAACACAGTCAGTGTTTCCTGGTCATGTCTATAGTTGAACAGGCTGTGGGCCTATACTCTATTTCAACACAGGAAATAAGTCAGATACAGCTGGCTTCCTCCTGCCTCACCCTGCCTCCTTCCTCTGCAGCTGCTGAACTGGGCCTAACGTTAACCTGGACACGAATGACACAAATCAATTTCTACTAACACTCCGCTACATTTCAGAGGGAAATATTGTACTTTCTACTCCACTACATTTATTTCACAGCTTTGGTTAGGCTACTTTTCAGATGAAGACTTGACGTCAAATAATATACTTTAATATTCGAAGCCCTTGTTCACACACAGGACGCCGAACGTAAGGAGAACTGTAGCTTGAAGCAGGCACAAGCTGAACGTACGCCTTACCATTCACACAAGACGCCTTCTCTTTTCCTCTCAGCACCTACTCTTGCGCCTTGAACCCGCCCACAACTCCCATTGACTTCATGCCTGGCTTCACGCGTCACGCTTGGAAAAAATGCTGGCAAAAATGGTGCAAATGGAGGTTAATCCTCATCTGATGCATTGGTATCACTCATTTCTCACAAATAGAGTACAGGTAGTTAAAGTCAATCAGACTTCTTCCACTCCCATTCTCACTAACATAGGATCACCACAGGGAAGCGTATGTTCACCATTTCTCGTCACAAGCTACACAGATGATTGTAGAATTGAGGGTCCAAACACATTTATACTCAAGTTTTGAGATGACACCACACTGTTGTCTTTGTTGGGCACCAAACCATGACCCTAGTATCCATCAGGTTTGTACAGACAGATTAGTACAGTGGTGCGAAGACAATTCATTTATCATCAATGCAGAGAAGACAAAAGAAGTAATTTTCGGTCTTCCAGAGAGTGAGTGTCCTCCTCCAGTTACTGTCCAAAACACACAAATTGAGCAAGTCTCTGCTTATAAATATTTAGGCATCTATGTGGACGCTGCTCTATCCTGGAGTGCACACATAGACTACATCTGTAGTCAAGTTCAGCAGCGTATTTATTTTTTAAGGAGACTAAGGTCTTTTGGAGCAAACAAACAGATTTTGTTCTGTTTTTCCAGTCGATCGTGCAGAGTGTTATGCTGTATGGAAGTAGTGCATGGTATAGTTGCCATTCTGTTCAGCTCAAAACTCGACTAGGTAGGTTATTATGTATTTGTTCAGAATCTTCAAGAGGCTGAACAGACTGAGAAACTCTTTTGTCCCCCAGTCTGTCAAGCTGCTAAATCAGTCTGGGTTCTAGGTACAGGGACTATACTCTGAGGCACTGCAGCCATTTTGTTCTTGTGCTTTTCCCTTTCTTGTAATGTACAGTATGTATTCCCATCTGATGTCATATATATATATGTTGAAGCACTTTTTGTTGTACTGTCTGTTCAAAAGAAAAAATTTGTATGTACAAATTTGACTTGTCCGACAATAAAGTGAAATCAAATCAAATCAAAATAGGCGTCAATCCTGAGTGATCGCTTGAGCGTGGCGTGAGCTTCGCCTGTTAACAAGGACGCCTAAATGAAACTTGTGGGTTCAGCGTAGGTAGAGCTTAGGTTGAGCGTTGCTTCGGCGTACTGTGTGAACAATGGGCTAAGTGATAAATTATTTGCTATTTAGGGGTTCAAGCCCCGAAGGGGCTGAAACCCTACTGTTTTTGTGCTGGTTTATTCTTGTCGTTGTTGTTGTCGTTTTCCATCTGCCTCGACGCAAATTCCCGTGAGTTGGTAAATGGCAGAGACCTGAAATTTAGCACAATGACAGATATTGGTGGCTGGTTTCTGCTCAAGGAATATTTTTCGAATCGGCCTGAAGCTGGCGCTATAATTAGAGGTTTTACCTTAAAGGCCATAACTTCCACGCCGTCCTCAAGGACCCTCAAGGTCCGTCTGGAAAATGTTTGAGATATTTGGAAAAGTTTGGAAAACACATTTTTGACATCTCCTCCTAGACCGTTTGACCGATTTCCACCAAAATCGCCAGGAAGCATCTATGGAGCAAGCTCTACAATCCTGATTTTTGGATTTTTGAAATCTACTTTCGTTTCGGAGATATTAATCGTTAAAGTTTTGAGAGGGCGTGGCCTCTCAGCTAAATTGTCATAACTTCATGACCGATTAACGAATCTTCACGAAACTTGCTGGAGGTCTTTGGAGATCATCATAGACCATGTCTGTCAAATCTTGTGCAATTCGACCAAAAGGGGGTGCCATAAATGCCAGAAAGGGGCATGGCCTAACACAAAAAAGGCCATAACTCCGCACCTGTTTGTCCAATGATCGTGAAACTTGGCAGATATATCAAGGAGGATGTCCTAGTGAAAATCAGAAGTTTTGTCATCATTGGTGAAAGTGGGCGGGGTCTATGATGTAAGCATGTAATAGCGGTAAATCAAGTCCATTTGCAAACTTCTCAGCCTCATCTGGAATGGCATTTCTGACATGGTATTTCGCAATTTGGCCAAAAGGGGGCGCCGCAGATGTAAAAAGTGGGCGTGGCCTAACACAAAATATGCTGTAACTTCACACCCGTTTGTAACTCCCAGGCTGTTTCTCCAATTTTCAAGCAACTTTTTTCCACATGTTCACCTGAACGTGCTCTACAAATTTGCCTCAAGGACTATTAGGTGTTCAATTTGCGCAAGGCTAGAACCCCTGCCATTGCCGCTTGCGGCTATATTTTTTTATTATTATTTGTTGTGTGCTTTGTGTGAAACATGTTATATAAATAAAGTGTATTATTATTATCATCATCATCATCATCACCATCATTATCATTATTATTATTATTATTATTATTATTATCTCTGTCTCAACGGTCTCTGTTTGATTATGTCATTGCTGATTGGCAGGAAGAGATCTGGTGGAGGAGCAGAGCAAGAAAGAAAGATGAATTGTTCAGAAGAGGTGAGAAAATGTGTTCTGTTATACTTGTGTGTGTGTGTGTGTGTGTGTGTGTGTGTGTGTGTGTGTGTGTGTGCTTACGTATGTATATATATATATATATATATATATATATATATATATATATATATATATATATATATATATAATTTTCTTGGTGTGTTGTTGTTTGGGGCATCGCCGCACAATGGCGTATAGGTGGAGGGTGGGGGTTGGGACGAAATGTGCCCAATTGACTATGAAATGTTTGAATGTTTTTCTGAAACTTAATAAAAAATAACCTGTTAGCTCGCCTATTTCAAGGATGCTGTACTGTATGTCTATTCACTCCCCCTCCCTAATTTTGGTAACGTTAGCTTGTTGGCTTGGTTATTCATACATTTATTATCCAGGTCTGGATGAAATAAAATATGATGCCATTTATTGTATGATGTGTGATAGTCTGATACGTTACACAGTACATAGAACAAGAGATACTAACTGAGATACTAACTAATGAAATGAAGGTTGTATCCCAATGGCTCAAAAACAACCACCTAACTCTGAATCTCACTAAGACTGTATCTATGTGTTTCTCCATAAGAAGGAGAGCACAAGACAGTCTCATAATACAAATAGATCGAGAGGAAATAAAAGAGGTCAACGATTTTAAATTCTTAGGTGTCATCTTGGATTCTCAACTCAAATTTGACAAACATGTGAAAAAAATATGCAAAACAGTCAAGATCAATTTGAACTGCTTTAGAATGATAAGACATTACATACCTCTCAAGGCAGCTCAACTGTTCATGCATGCCATGATATTTTCTCACTTATCTTACTGTGTAACTGTATGGGCCCAGGCTTCACAGGCAACTGTCAAACCTGTCACATCACTGTACAAACAGGCACTGAAAATAATGGATCGAAAACAAATGAAATGGCATCACTGTAAAATTCTACACAAGTACAAGCTGCTCAGTTTTGACAGCTTCATTAAGTTTTCATTTGTCAAGTTGATTTTTAAATGTGTGAATAATCTCGTCCCAGCCGTACTTTCACCATATGTCACAAAAATAAACAGCAATAGAATTGCCACAAGGGGATCAGCGAATGGCAATTGTAGAGTGGCCCAACGCAAAACTACCTTCGGTCAGTCATCCTTTTCAGTAAAAGGGATACACATGTGGAATTCCCTACCAACAGAAATAAAAATGCAAACTAATCTGAAAAGCTTTAATGAAAAGGTGAAACACTGGCTGAAGCAAAATCAAACCTGCGACCATTGATTACTGATGTAGTGGTGTAATTTTACTGTAAATCTTGTATGATGTAGTAGCATAATTTTACTGTAAATTTTGTATGATCGTGTCACAATTTTTATGTTTGCACTTTGTTTAGATTATGTTTTTTTATTAGAAAAGCCTACCCAGGGACAGGGATTGCAAATTAGCCTTGGCTAGGTATCCTATATGCATCGCATATGTTTCATGTTCTTGTAACTTGTTACAATGATTCTTGCATTGTCCCTGACAAATAAACGAATAAATAAATAAAAAAGATACTGTATACGTTTGTCTATTAGCATATGCTTTCATATCATAAAATACTTTGTCAGAGATAGTAATGACTTTATATTCATTATATCTTTCTCTATGAAACAGAGAAACACCAGCAGACCAAAATGCCACCGTTGTCTGCAGTGTGGGAAATCTTTCAGTCGGTCAAGTGGCCTAAAAGACCATCAACGTATTCACACTGGAGTGAAGCCATACTCCTGTGACCAATGTGGAAGCAGCTTCAGTCAGTTAGCTCACCTAAAAACACATCAACGCATTCACACTGGAGAGAAGCCATACTCCTGTGACCAATGTGGAAGCAGCTTCAGTCAGTTAGCTCACCTAAAAGACCATCAACGCATTCACACTGGAGAGAAGCCATACTCCTGTGACCAATGTGGAAGCAGCTTCAGTCACTCACATTCCCTAAAAGCACATCAACACATTCATACTGGAGAGAAGCCATACTCCTGTGACCAATGTGGAAGCAGCTTCAGTCGGCTAGCTACCCTAACAAGACATCAACGCATTTACACTGGAGTGAAGCCATACTCCTGTGACCAATGTGGAAGGAGCTTCAGTTGCTCAAAAGCCCTAAAAGACCATCAACGTATTCACACTGGAGAGAAGCCATACTCCTGTGACCAATGTGGAAGCAGCTTCAGACACTCAAATTCCCTAAAAGACCATCAACACATTCACAGTGGAGTGAAGCCATACTCCTGTGACCAATGTGGAAGCAGCTTCAGACACTCAAATTCCCTAAAAGACCATCAACACATTCACAGTGGAGTGAAGCCATACTCCTGTGACCAATGTGGAAGCAGCTTCAGTCGGTTAGCTACCCTAACAAGACATCAACGCATTCACAGTGGAGTGAAGCCATACTCCTGTGATCAATGTGAGGGCAGTTTCAGTTTCTCAAGTGACCTATGGGTACATAGGTCACACATTCACAGCCATGTTGTGTTCGGGCCCGGGGTAGCCTCAACGTCCGTTCTCCTTGACACTTAATAAGAGATGAACACATTCACACTGGAGAGAAGCCATAATGCTGATGCATAATGCTGATGAGAAAGAGATAGATGAAGTACATATGTTTAAATTTTAGTTATTAGTTTTTAGTTATTTTAGATTCCCATCTTACGTTTGACAGACATGTGAAGAGGTTGTGCAAATCTGTCAAAACAAATTTAAATTGCGGGTTTAAATAGAGGGCCAGCCGACCCGCTATTGTTGGTACTTAGCTTATGCTTTTTATGCTCTTAATTATTAGCTTAGATCTGTCTTAGCTTAGATCTATTTTTGATTCTCTCTTATGTTTTTTACCGTGTGTTTTTGTATTCTAATCATTGTCCGTCATGTAATGTGCATTACAGCACCAGCACTTGAACAGGGCAGTCGCTTTATTTCTCGCTCTCCCTTATCTCCCTTCTTTCCCTCTGCCTGCAACAACCCCCAGAGCAAACTTGCATTCGTCTACTCGAAATGACAAATATGGATTTATTGGATTTACTAAGCTGGTCTCTCAACGCAAATCAACTAAACTTTTTGGGGTCCGGGGAACCCCCACCCTCTGCCCAGACGGATCTTTCGCCGCGGGATACGGGAAGACAACAGCGATTGACCCTAGGCTGTGACGTCATGAAAATTGAGATGGGCGGTCAGTGAATTTGAACTGTGAATTTGAACTGTGAAAAATGGATTATATCTGGATATATCAGAGAAATTCCACTGATCTGCAATAAGGAGAATATGAACTAAGTTGGGAATCAGAGACTTGACACCTGCTGTTGACTTTCTGGTCTGTGTGACCCTGGTCTGTGTGACGGAAAGGAATTCCAGGCAACCAAAACATTTTATCCTAATCTGGACTCTCGTACTGCCAAGGACGCAGCTCTCCTGATATTTTCGTCTGCAACTGAGCTCTTCCCCCCCCAAACCCCCCGCCTTGTTACAGCTCTTGCATCATCCACGCCCCCCCCCCCCCCCCACCCCCTCTTCCTCCGATATACATCCATCTGGCGCTGATGACAGCGAGCCACTTGCGTTGTTTGAGGAGCTAGTGCAACGGTGGCGCTGCGCACGCGGCGACCCGGCTGAGGGCAGTAGATGGTCCTTTGGAATCTGTACATAATGCAACAAATGTTTATGTATTGTATAATATTGAAGTGCGCCTTTATTACTTTAAAACTAGTAATAATGTATCTCAATTCTGAAGTGTGCCGTTATTACTAATCTCAAACTAGTAATGTTGTTGTAATTATCCACTACTGTCTGATGTGAACCAAAGTGCCCTTCTGGGACATGTATTAAACTGATTGATTGATTGATTGATTGATTGATTGATTGATTGATTGATTGATTGATTGATTGATTGTGTTTTTGTCTTGGACCCCAGGAAGACTAGCTGTCGCCCAGGCGGCAGCTAATGGGGATCCTTTCTAGATAAACAAATAAATAACCAAATTACTGCTTGTAATGGTTGTTTTGTTTCTCTGCATACAAGTTTAGCTTTAGTGTGTTTTTATAAGGCCTATGTGTTTTCTTATATAGTATGTGCATTAAAGCTTAGTTTTAGTGTTTTTACAGTGTTGGTAAACAAATGGCAGCTTATAATGGGATGGAGCCAGCCTTGAGTGTCTCGTGTTAGCATGCTGTGCTTTTTTTTTACTAAATTCACTTCATTTTAAAAACTGCGACAGTTCACACAACTTTAACACACCAAACTTATGTTATACATCAGACCCTTGAGCTAGTTCTGCTCTCACTCAGAATGTCAAAATATAAACGATGTGATGTCTAGTTTTTGAAATATAAACGTTTGTTTGGCACAACTCATACTAATGATTTAACTGCTGCTGCTGCTCCGGGTGGCATATCCGGGTGTCGTGATGTCACGCTGATTCGTCCTATGGACGGTTTTCACGGAATTGTGTTGCTAGGGAATAGTCTGAAACATAGGCAGTTTTAGACCCTTTTTAGGGGGACTTGTGCCCCCCTAAATTTCATCTGATTTTGGTATAATTGGGCCACCATTGTATTTAAAGCAAGCAGTATTCTACCTACCATTCTACCTGTATGCAGAATATATATAGTGAGACTATTCTTTTTTCATCATTGTAAAGCCACAGAACAGTAAAGAGGATATGAATGTGATGTGTGTAGTTCTTCATAGATCTAGCCTCTTCATTTTGGTCTCAAAATGCAGCAGATTGATTCATTTTTACTTTTAAATGTAGAAAATTTGCTCCCGGGGGCCGGCATGCCCCCGGGCTCCTCTGCAGTCTGGGATATTCTCATTGGGGGCTGAGCCCCTCTAAAGGTCTGATCCTAAAACCGCCCCTGTGGACGAGGCATTTGAATTCGATGGCCGCCCGTATTTATTTGAGCCGGACTCACATTATACGGATTACAAACTGAAGAGCAGGGAGTTTCTATCTCTGCAGACAGATAGAGGTGAAGGTCAATACGAGCGTTCATTTTCTCTCTCTTTTTTACGTTACAACAACAAGCTTGTTTAGTGGACGTACGCGCAGGCTGCCAAGGAAGGAGGGGCTTGTGGGAAAAGCGACTGAAGCGATCGCAGTCAATTACTGCACCACTTTCAAAAATCTCTGCTCACATGACTTAGTTATACATAAACAAATATGAAAATAGGGTCCAGGTTGAAAAATACCGCAATTTTCCTTTAAATTGAGTGACATTGATGTCCTTTAAACAACACTTGTTCACAGGTATAGACGTTCTTCCCAAACAGTCTATTTCTGCCACCTTGTGAAAATATAATCCAGTTTTGGTATTTGTTTAAACTGTCAAAACAAAACGTTAGCGCTGCTTGGGCCATGACTTCATTGTCAGCTGTGAAATGCAGTGAGCGGTGTTAAGCTAACAGAGCTCCATGCTGCAGCAGAGCATGGGGGGGCTGCAGGCAGCTGCAGATAAGCACTCCCACCCAGGGGTCGTTATTGCTCTGAGGCAATCAAGATGATGGTGTGTGTGTGTTTGTGTGTGTGTGTGTGTGTGTGTGTGTGTGTGTGTGTGTGTGTGTGTGTGTGTGTGTGTGTGTGTGTGTGTGTGTGTGTGTGTGAGAGAGCGCGCGCGCGTGCATGCGTATGTGTGTGCGCACGTGCACGTGCATGCGTGTGTGTGTGTGTGTGTGTGCGTGCGTGTGCATATGAGTGTGTGTGTGTGTGTGTGTGTGTGTGTGTGTGTGTGTGTGTGTGTGTGTGAGAGAGAGCGCGTGTGCATGCGTATGTGTGTGCTTGCGTGTGCGTATGAGTGTGTGTGTGTGTGTGTGTGTGTGTGTGTGTGTGTGTGTGTGTGTGTGTGTGCGCGCGCGCGTGCGCATGCGTATGTGTGTGCGTGCGTGTGCATATGAGTGTGTGTGTGTGCGGGAGTGCGCGCCGGAAAGAGATGGAGACAGAGTGCATTTACTGGCCTGAAAGCTCCTTTGAGTTGAACTGTTTACTTGAATATAAATGGCAGAGAGGGATGTTTCAAAAGAGACGGGTGGCCTATTGCAGATCAGAGTGGGGACAGAGTGTGTAAACAGCGAGCGCCCCAGGTCATTGTGTCTGTGTACGGCCGGCCACATAGCAGAATTTGGGTCAGTGGTTCTTGGGGAGTTCAGATGAACCTACTGGCCCGTAGTTCTGTTGGTTAGGGGGGAAAAGACTTTGGCATATTTTGGACACGCAGGAATCTGAGAACTGTCAATGTTTTTGTCCGGGGATAGAAAAGTTAAGATCACCTCCCCTCTTTCCATGAAATCAGACAGACTTGACCGCGAGCCTAACCTCAAATCACAGCCTTCGCATTCTCGCAGTAGCAACTTTGGAAGGCTGAAATCAGCCTCCCTGTCCTCTCAGATGATGAAGTGAAGAGTGGATCTTTCTTTCACCTTCACAAGAGGGGTAACGAATCAAGCAGTGGGGAACGGGGATAATAACAGCTCCTCCTCTTGACTAAACCTGTGGTCACAGCCTGTGTCAGGCACCACAGCACCACCCTGCCAGAACCTTTCCACACTAAAAAGGGCAGCGGTGAAAAGGGCTGGGCTGGGGTTTTCTCTGCCCTGCTATGCGAGCTCAATTTACAATCCAGACACTGCCATGATGGGGCTACCCCCCATTAAATTAGTACCAGCAATAAGCGATCAAGCACAGCTCCCCCAGCGAAAGGAAGAGGGCGATGTCTCTACTTCTGAGGGTTTTTAACCACTGAATGAGGGATTTAAGGGAAGTGAGCGAGGTAGAAGATTGAGCAGATAAGGTGTCGCTATCAGAATCAACAGCACGTACTGTATTGTGAATAAATACCATGATAACACTCATTATTGCTGAGTGAGGAAATCCGGGCATAAACATCAAACTGAGTTGGATTTGAAGAATGACTCGAGCCAAACCCTGCCTGCAACTAAGCCTCTCACTGAAGTGCTGCAGATAACAGAAAATACATACTGGTTATTACACTATAACAGTGGTTCCCAAACTCTTTAACGTCCATCTGCTGTGTGTACCCTACGCCCAAAAGGTACTACTACAGATTTTTTTTTTGGCCTAACCCCAATGTAACTGTGAGTAACCCTGGGAGGGGGGGTACACCGTACACATCATACCCCACTTTGGGAATAAGTGCACTATAATAAGGCAATTTTAAGGGTGTGCACTCTCTGCGGCTCTTTCTTATTCTGAATTCCAGACACTGGTCTCTGGAGGGGGTCATGTTTCTGTTGACGTCTGGGTAAATCGGGTTTAGCAAGCAAACTTAGACATATCATATGGTTCAATTCTAAATAGGAAAAGCAGAGGTCCAGTCTGAGACTTCTGAAACTTAGCAGCGTTTGATTTCATGCCCAGGCCAGCAGCAGGATTACTGCAGCCATCAGTGCGCTCCTGTGAAAGTGTCCAGTGTTACGTACTGTACGTCCCCAAAGGGAACACATTATTCTGACAGCGTTCAGTGTTGCGTAGGACGTACGTCCCCAAAGGGAACGCTTTATTCTGACAGCGTTCAGTGTTACGTAGGTACATCCCCAAAGGGAACGCTTTATTCTGACAGCATTCAGTGTTACGTAGGTACGTCCCCAAAGGGAACGCTTTATTCTGACAGCGTTCAGTGTTACGTAGGTACGTCCCCAAAGGGAACGCTTTATTCTGACAACTGTAACTTGAGTGGCTACTTCCTCAACACAGATGACATCACTCTTGACTAAATTGTGAAGATGCCCATTCCGTTCTGCCTCTAAAGGCTGAGAGAAGCAGCTTGACTGGTCTTGTTGTTGCATTAGTGCAGGCTTAGTTGTTGGGTCTGTTGTCATGGATTTGATTTTCTGTTATCCCCATCATGTTTCATTACTAAAACTGTACCTTATGCTTCTTTATATGTGCCATATGTAACTCTAAGATCCTTAACACTGTAAGCATGGGCCAGAAAAAGCATTGAAAACCTGTTATTGATAAGAGGCATAGCCTACTCAGAGCCAGTAAACACAGGAATCACACACTATATGGCAGGCAGAAATATCAGAAAATGAAAGAGAGCCACCTGAAAGAAGACAACTGGCAATGGCAACTGCCCTTTCGCAGGTCACTATGGATGAAAATTGAAAAATATAAACTTTATAACCTGAATCAAACACGGACAAGCTCCAAGTAATTTAATTAAAATGCCTTTCTGCTTATTCATATCCCCATAGCGGTATAACTAGGCACTTAGTGCCAGAAAACTTTCATTTGCGGTGAAGCTAATCTCTTCAACAGATTCCAAGGAGGCTTTACTGGGGAAATAGGTTTATATTGACAAACATCTGCTAACTCCTCAAAGCACAAAACAAAAAGGGCTATACTACAGTCGAGCTGCATGGGATGATGGCTGTTGTAGTCTGCATTCAGTCAGGTTCAGACAGGTCTTACATGTTACTGATATCTTGCGGTGGGGGGAAAACTACTCGCCTCTCACAGCAGTGCAAAGACAGGAGGGGAGAAGCAGGAGCAAGTCACCACACCACCACTACATACCCTCACCAAGCAGATGGAGATCAAATTGTACAACATTTCCAGGACAAATGCATGATTTCGTGTGACTGTAAAGAGGATGTGACGATGATATTGTGTGCTGCACAGTAGCCTACATTTATGTGTTTTATTGGAGGATTAATTTTATTTAGTAGATGCATGAGGCATTTGGGCCAAAATAAGTAACACACTCTTACTTGACTAAAGTTTTAAAAAGTCCACACTTTTTAAAACTCAGTGGCTGTGGAGATACAATCAAGCTTTAGGCCTAGTTCAAGTTGACGAATGCTCCAAAAGCACCAGAGCAATGACTGAATGTTATGATTAAAAAGCAGAATATCGTTACATCCATAAACTGTTCAACAACCCATAGATACACGAAATACACTTAAAACAGATGGAAGCTGCTGT
Source organism: Poromitra crassiceps (assembly GCF_964638095.1). NCBI lineage: Eukaryota > Metazoa > Chordata > Actinopteri > Beryciformes > Melamphaidae > Poromitra > Poromitra crassiceps. The sequence goes on from NC_139646.1 coordinate 17,574,487, forward strand.
TTTAAAGGGCATAGCACTCAGTCTAAGTGTTCCAACAGGTTATTCTTATGGTCTTGGATCAGTCAACATGAGGAAATCTCCCAAAACAAAGCGAGAAACTAAAGAACCAAAAACACACTCCCCACAGACAATGAAAGCACTGTCAGAGCGTTCACACAAGTGATGCATTAGAAAAGTTGCATCACCACACATTCCACGAAAACCAACCTGGTTATCCTATCCCACCTTTTCCATCTCTCTATGTATGGCACAACTCTGCTATGAGAAACGATAGTAAATTATAAAGCAGCTGACAAGCTTGAATCAAATGGGTAGGCCTATGCATATAATAATAATAACAACAACAACGACGACAATAATAAGAATAAGAATAACAACAACAACAATAATCCCTACATTTCCCTTCATTATAAAACCACACTACATGTGGTCGATCACTTCCAACTTTTTTGTTTAATTCAACGGTGAATGAATGTCTACTCTCTTCTGATCAGATGTTTCACAAACCAACCCCTGGCTCCTGCCTGGAGGTCTGCTGTCTCAACTTGCCATCAAAAAGTTTTGAACGCCCTTTTTAAACTAATTCTAGAGTCAAATAAATCCACAAAAGTGCTGCCACAGGACATTCCTGCTCACTTACCTTCAAAGAAGTTTCCTTAACGCGAAACTCGATCCTTCTCTCTGGTTATGGTCCGAGACGAGCTCATACTTTTAGATTGGTGCGTTGCTTTGTTTGTGTTTTGGTCAGTTTATCAGGTGACACAGACAAGTCCCCAGCTTCCCTCGGTTTACATGGCTGTCCGTGTCCGGACAGAAACAACAACGGCGTTGGATGGTTCGGTTCGGTTCGGTTCCATAGATTGGTGTGACACGAGAGAGACAGAGGAGGAGGAGGAGGAGGAGAGAGAGAGGAGTTGGTTTGGTAACATGATCGCCTCGCCTTGTTGGGAAGGTGAAGGAGGAGTTTGACCTTTTCACCTTTACATTGTGATTAAATACTGCTAGCTCAGTGGTCTCTATTAGCAGCAGCAAAGTTTTCTTTTCTCCTCCTGAGTTATTTACAACAAGTCTATAAACTATAGGCTAAAGTCCCTATATTTTAGCTATATCATAGGAGATGAAAAAATGACAGGAAGGATATAATGCTAGTATGTAAACTCACTATTGATTGAGTACCACATACATTTTTTTTTTTTTTTTTCAAATTACCTAATGTAGTGTTTGTCTGTAATTTCTGCAAAGCATGTCTACATTTTTGTGAAGGCATTTGATTTGACCTGCTCTCCTCACTTATGCAGAAAGCAGAAAGCCAGTGACAAGGCATCAGTTAAGGGTTGTTCCAGGACCTCAAACAAGAGGACAACACGACTTCAATGAGTTTGTCACCATGGTCTCCTGCGAGAAACCCCTGACTGCAGTATGCAGATCGGGGAGTGGCTCAACGTGGGCGGAGTCAAACGCCCACTCAAAGTAAAACTCAGCTCTTTCTTCTTCTATCAGATCTTCGTCAGTGTGCACGCTTCTAGGCGTATTACTGCCCTCCGCAGGATAAAGTTCATAGTGACTCTTTTTACAGTGTTTATCATGTATCCACAAAACTACTCTAATATATCTGTAAAAATCCTGTTGAACAAGATCGTATTTTTATGACATTGTCTGGAAATTCCTGCTTATCAAACTGAACCAACAAACAGTGCTGTGATTCCTTTCTCTGCCCATTGAATACATCTATTATCACTTGCAGCTGGCTTAAAGTCTGGGTCAAAGCTCAGCCACCTCAATATTATTTCTTTCTGAATTTTAAGTTGTTTCACTAGACGAAACCAGGTATCTATAGAAAACCTAACCCATCGACTCTGAATATCACTGTGTTTAGCAGCTAGTGGGGATCCTAGCAGACTTTGTATAGGTTTATCCATCAGTGACTACAACACATTATTATTGTAATGTTCTGTGTAGGTGTTGGGATATTTTTTACCTAATATTCGATATTCTTGTCTCATCTTGTGAATAAAATAATGGGAACACGTTTACATTTTCATGAGCCCTCAAAACTTCACACACAACTTCTTACTGAAGTTCAGCTCCCACTGAACTTGAAACCTGTGTAACTAGGGCCAGCTGAATTGGAACAGTGAAGTGAAATCAATGCATTTGATAGACAGACATCTCTATATTTTTACTTGTTAAATGTTTTCTTTTTACTAAGTCCATTATTTTATCCATGCTGCCTATATTTAAAAAAATATATACCACTAAAGTTAATTTCAAGCCCTGAGAGCAGGTGGTGACATAGGAGTGAGTGAGAAAAGGATGAAATATTAGTGGTTAAGACTGAATAATGACATCACAACTGTTAAATTAAAAAGGGTTATTCCTCTAAATGTGGCTTCAAATGCACCAAATTTTTCACGCTGGCGCCGTTCGGCCCTCAGCAAAACCTGGTAGCGAGGACATTTTTTGTGGCCCTCTCTATCATCAAAGTTACTCATCCATGGGTTACGGCATGACAATATTTGTTCGGCCCCCGGCAACAATCTGGGTTTCTCATGTGGCCCCCCCATGAAAAATAATTGCCCACCCCTGCCTTAGTGTCTCCTGCTCACAGGATCACTGGTAGAGAAAGAGAGAGATGTAATGTTAACCTGTGTCTGATACACCTTAGTGTCTCCTGCTCACAGGATCACTGGAGAGAGAAAGAGAGAGATGTAATGTTAACCTGTGTCTGATACACATTAGTGTCTCCTGCTCACAGGATCACTGGAAGAGAAAGAGAGAGATGTAATGTTAACCTGTGTCTGATACACCTTAGTGTCTCCTGCTCACAGGATCAGTGGAAGAGAAAGAGAGAGATGTAATGTTAACCTGTGTCTGATACACCTTAGTGTCTCCTGCTCACAGGATCACTGGAAGAAAAAGAGAGAGATGTAATGTTAACCTGTGCCAATTAGGACACCACCTCAAATACAAACGCTCTTCCCTCTGTACTGAGGTGAGATAAGAGGGAGTTACATTAGTACACCACCTCAAATACAAACGCTCTTCCCTCTGTACTGAGGTGAGATAAGAGGGAGTTACATTAGTACACCACCTCAAATACAAACGCTCTTCCCTCTGTACTGAGGTGAGATAAGAGGGAGTTACATTAGGACACCACCTCAAATACAAACGCTCTTCCCTCTGTACTGAGGTGAGATAAGAGGGAGTTACATTAGGCCTCCACCTCAAATACAAACGCTCTTTCCTCTGTACTGAGGTGAGATAAGAGGGAGTTACATTAGTACACCACCTCAAATACAAACGCTCTTCCCTCTGTACTGAGGTGAGATAAGAGGGAGTTACATTAGGACACCACCTCAAATACAAACGCTCTTCCCTCTGTACTGAGGTGAGATAAGAGGGAGTTACATTAGGACACCACCTCAAATACAAACGCTCTTTCCTCTGTACTGAGGTGAGATAAGAGGGAGTTACATTAGGACACCACCTCAAATACAAACGCTCTTTCCTCTGTACTGAGGTGAGATAAGAGGGAGTTACATTAGTACACCACCTCAAATACAAACGCTCTTTCCTCTGTACTAAGGTGAGATAAGAGGGAGTTACATTAGTACACCACCTCAAATACAAACGCTCTTCCCTCTGTACTGAGGTGAGATAAGAGGGAGTTACATTAGGACACCACCTCAAATACAAACGCTCTTCCCTCTGTACTGATGTGAGATAAGAGGGAGTTACATTAGTACACCACCTCAAATACAAACACTCTTCCCTCTGTACTGAGGTGAGATAAGAGGGAGATACATTAGTACACCACCTCAAATACAAACACTCTTTCCTCTGTACTGAGGTGAGATAAGAGGGAGTTACATTAGTACACCACCTCAAATACAAACACTCTTTCCTCTGTACTGAGGTGAGATAAGAAGGAGTTACATTAGTACACCACCTCAAATACAAACGCTCTTTCCTCTGTACTGAGGTGAGATAAGAGGGCGGCACATGGTTGACCAGAACACTTGCGAAACGTTAGTGATAGGGCACTCTGAACACGGCTGAAACGTTAGTGTCAGGTCACTCTGAACACGGCTGAATCGTTAGTGTCAGGTCACTCTGAACACGGCTGGATCGTTAGTATTAGGTCACTGTGAACATGGCTGGATCGTTAGTGTTACGTCACTCTGAACACGGCTGGATCGTTAGTGTTAAGTCACTCTGAACACGGTTGGGTCATTAGTGTCAGGTCACTCTGACAACGTCCTGGATCGTTAGTGTTAGGTCACTGTGAACCTGGCTGGATCGTTAGTGTTACGTGACTCTGAATACGGCTGGATCGTTAGTGTTAAGTCACTCTGAATACGCCTGGATCGTTAGTGTTAAGTCACTCTGAACACGGCTGGATCATTAGTGTTGAGTCACTCTGAACACGGCTGGATCGGCTGTGTTGAGTCCCTCTGAACACGGCTGGATCGTTAGTGTTGAGTCACTCTGAACACGGCTGGATCGTTAGTGTTAGGTCCCATTTCATATGGCTGACCAGAACACGCGCAAAACAGTGTCTTTTGCTCACAGGATCACTGGAGAGAGAAAGAGAGACACAGCATGTTAACCTGTGTCTGATACACATTAGTGTCTCCTGCTCACAGGATCACTGGAGAGAGAAAGAGAGAGACAGCATGTTAACCTGTTGACGACCAAAATCATGTTACCTCGCCCTAAATCAAACGCCTTGAAAAAAACAGTCATCTATCGTGCCATCAGTCATTGGAACAGCTGCCCCCATCACATACGTCAATCAAACAATATAAGTCCTCTTTCAAATTCCATTTAAGAACCCATTACTTAACAGGTGATCAATAGTCCAGCTGGTCACGAGCAACTCCATTTTTGTATGTACAATGTAACTTGTAACTTGTAACCCACCCAAAATGCAAATGTGTTATATTACACATATCTGATATATATCATGTATTATAACTTGTAAACATCACACAAATGTGATTGTATATATGTGTAAGACTTGTATTGTATTGCATTATTGTATTGTATTTGGACCCCAGGAAGATTAGCTGGTGCCACAGGCATCAGCTAATGGGGATGCTTTTTAAATAAATAAATACATAAATAAATAACCTGTGTCTGATACACCTTAGTGTTTCCTGCTCACAGGATCACTGGAGAGAGAAAGAGAGAGATGTAATGTTAACCTGTGTCTGATACACCTTAGTGTCTCCTGCTCACAGGATCACTGGATAGAGAAAGAGAGACACATCATGTTAACCTGTCTCTGATACACGTTAGTGTCTCCTGCTCACAGGATCACTGGAAGAGAAAGAGAGAGATGTAATGTTAACCTGTGTCTGATACACCTTAGTGTCTCCTGCTCACAGGATCACTGGAAGAGAAAGAGAGATGTAATGTTAACCTGTGTCACATTAGGACACCACCTCAAATACAAACACTCTTTCCTCTGTACTGAGGTGAGATAAGAGGAAGTTACATTAGGACACCACCTCAAATACAAACACTCTTCCCTCTGTACTGAGGTGAGATAAGAGGGAGTTACATTAGTACACCACCTCAAATACAAACGCTCTTTCCTCTGTACTGAGGTGAGATAAGAGGAAGTTACATTAGGACACCACCTCAAATACAAACGCTCTTTCCTCTGTACTGAGGTGAGATAAGAGGGAGTTACATTAGTACACCACCTCAAATACAAACGCTCTTCCCTCTGTACTGAGGTGAGATAAGAGGGAGTTACATTAGGACACCACCTCAAATACAAACGCTCTTTCCTCTGTACTGAGGTGAGATAAGAGTAAGTTACATTAGGACACCACCCCAAATACAAACACTCTTCCCTCTGTACTGAGGTGAGATAAGAGGGAGTTACATTAGTGCACCACCTCAAATACAAACGCTCTTTCCTCTGTACTGAGGTGAGATAAGAGGGAGTTACATTAGTGCACCACCTCACATACAAACGCTCTTTCCTCTGTACTGAGGTGAGATAAGAGGGAGTTACATTAGTACACCACCTCAAATACAAACGCTCTTTCCTCTGTACTGAGGTGAGATAAGAGGGAGTTACATTAGTACACCACCTCAAATACAAACGCTCTTCCCTCTGTACTGAGGTGAGATAAGAGGGAGTTACATTAGTACACCACCTCAAATACAAACACTCTTTCCTCTGTACTGAGGTGAGATAAGAGGGAGTTACATTAGGACACCACCTCAAATACAAACACTCTTTCCTCTGTACTGAGGTGAGATAAGAGGAAGTTACATTAGGACACCACCTCAAATACAAACACTCTTCCCTCTGTACTGAGGTGAGATAAGAGGAAGTTACATTAGTACACCACCTCAAATACAAACGCTCTTTCCTCTGTACTGAGGTGAGATAAGAGGGAGTTACATTAGTACACCACCTCAAATACAAACATTCTTTCCTCTGTACTGAGGTGAGATAAGAGGGAGTTACATTAGTACACCACCTCAAATACAAACGCTCTTTCCTCTGTACTGAGGTGAGATAAGAGGGAGTTACATTAGTACACCACCTCAAATACAAACGCTCTTCCCTCTGTACTGAGGTGAGATAAGAGGGAGTTACATTAGGACACCACCACAAATACAAACGCTCTTTCCTCTGTACTGAGGTGAGATAAGAGGGAGTTACATTAGGACACCACCTCAAATACAAACGCTCTTTCCTCTGTACTGAGGTGAGATAAGAGGGCGGCACATGGTTGACCAGAACACTTGCGAAACGTTAGTGATAGGGCACTCTGAACACGGCTGAAACGTTAGTGTCAGGTCACTCTGAACACGGCTGGATCGTTAGTGTCAGGTCACTCTGACAACGTCCTGGATCGTTAGTGTTAGGTCACTGTGAACACGGCTGGATCGTTAGTGTTACGTGACTCTGAATACAGCTGGATCGTTAGTGTTAAGTCACTCTGAACACGGCTGGATCGTTAGTGTTAAGTCACTCTGAACACGGCTGGATCATTAGTGTTGAGTCACTCTGAACACGGCTGGATCGGCTGTGTTGAGTCCCTCTGAACACGGCTGGATCGTTAGTGTTGAGTCTCTCTGAACACGGCTGGATCGTTAGTGTTGAGGCTCTCTGAACATGGCTGGATCGTTCGTGTTAGGTCCCATTTCATATGGCTGACCAGAACACGCGCAAAACAGTGTCTTTTGCTCACAGGATTACTGGAGAGAGAAAGAGAGACACAGCATGTTAACCTGTGTCTGATACACATTAGTGTCTCCTGCTCACAGGATCACTGGAGAGAGAAAGAGAGACACAGCATGTTAACCTGTGTCTGATACACATTAGTGTCTCCTGCTCACAGGATCACTGGAGAGAGAAAGAGAGAGACAGCATGTTAACCTGTTGACGACCAAAATCATGTTACCTCGCCCTAAATCAAACGCCTTGAAAAAAACAGTCATCTATCGTGCCATCAGTCATTGGAACAGCTGCCCCCATCACATACGTCAATCAAACAATATAAGTCCTCTTTCAAATTCCATTTAAGAACCCATTACTTAACAGGTGATCAATAGTCCAGCTGGTCACGAGCAACTCCATTTTTGTATGTACAATGTAACTTGTAACTTGTAACCCATCCAAAATGCAAATGTGTTATATTACACATATCTGATATATATCATGTATTATAACTTGTAAACATCACACAAATGTGATTGTATATATGTGTAAGACTTGTATTGTATTGCATTATTGTATTGTATTTGGACCCCAGGAAGATTAGCTGGTGCCACAGGCATCAGCTAATGGGGATGCTTTTTAAATAAATAAATACATAAATAAATAACCTGTGTCTGATACACCTTAGTGTTTCCTGCTCACAGGATCACTGGAGAGAGAAAGAGAGAGATGTAATGTTAACCTGTGTCTGATACACCTTAGTGTCTCCTGCTCACAGGATCACTGGATAGAGAAAGAGAGACACATCATGTTAACCTGTCTCTGATACACCTTAGTGTCTCCTGCTCACAGGATCACTGGAAGAGAAAGAGAGATGTAATGTTAACCTGTGTCACATTAGGACACCACCTCAAATACAAACATTCTTTCCTCTGTACTGAGGTGAGATAAGAGGGAGTTACATTAGTACACCACCTCAAATACAAACGCTCTTTCCTCTGTACTGAGGTGAGATAAGAGGGAGTTACATTAGTACACCACCTCAAATACAAACGCTCTTCCCTCTGTACTGAGGTGAGATAAGAGGGAGTTACATTAGGACACCACCACAAATACAAACGCTCTTTCCTCTGTACTGAGGTGAGATAAGAGGGAGTTACATTAGGACACCACCTCAAATACAAACGCTCTTTCCTCTGTACTGAGGTGAGATAAGAGGGCGGCACATGGTTGACCAGAACACTTGCGAAACGTTAGTGATAGGGCACTCTGAACACGGCTGAAACGTTAGTGTCAGGTCACTCTGAACACGGCTGAATCGTTAGTGTCAGGTCACTCTGAACACGGCTGGATCGTTAGTGTCAGGTCACTCTGACAACGTCCTGGATCGTTAGTGTTAGGTCACTGTGAACACGGCTGGATCGTTAGTGTTACGTGACTCTGAATACAGCTGGATCGTTAGTGTTAAGTCACTCTGAACACGGCTGGATCGTTAGTGTTAAGTCACTCTGAACACGGCTGGATCATTAGTGTTGAGTCACTCTGAACACGGCTGGATCGGCTGTGTTGAGTCCCTCTGAACACGGCTGGATCGTTAGTGTTGAGGCTCTCTGAACATGGCTGGATCGTTCGTGTTAGGTCCCATTTCATATGGCTGACCAGAACACGCGCAAAACAGTGTCTTTTGCTCACAGGATTACTGGAGAGAGAAAGAGAGACACAGCATGTTAACCTGTGTCTGATACACATTAGTGTCTCCTGCTCACAGGATCACTGGAGAGAGAAAGAGAGACACAGCATGTTAACCTGTGTCTGATACACATTAGTGTCTCCTGCTCACAGGATCACTGGAGAGAGAAAGAGAGAGACAGCATGTTAACCTGTTGACGACCAAAATCATGTTACCTCGCCCTAAATCAAACGCCTTGAAAAAAACAGTCATCTATCGTGCCATCAGTCATTGGAACAGCTGCCCCCATCACATACGTCAATCAAACAATATAAGTCCTCTTTCAAATTCCATTTAAGAACCCATTACTTAACAGGTGATCAATAGTCCAGCTGGTCACGAGCAACTCCATTTTTGTATGTACAATGTAACTTGTAACTTGTAACCCACCCAAAATGCAAATGTGTTATATTACACATATCTGATATATATCATGTATTATAACTTGTAAACATCACACAAATGTGATTGTATATATGTATAAGACTTGTATTGTATTGCATTATTGTATTGTATTTGGACCCCAGGAAGATTAGCTGGTGCCACAGGCATCAGCTAATGGGGATGCTTTTTAAATAAATAAATACATAAATAAATAAATAACCTGTGTCTGATACACCTTAGTGTTTCCTGCTCACAGGATCACTGGAGAGAGAAAGAGAGAGATGTAATGTTAACCTGTGTCTGATACACCTTAGTGTCTCCTGCTCACAGGATCACTGGAGAGAGAAAGAGAGACACATCATGTTAACCTGTGTCTGATACACCTTAGTGTCTCCTGCTCACAGGATCACTGGAGAGAGAAAGAGAGACACATCATGTTAACCTGTCTCTGATACACCTTAGTGTCTCCTGCTCACAGGATCACTGGAAGAGAAAGAGAGAGATGTAATGTTAACCTGTGTCACATTAGGACACCACCTCAAATACAAACGCTCTTTCCTCTGTACTGAGGTGAGATAAGAGGACGTTACATTAGGACACCACCTCAAATACAAACGCTCTTCCCTCTGTACTGAGGTGAGATAAGAGGGAGTTACATTAGTACACCACCTCAAATACAAACGCTCTTCCCTCTGTACTGAGGTGAGATAAGAGGGGGTTACATTAGGACACCACCTCAAATACAAACGCTCTTTCCTCTGTACTGAGGTGAGATAAGAGTAAGTTACATTAGGACACCACCCCAAATACAAACGCTCTTCCCTCTGTACTGAGGTGAGATAAGAGGGAGTTACATTAGTACACCACCTCAAATACAAACGCTCTTCCCTCTGTACTGAGGTGAGATAAGAGGGAGTTACATTAGTACACCACCCCAAATACAAACGCTCTTCCCTCTGTACTGAGGTGAGATAAGAGGAAGTTACATTAGGACACCACCTCAAATACAAACGCTCTTTCCTCTGTACTGAGGTGAGATAAGAGGGAGTTACATTAGTACACCACCTCAAATACAAACGCTCTTCCCTCTGTACTGAGGTGAGATAAGAGGGAGTTACTGTACATTAGTACACCACCTCAAATACAAACGCTCTTTCCTCTGTACTTAGGTGAGATAAGAGGGAGTTACATTAGTACACCACCTCAAATACAAACGCTCTTCCCTCTGTACTGAGGTGAGAAAAGAGGGAGTTACATTAGGACACCACCTCAAATACAAACGCTCTTCCCTTTGTACTGAGGTGGGATAAGAGGGAGTTACATTAGGACACCACCTCAAATACAAACGCTCTTTCCTCTGTACTGAGGTGAGATAAGAGGGAGTTACATTAGTACACCACCTCAAATACAAACACTCTTTCCTCTGTACTGAGGTGAGATAAGAGGGAGTTACATTAGTACACCACCTCAAATACAAACGCTCTTCCCTCTGTACTGAGGTGAGATAAGAGGGAGTTACATTAGTACACCACCTCAAATACAAACACTCTTCCCTCTGTACTGAGGTGAGATAAGAGGGAGTTACATTAGTACACCACCTCAAATACAAACACTCTTTCCTCTGTACTGAGGTGAGATAAGAGGGAGTTACATTAGTACACCACCTCAAATACAAACACTCTTTCCTCTGTACTGAGGTGAGATAAGAAGGAGTTACATTAGTACACCACCTCAAATACAAACGCTCTTTCCTCTGTACTGAGGTGAGATAAGAGGGCGGCACATGGTTGACCAGAACACTTGCGAAACGTTAGTGATAGGGCACTCTGAACACGGCTGAAACGTTAGTGTCAGGTCACTCTGAACACGGCTGAAACGTTAGTGTCAGGTCACTCTGAACACGGCTGAATCGTTAGTGTTAGGTCACTGTGAACATGGCTGGATCGTTAGTGTTACGTCACTCTGAACACGGCTGGATCGTTAGTGTTTAGTCACTCTGAACACGGCTGGATCGTTAGTGTTAAGTCACTCTGAACACGGTTGGGTCATTAGTGTTGAGTCACTCTGAATACGGCTAGATCGTTAGTGTTAAGTCACTCTGACCACGGATGGATCGTTAGTGTTAAGTCACTCTGAACACGGCTGGGTCATTAGTGTTGAGTCACTCTGAACACGGCTGGATCGTTCGTGTTAAGTCACTCTGAACACGGCTGGGTCATTAGTGTTGAGTCACTCTGAACACGGCTGGATCGTTTGTGTAGAGCCACTTTGAACACGGCTGGATCGTTCGTGTTAGGTGCCATTTCAAATAGCTGACCAGAACACGCGCGAAACGTTAGTGATAGGGAACTCTGAACACGGTTGAAACATTAGTGTCAGGTCACTCTGAACACGGCTGAAGCGTTAGTGTCAGGTCACTCTGAACACGGCAGGATCGTTAGTGTTAAGTCACTCTGACCACGGATGGATCGTTAGTGTTAAGTCACTCTGAACACGGCTGGGTCATTAGTGTTGTTGAGTCACTCTGAACACGGCTGGATCGTTTGTGTTGAGTCACTCTGAACACGGCTGGATCGTTCGTGTTAGGCGCCATTTCAAATAGCTGACCAGAACACGCGCGAAACGTTAGTGATAGGGAACTCTGAACACGGTTGAAACATTAGTGTCAGGTCACTCTGAACACGGCTGAAGCGTTAGTGTCAGGTCACTCTGAACACGGCTGGATCGTTAGTGTCAGGTCACTCTGACAACGTCCTGGATCGTTAGTGTTAGGTCACTGTGAACACGGCTGGATCGTTAGTGTTAAGTCACTCTGACCACGGATGGATCGTTAGTGTTAAGTCACTCTGAACACGGCTGGGTCATTAGTGTTGAGTCACTCTGAACTGAATGAGACATGATGACATATGGGTTAGAAACTGTACTGAATGAGACATGACATATGGGTCAGAAACTATACTGAATGAGACATGACATATGGGTCAGAAACTGTACTGAATGAGACATGACATATGGGTCAGAAACTGTACTGAATGAGACATAACATATGGGTTAGAAACTGTACTGAATGAGACATAACATACACATACAGTATGGGTCAGAAACTGTACTGAATGAGACATAACATACAGTATGGGTCAGAAACTGTACTGAATGAGACATGACATATGGGTCAGAATCAGAAACTGTACTGAATGAGACATGACATATGGGTCAGAAACTGTACTGAATGAGACATAACATACAGTATGGGTCAGAAACTGTAGGCAAACCCTTTGATGCCTCATGAGAGACGAGAAACAGCAGATCCTCTTAAAAAACCCTCAAAAACTCCCCATACATGATATCAACACACTTCAGGTGTGCACCTTTGTCTATAAATGTATACACACCTGTCTCTCTCCCTGCACCATGTAGGATATACTTACAACACAATTCTAACATACATACACATACTGTCATACTAGACACTCCCATCACCTTCACCCTCCCGTCACATTGCTAATAACCAATCTTCAATATGCTACAGAGGTGCCATACACATACTGTACATATGAAACACCTGCCATACACATCTATGGAACACCTATATCAATATTGCCAAACATGCACTATCTCTGAACTCTTTCAAATCCAAACCTACCTGTCTCTACCCGCACATTATTCTGTTGTTTTCCTTTTGTCTGCTTCTGTTTTTAAATATGTGCAATTATGTGTAAAAAAATTAATAAAAAGCCTTTACCTTGTCTTCATGTTTTCCTGCACAGAGAGCTCTGCAGTTGATTCCAGCACTTCCTGTACAGAATGATGCAAAACGCATCATTCTGTACATTCTGCACGCGGAAGTGAACAGATGTTGCTTGTGGGGCGGCTTCCAGGACGGTTGTTATCGTTGCTTTTTTTTTTTTCTGTATGCGCACATCCACAGAGAATCGCATGGAGAGCCTTAACGAGCGTTAATGACCCATACTGTACCAACTGGCGGGGGCGGAGTTTCTGCAGGCAGTTAAACGTGAATTACTCGATGCAGAAAACATATAGTGAAGGTAAGCACTGTCCATCTGCTTTATATGACCGAGATTATAATGATACAATCGAAAATCGGCAAAGCCTTCCTTTAATTTGATGCTATTCAACTGGCTGGGTGGTTTAATTGATGACTGCTCCAGTACACAATAGGGGATTGCCAGGCTGATTTGCATTAGTCCATCCCTATAATTAAAGGGGAAATATCGATCGGAGCTTTAGACGGGACCGATGGTGGGCACAGATTATCTGTGAGTGGTTCCAGCGATCTGACTGATCTGAGTCGTGTCGATATACTGTCGAGTCTGTTTGATATTTACGGCCAGACATCTGCAGGCTCCTGCAGTGTGTGTGTGTGTGTGTGCCCATCAGCAATTAATCCCAAGAGCCAAGCCAATGAATGACAGCCCAGTTTACAAGTGAGGTGAGGCAGAAGTGTGATATTAAAAAAAGTTATATTAATTGCAATAATTGGTGCTATTGGTATTGGTATGCTATCGGTGCCTGGAATTAAAAACATTGGGAACGCCTGTCGTACAATGAATATAAACTGACGTTACTACTGTAACATTTTCCAGCATACCAGAAATATAAACTACTAGCTAAGTTTAGCTTTGATGAGGCCAACTACAGCTTTACCCAAAAATCTCTTTTTGTGTTTGGTTGCGGTGCATATGAATGCACCATATTAATATTAATGCATGTCAATGCATTAATATAGTGCATATGAATGCACCATATTAATGCATGTCAATGCATAGTGTATATAAGGTGATATGAGAGCATCACCAGGCATGACTTCTATTCGAGAAGAAGAGAGACAGTACATCAAGGTCTTTGGCACATTACCTGTGCACTGTATAGTTTCTTTGTTTGGAATGGCGTTCACGTACTGAGGAAGGTCGATTTGCACTTTTCTACAGAAGCACGGTCTTGGGAATGATCTTATTAAGTCCTCTTTTTTTACGCCTGGTGTGCTGGTGGAGTTTCGCCATTTCACTCAGTGTGCAGGGACTCGGTGTGCAGCAGGGACTCAGTGTGCAGCAGGGACTCAGTGTGCAGGGACTCAGTGTGCAGCAGGGACTCAGTGTGCAGCCAGGGACTCAGTGTGCAGGGACTCGGTGTGCAGCAGGGACTCAGTGTGCAGGGACTCGGTGTGCAGCTGCAGGGACTCGGTGTGCAGGGACTCAGTGTGCAGCAGGGACCAGTGTGCAGGGACTCAGTGTGCAGCAGGGACTCAGTGTGCAGCCAGGGACTCAGTGTGCAGGGACTCGGTGTGCAGCCAGGGACTCGGGGAGCGACGGGGAAACGTAGCGCGGCCGTGTTCTGCCGAGCAGCTAAATTGACCTGCATTGTAAAAAGCCCTCTGCAATCAAACTCAATGACTGCAGCAGAAATAGAAATGAGAGTTAGCAGCAGAGCACTGTGAAGGTTATCAATGCACCTTGGGGGGTAGTAATGGGTTACGATATGAATGGCCCTTGGGGGACAGTAATGGCTTTCTGAAAAGGATATTGGACGAGTCACGGCTGGATCGTTAGTGTCAGGTCACTCTGACAACGTCCTGGATCGTTAGTGTTAGGTCACTGTGAACACCGCTGGATCGTTAGTGTTACGTCACTCTGAACACGGCTGGATTGTTAGTGTTAAGTCACTCTGAACACGGCTGGATCGTTAGTGTTAAGTCACTCTGAACACGGCTGGATCGTTAGTGTTGAGTCACTCTGAACACGGCTGGATCGTTCATGTTAGGTCCCACATCACATGGCTGACCAGAACACGCGCAAAACATTAGTGTCTTTTGCTCACAGGATCACTGGAGAGAGAAAGAGAGACACAGCATGTTAACCTGTGTCTGATACACGCTAGTGTCTCCTGCTCACAGGATCACTGGAGAGAGAAAGAGAGACACATCATGTTAATCTGTATCTGATACACCTTAGTGTCTCCTGCTCACAGGATCACTGGAGAGAGAAAGAGAGACACAGCATGTTAACCTGTATCTGATA
Organism: Poromitra crassiceps; assembly: GCF_964638095.1. Classification (NCBI taxonomy): domain Eukaryota; kingdom Metazoa; phylum Chordata; class Actinopteri; order Beryciformes; family Melamphaidae; genus Poromitra; species Poromitra crassiceps. The sequence continues at coordinate 17,589,824 of NC_139646.1, forward strand.
CACATTAGTGTCTCCTGCTCACAGAATCACTGGAGAGAGAAAGAGAGACACATCATGTTAATCTGTGTCTGATACACGCTAGTGTCTCCTGCTCACAGGATCACTGGAGAGAGAAAGAGAGACACATCATGTTAATCTGAATCTGATACACCTTAGTGTCTCCTGCTCACAGCCGTCACAGGATCACTGGAGAGAGAAAGAGAAACACAGCATGTTAACCTGTGTCTGATACACCTTAGTGTCTCCTGCTCACAGCCGTCACAGGATCACTGGAGAGAGAAAGAGAGACACAGCATGTTAACCTGTATCTGATACACATTAGTGTCTCCTGCTCACAGGATCACTGGAGAGAGAAAGAGAGACACAGCATGTAAACCTGTGTCTGATACACATAAGTGTCTCCTGCTCACAGGATCACTGGAGAGAGAAAGAGAGACACAGCATGTTAACCTGTGTCTGATACACATAAGTGTCTCCTGCTCACAGGATCACTGGAGAGAGAAAGAGAGACACAGCATGTTAACCTGTGTCTGATACACATAAGTGTCTCCTGCTCACAGGATCACTGGAGAGAGAAAGAGAGACACAGCATGTTAACCTGTGTCTGCTTTTTTTTTTTTTTTGCTCCAGCATTTGCCGATCCAGCAAACACAGGGATGCGCTCAGAGGGTCTTCAATATTCCTCTTTGCGTGTGCTGTGGGGCCCGCCGATTCCGTTAGCACATTTTGGGACTGCTGTCTCCCCGTGTTTTCTCCAGGCTGCATGATGGCCCGGATGGTTCCATCTTTACCCCTGCTCACATGTGCTCTGAGCTGCAAACAACATACATATTTCTATAAAGGAGGTGATTTTTACATGGGATAATTTATTGACAACAAATATTTTCGTTTCCAATTTCGATTTCAGAGATGCTGTCTAACATAGGTGACTATAGTAGGCTATTTTGGTGTAGTTTGACCTACCTGCATCTGGAGATGGTGTGGGCATAGCTGCCGGTGTTTGCACTGTTGAGATTTAGCAATTGTTATTTATGATCAAAATATACTAGCCTATCCTTATTGTTTTTTGTCTGTCCAACCACACCCTCTGAGGTTCGAATATGAGCTGCTTCCTTCCATAGTTAAAAAGAACAGATACAGAAATTCCTTTGTGCCTGTCTCTATCAGAGCGATGAACGCTGCTGGGGTACAAATGTAATGTCTCCCCATCTGCCGTTGCTGTTATTTTATTTATTTTATCCTTTTATTCTTTTATCTTTATTTATTCTTAGGGGTACAGTACAGTATATCTGTATTATATACTTTGTCTGCCTTTTGGTCTGGACCGTGGTTTTTCCTTTGTGCTTTAATACAATGATACATTGTAGCTCTTTCTTGTTATATAAATGTGCTGCTGAGAGTGAAGTCAGTCACTCGCCACACTGCACTTTGCTACTATGCACTTTATATCTCTACTGTGCACTTTAGATCGTTGCTACTGTTGTCATTTGCACTTTAACTATTGTGTTGCACTTTAAACTGCTGCTCTAGACTGTTTTTACAATGTCTTTATTGTCTTATTTGTTTTTATGTATGTACTTTGTACTACGCTTTTTGCAATCCAATTTGCCCTTTTGGGACACTTAATAAATCTTGAATCTTGAATCTTGAATCATACATTTTGTATCCATAATAAATACAAGTTTCAATTATACAACAATATGTAGACAGAGCAGAGAGAGAGTATAGTAGAGAGAGAGCTGTTTACATTTGGCATAAGAATAAATAATGTTTTACAATAGCATAATTGTTCTATACCTGGAGATGTGCGCGCTCTGACAGCAGAGACAGTCGCTGGTTCACCAGCGGCCTCGGCCTGCAGCACTGGCGCATCCGTTGATCCAACCTGGCTGGGTGGTCTTCCTGTTGAGATTTGTTTGAATATTATTATTATTAGCCTATATTATATTTCCTTGTTCCTGCTGATGGTGTGACCAGCATGGGATGCTGGTCACACCAGCATCCCATGCTGGTCACAAGACCAGCATATGTGACCAGCATACACCAGTACACCTATGCTGGTGTAGATGTTGGTGTGACCAGCATACAGTACACCAGCTATGCTGGTCTTGCTGGTGTCAAAACACAACATGCTGGTCTATGGTTGAATGCTTGTTAACCAGCACCCCAAGCTGAGAGTATTCAGACCAGATAAACATCACAAAAGTAATCTTTCTTGAACTAGTTAAATGAAGACTATTTCAGGTTTACATAAGTTATAACAATATAATTATTTATTAAATAAAAGCAACACCGAGAGGGAGTGGGAGAGAGAACAGCACATACAGCAGTGCACCTGAACAGTCAGCCTGTACCTGTCTTTATGTCAAAAGTATAAAAGTAAAAGTGTGACTCAACTCAATTAACGTGCTGAAGGCAATTAAATACTAATTACAATTAAACTCAATTAAATAATAAAACTACTGACTAATTAACAATAACACAACAAACAGGCAACATCACCCGACAAGAAAAGAGGTCACCCCAGGAACAGCTGGAGAAGAGGTGTGCAGGCAGAAATCTGTCTGGGAGCAGGCTCAACTGGGGAGATCAGGGAAGAACCGCCAACCACCGACATTTTGTCAATGGCCTTTGCTCCCTTGAGGAGCAAAGGCCTTAAGTCAAATCACAAGTAGAGAATTCCACTGAAAAACAATGCAGATTTATTTTGTACAAAATCTCACATAATCCTAAAAACTTTCTGGAAAAAACAAAAACAAAACGTTTTGCAGGCATTCATTTACCGTAATTAATTAATTTCAGTTATTGAGAGTTGATTTGAGTTCAGTCGTGGACCAGTGATGTCATTCACAAATCACAACTTAAATCAACTCTCAATAACTGTCGAACTAAATGAATGCCTGCAAAACGGTTTACAGTTTTTCGATATGCGTGAGATTATGTGCAAAATAAATCAGCATTGTTTTTCAGTGGAGTGTCCCTTCAAGTGCTATTCTTTGCTTGTTTGTTTATGTCCATTATTTTCTCTGTGATGTAGCATCCAGGCTTCCCCAATCGAGCTTCCACATCTGCTTCACCCAGGTTTTGGTTCTGGAGCCACTCTTTGTATCAAACTGAAAAGCAAATACAGATAAATTAGTGGGAGAGTAACACTGTTCTTTGGTCAATATTTCAACTGCCATTTGAAAAAGTGCTACACAAAATGAGCTACTTTAAAAATAATTTCACTGCCCAGGGTTTAGCTGTACAAAGACCTTTATGGCTCACAGCCCGATTGGTCCCAAGTTCCCAACACATTTTAAAATTCATCTTGAAGTTGATAAGTCAGATACTGTAAGTGGGGGCATTAAATCGCACCTTTCTGATCCACCTTGAAACCTGGTAAAACAGCTCATCCATTCCAGACACATTACAATTTGGTAAATAAGAGTCCAAATGCAGTGACACATGCATTAGGTTCCATGGGATCATGGCATCAGCTATGTGCACAAATCATTTATTTAACAAGCCAGTCACCTTTAATTAAAACTACAGCCACCCACAGGATATGTCCATCTAGATCGTTTTGGTGTGAGTTGCTGAGTTTTGGAGACATCGGCCATAGAGACGTCTGCCTTCTCTTCTATTACAATGGAACTGGATGTTGTGGTGCTCAAAGCACACACAAAAAATAAAAATAAAATAAAATAAAATATTTGATTTAAAATATTTTTTTATCCTTTCTGGAAAGGATAAAAAGCAAGTAGAGGACCACATGAATAGGTTTTTGGAGAAAAGAAAAGTTCTCAACTTACTTAACAGATTAATGTGTGTCCTCCACTGGCTGTTTCTCCCTCAACACAGTATATAGACAAAGAGACAGTGTCAATTAGAAAAGCATGTGTGAAAAGCAGCACTTGCCCTTCCCTCATTACCACCACTGAGGTGCCCTTGAGCAAGGCCCTTAACCCCTTAATGTGTGTGTGAGTGCGAGCAGGGCCCACTTGAAAAAGAGATGGAAATCTCAATATGGTTACCCTGGATAAATAAAGGTTAAAAAATTTAGCAGTTGTATGAAGTGGGAAAGATTCTTGGTTGGCTGCTCTTCTTTCACCAAGTGAAGTGTGTGCACTTTGCTCATGTGTATGTTTCCACACATGCCACTGACCTCCTCGCTCTCATCTCCTCCCGTATCGTCCTGCACTTGGCTCCCAGGAGCTTCCTGAGGTTGACGGCGTGGATGACAGCACCCACCTTCTTGTCCAGCATGGCCTCCTGGCCAATGCCATAGTAGTGCTGGCAGTTCAGCATTCCGTTATCATCTACAATGGGAGAGAGAACAATGAGAGAGAAAAATGGAGAGATAGAGAGGGGAGTGGAATGGTGTAGTGGTAGGAGACAGTATTAGTAGGAGAAAGATAGTGGATAAAGTCTTAACATACAGACATGCGGCAGCGGGTGAGGCCACGGTCAGCTGCAACTGGTTCTGTATAGAGAAGTTGATGTTGTAGCACTCTGTCCAGTCTGCTTTAGGAGGCATCACCAGATTTGCTTCTCATGCACATCCAAGATCTACAGAGCATTACCGGGAAACAGTTTAGTGAGTGTAATATTTGCACAATTGAAAAGTGAAACCCAACGAAAAAGGTCTGGAGTCAGTTTCTCTAGCTTTACTTTACACATCACAAATACCAGGTAAGGTAGAGCTTTCCCCCTGTTTTCATATTTATACAGTAATTAAATCAGCTCCACCATTAAAGTCGAAGTGAACCGGAACGGAATGCACCAGCGCGAGCGTCAGACACTGAAAACGAATTGAGAGGCGGACCATATACGTGTCGATGATTTGATTTGACAATTCTGAGGACTGGCTTTGGCATTGGGCAATCCTGGCGTGTTCCACCCCCAAATCGAGTGGGATTCAGCCTGTTGTCATGCTACGCGAGTGGGATCCACAGAGTACCAGGGAGCCAGCTGCTTCGTGCGGAGCGAGCGGACAATCCGATCCATAGGTGCTGCCCGCCCGCCTGGAATCTCCGAGAGACGACCCCTGACAGCCAGGGAGGCTGTCAAGCTCGGAGGCGCGCACCATTATCGTTATAAATGTAAATAATATTCCTGGAATGCGTGTTTTAACGAGCCAGTTACATTTCTTTGCATTCTTAGACATTTCCATTTGATTTAGTTTGCATAATTGCTCAAGTTAGTAGTTAGTTTATGGGCTAGAAGCTCTGCCAGATGACAAGCACTAGGCGCCATTTTCCCCTTCATTTGGAAGAGAAAATGATCCTGTAATGAAGATTTGATTGACAGCTGCATGTCGTGAAATGATTGGTTGAAATGGGGTAGAAATTTGATAGTACTAGGTGACGTCAGCAAACTGTAAATTACTGTTATCAATGAAATCTTGAAAAACGAACTTTTGATGTGAAAAAGTGTGAAAAACTAAAGAAATTAGATTGTTGTGATTTGTTTTGCATACATACGTTGTTTGAATTGTTTACAGAGTTTTAAACATTAAATAAAACAGTTTACTTTAAATGAACATGGAGTCTTAATTTATAAAGATGAATAGGAAAAGTAAGATGTGCATGTCAGATTATATCAAAGTATGAATTAAATTGTGCAGTAAATGCTTACACTAGCCTAAATCCATCATAAGGCATCTGTCCCATAATACGAAACATTGTGTCCCATAATTACAGAAACATTACAGAAAAAGGGGATTTTGGGGGTCAGTTCACACAAAAGAGGATGCCACGCCTCCTTGGAATATAATGTAACCTATTATTCCACCTCAGAAGGTTAGGTAACATCTTGACTATTACAGAAATGTATCATGTGTTGGGCTATTTTTTTTAATTGATGGCAAGAAAGCTTCCACAAGGCGAAAAGTCAAAAAGTGTCCCATAATACCTCCATTCATCCTGGTTTAAATCAATATCATAAAGATAATCACAAGGATTTTTCTCAATATCAATATGATATGTCCAGGTCCATACATGCAAAATCATGTTAAATAATCACATTAATGTTCATCTGATTGAACTGAATGATAATAAACATTGCTAACATACCTCATTTGACATTTTATCAGTTTTAAAGTAAAATTAGCTTGGCATCAATTAGCAGAAATGTGCCACAGTATATCTTCATATCATCACGATATGATTCCACTGAAAAACAATAATATTGTAACGTGTCAGGATTACACTCAGGCACTTCTCTTCATTAAGTTCTTTAATGATATAGCACCGAACAGTTACAGAGATTGCAGCCACAATCTACGCTAAATTATCCCCGAGACAAAACCCTTCTCCTTCACAACACCGGTCCTTCCTCTCCCCAGCTCCTCAAAGCCCCCTTTAGTTCCCGCTTTTTCCCTCCCACTCGCCCGGTCTCAGCCAATCCCCGGTTGAGCTATCCAAGATCTGTTCCCCCATTGGATCTTGCTTGACTGACAGGCTAGTGTCCTCTAGTAAGAGAGTGGCGTCAGCGGAGGACCAAAATGCAAGAATCATTAGCCAATGAACAGCCAGGAATGGGTCTCGCGCTACTTTTGCATGCTAAAATAAAGCCGATAATGTACAATTTGATTCATTTCAAGGGATGAAAAACCCTTTCAAAGTACTGTCTATTTTGATGCAACTCGACAGTGCTGCTTTTTTACTGAAGAGTTCCACTTTCTACTTCCTGGAAAAAAACTGGTCCATTGGAGTGAATGGAGATGTCGGAACTCGGCTAGCTGGCCAACTTATGACTCGTTACTGACTCCAGCGCTTCCTAAACACATGAACACGACAACAGCATGCCAGAACCATGGTGGCCAGAACGCCCATAACCCAAAATACTAGCCCGTTACAATATAGAATTATCACCCAGCCATAACGCCACCACAGGCGCGCGCACGCGCGCGCGCGCGCGCACGCACACACGCTGACTGAGTACTGACAATTGACAATGGTGCAGACAGGTCCAGCCGCGCGAAAGTTTGGAGATGGTCTCGCGCAGGAGGCATCAGACCAGCACTAACCAGCATAGAACAGCATAGACCAGCAAGAAATTCATGCTGGTCTATGCTGTTTTTTTCAGCAGGGTTATGTTTGTTAGCCTATATCATCATAGGCTATATCATCATAGGCTATAACCTTACAACATCAGCTGGATCAAGATATTCACAATAGTTTGTTAGCGGCTGCGCTGAAAAGTGTGGCATGGAGCGAGGTGGTGCCGATATGCCGCTACGTGTAGGCTATGCTCCCACAAATAACCAATAAAAAGACTAAATTAAAATGCACCAACAGAATGAATAATCCACCGACCTGGAGTGGACACAACAGCAGATGGGGCAGCTGGCACAGTATTTCTCTTTTTTTTGCGTGCTGGTTCAGGCTCGGAATCGGAACTTTCCTCTCCACTCCAATCTACATCACTGATCTCACAATCAGTGATTTCTCCTCCGTCAGATTCGATCTCATCCAGTTCCTGCAGCATTTCCAACGCCTCTTGAACATTCATTCTTTTTCTTGTCCTTTTCCCCTCCATATCTTCTTGCGTGATTTCTGATTCATTTTCCGTGGCGTCTATAGCGTCTTGTCAATGTCCTTCGTGACCAGAGACTGACAGAGACTCAGACTGAATAAAGTTGTTCTCTCTGTAGATAGGTTGTTGCTGCGGTCATGCTCATTGGATCAACATCTGCGGTTGCTATGTTGTCGCTGGGCAGCAACAGGGTCAGGACCTATCGGGCCCACTAACTCACTCGGGGGCGGGTGAACCTAATGTAAACATTCCATTCACCGTCCAACTGCATGTTGTGTGAAGTGAATAAAGTTATCTCTCTATAGATAGGTTGCTGCGATCATCCAATAACATGTGCGGTTGCTATGCCGTCGCGGGGCACCTTCACCGTTCAACTGGGGCGGGTCTCATAGACCGTCTCGGCGCTTGAAGGAATAAATTATTATTACGCTCGTACCTTTCATGACACAGCGTTACAACTTTGAGAAAACACACGTTTAGAAAAAGTCACGGACAGGCAAGGTCTTATCTTTTATTGAAACAACATTACATGCATTGGAAATATCAAAACGGTCTCACTCTGGCGGTTCTAGTGTTAAATGCATCAAGAATTGAAGAGAGGAATTTGAAACATGCGGATGACATGCACCATGCAGTCGGCAATACATATGATTATTTTTTATTTATATGATTATTATTTTATTTTTTTCAGAGTGTTTATTCTAATTTATTTAATCTGATAATATGTAGGCTACATCAAACTCTTGAGCTACTTCTGCTCTCACTCAGAATGTCAAAATATAAGCGATGTGATGTATAGTTTTTGAGATATTAACGTTTGTTTGACACAACTCATACTATTAACTTGGTTCAATGCGGGTTCCGCATTTCTGGGTGGCAAGTGACTGATCCCTCGTATTAGCCTACATTTTGAAAGTAACTGTCCCAACACTGGTGTAGAAGAGGAAATGAGTTTATGAATTGACGATTCAGTCTGAATATCAGGGTACAAAACCTGTTGAGTTGTGACTAAAAATATACGTAGTGGCAGCAAGCCACCTGTTTGGGTTTTTGTGGCGGTTGGCAATGTTGCCACCTGTTGGAGAAGCCCCTGACTGCAGTACGCAGATCGGGGAGTGGGCGGAGTCAAACGCGTTTGACTCCGCCCACTCAAAGTAAAACTCAGCTCTTTCTTCTTCTATCAGATCTTCGGCAGTGCGTGCACGCTTCTAGGCGTATTACTGCCCTCCGCAGGATAAAGTTCATAGTGACTCTTTTTACAGTGTTTATCATGTACCCACAAAACTACTCTAATATATCTGTAAAAATCCTGTTGAACAAGATCGTATTTTTATGACATTGTCTGGAAATTCCTGCTTATCAAACTGAACCAACAAACAGTGCTGTGATTCCTTTCTCTGCCCATTGAATAAATCTATTATCACTTGCAGCTGGCTTAAAGTCTGGGTCAAAGCTCAGCCACCTCAATATTATTTCTTTCTGAATTTTAAGTTGTTTCACTAGACGAAACCAGGTATCTATAGAAAACCTAACCCATCGACTCTGAATATCACTGTGTTTAGCAGCTAGTGGGGATCCTAGCAGACTTTGTATAGGTTTATCCATCAGTGACTACAACACATTATTATTGTAATGTTCTGTGTAGGTGTTGGGATATTTTTTACCTAATATTCGATATTCTTGTCTCATCTTGTGAATAAAATAATGGGAACACATTTACATTTTCATGAGCCCTCAAAACTTCACACACAACTTCTTACTGAAGTTCAGCTCCCACTGAACTTGAAACCTGTGTAACTAGGGCCAGCTGAATTGGAACAGTGAAGTGAAATCAATGGATTTGATAGACAGACATCCCTATATTTTTACTTGTTAAATGTTTTCTTTTTACTAAGTCCATTATTTTATCCATGCTGCCTATATTTAAAAAAATATATACCATAGCATTTCCACAAGTGAGTGACACATGTTAAATTTGTGTACGCTCAATTATATCAGCTACATTAAGGAGATCAGAGACTGAAGTGATGTCTGTGCCATTGACACTTGAACACGCTTTATTCCTGACGGTGTCAAAAACAGTAAGTGTTCTGTACACTCTATTCCTTTATTCCAAAAGCAGCAGACACCCGCATTCGCCTTGTGTCTATAATTTCTACACAAAATTCTTCGTAATCTTCCTGCAGACTGAAATGGAACATGAACAGTTCCCTTAGTTCAGTCTCCTCTTCATCCAGGCCATCAGACATCTGTCGCAGTTCCACCACTGCCCTCAAGCGATCTTCCTTGTCCATGGTGATGACTTGGGCAAGGGAAAGTTTTCCCTTGAATGTTTTTGTGCCACACCACCTTGCTGCCTCAATGGTGTCCCTAAGCAGAGCATCCTCCTAATCAAAAATAAAGAAAACCAGGTTGGAGAAGGCAGAAAACAGTGAAATAAGAAAAGCCCACAACAGGCAACATACCCCGTTCCCTGTTCCCAGTTCTGGCAAGTTCTCAGTTTCTTCTAGAAAGGAAACAGATTGTGGTTCTTATAGGCACAATAACAATGCAAGATGTAAAAAAAAAAAAAAAGATCATTAGCAGATTTGAAGTATACTGGTTTAATGAAAATGGAAAAATGACTGCAAAACCAGCTCTGTGACATCCCACATCTACAACCTTGATGGATGTGTATGGGTGTTGCTGGCCCAATAAATGATTTCTCAACTGCAAACACACCATGTTTAACATCAACACACTGACAGGCCAAAAATCTGTCCTTGAGACACTGTCTCAAAGTGGTGGGTATGCTTTCTCTTGTAGTGTGTTTTAAAGTTTTTTTTGTTTAACTTCACTGTGCAATGAGGACAAGTGAATTTCTTTTGTTGACTGGCTTTAGAATACTCTGCGGGGGCCAATGGGGGCTTTGTGGGGGCCTCTGGATGTTGAGCGGGGACCAATGGGTGCTGTGTGGGAGCCTCTGGATGCTGAGCGGGGGCCTCTGGATGCTGAGCGGGGGCCAATGGGGGCTGTGTGGGAGCCTCTGGATGCTGAGCGGGGGCCAATGGGGGCTGTGTGGGAGCCTCTGGATGCTGAGCGGGGGCCTCTGGATGTTGAGCGGGGGCCTCTGGATGCTGAGCGGGGGCCTCTGGATGCTGAGCGGGGGCCTCTGGATGCTGAGCGGGGGCCAATGGGGGCTGTGTGGGGGCCTCTAGATGCTGAGCGGGGGCCAATGGGGGCTGTGTGGGAGCCTCTGGATGCTGAGTGGGGGCCAATGGGGGCTTTGTGGGGGCCTCTGGATGTTGAGCGGGGACCAATGGGTGCTGTGTGGGAGCCTCTGGATGCTGAGCGGGGGCCTCTGGATGCTGAGCGGGGGCCAATGGGGGCTGTGTGGGGGCCTCTGGATGCTGAGCGGGGGCCAATGGGGGCTGTGTGGGGGCCACAGAGTGCTGCATGGGTGCCATGGAAGCTGCGATGCGCCATGGGAGCTGGTGTATTTGTAAATGCCTTGCAAATTGCATTCTATTTATAATTGTTGCTGCACAATAGCAGCAATGAAAATGTGTTGCCGTCCGACAACTTAGGCCACACTTGATCATTGTGAATTCTTTTTTTTTTTTTTTCCCGATTTTTTATCCCATTTTATCCCCCATTAGTGCTCACTTGATTTCTCAATCCTGGTTGCTACTCCACCCTCTGCCGATCTGGGGAGAGCCGAGACTGGCTCCATGCTTCCTCCGAGACATGGGCAGTCAGCCAGCCGCTTCTTTTCACCTGCCAGAGGAAGCTTCACCGGTAGGACATAGCACGTGGGAGGTTCATGCTATTCCAACCAGTTCCCCTCCCTCCGAACAGGCGCCCTTACCGACCAGAGGAGGAACCACATTAGCAACCAGGATATTGCATGTTTTTGTGAAGGGGGTTCCTATATGAAGGAAACCCCCGGGAGGCACGGGGAGAACATGCAAACTCCACACAGAAAGGCCCTTTTGACGACCCCACCCGGGCGGTGGGCACTCGAGGACATGCGGACGGGCACGCATTCCTTCAGCGTTCACTTCGTCCCAGGTGGGAATCAAACCCACGACCTTCGAGCTGTGAGGCGATAGTGCTTATACCACTGCACCACCGTACCTCCCTTCATCATCATTGTGAATTCTGTAAGAGAGGAATGAAGGGAACAAGATTCATACTTATGAAAAAATAGTATAATATATATATTAAGTAATTAATTTGTGTAATATGTAAGTTCCGCACCTTTGTGTTTCACTGTGGAATGGCCTTTTATATGGTTGTCAACCATATGCTTTTCTCCCGTGTACTACTTACAGAAGGGACAGTGGACAAGTTCACTGTCCCTGCATTTAGTAATTTCAGTGACCTCACCATCTATGGTAATAGAAAGGTGTCTCTATATATCAGAGGGGAAAAGAATAGACAAAAGGCACAGCAATTAAAATCCACAAGACAAAATTAAATAATTTTTCATCTCAACAACAAATGTTGGCCCAGACCGGCCCAAAACAAATGATCAGATTTTTTTATATAGCTTACTGTTATTTACCATTTAATTGTTATTTCATATCCTGATCTTTTGTTTTACTCAACAAACGCAAGCAACAACAAACACAAGCAACACAATATTTCATTAATTAAACATCAGTTGATCTTTCTTGCAGATTACTCAGATGATGGCTATTCGATTGTCTAATGCTTATATGAATGTAGCCTCAACAGCCCGGCGAACGTCACGCATTTCCCATTTTACACTGTGCCATTTTCACGTCTAGGTCTAAAAGCCGGCTCCTACCAGAGTCTTCACGTGAAGTGAAGAGGTTATCCGATGCAAACGTCGATGCAAATGAGTCAAACGTTGAGGTTGAGCCACTCCCCGATCTGCGTACTGCAGTCAGGGCTACTTGCCCTGATGTGCAATGACTTCTTCATCCGAAAGAAATAGGGCCTGAGCGCCCTCTAGGGACTGAAAGAGAACAAGGCCCTAATCCATACAGAGATATTTTAGGCTGTAGCCTAAAACAGCCTAGATCTAGCCTGCAAGAGCAGTTCAGGCCTTCATAGATTGTTGACTGCTCTAATAAGCCTCTTACATGACTGTATGATTAATACATCATTACAATGTGTGTAAATGTTTGCCAAGTCTCAAACCAATTTCAAATTAATCATTTATGTAAGAGAACTAACCCCGTAATAAAATTTAGAAGGTTTAGTCTATACAAAACAAAATATCACTATGGAATATTTTAGGAGATTAAAGTAACTAACGCCACCTGGTCATCTGCTATTGGCTGGTCTCTGCCCTGTGATGTCATGCACTATAGTACAACAGGTGGTGACATCACCTGTCACAAAGACCAGCCAATAAGAGAAGGCCATTGCAGGACCCTAGTTTTCAGCATTAGGTGTCATGTCAGGCTTCACAAAAGATTTGGGTTTGGGGTTTAGGTTCTCTATAAATTACAACCACGTCACTATGACTCACTATTGATCACCACAGACAAACAAATATTAGGCCTATATGAAGAAAGGGGAAATAAAAAAATACCATAAGATCACTAAAGTCACTATTGAGTAACATAAGCCCCTTAGGCATAAGTGATGTTGCTCACTTTCATTATGGCCCGCTGTCAAACTAAACAGAGTAAAATAACCTTAATGATTCAGTGGACCGATGCCCATCTGTCCATTGAATCATTAAGGTTATTTTAAGAAAAGATTAGATGTGGGAAACAATACTGTATGTAAATCAGTTTATTGCAAGAAGACCCCTGGGAACAATGCCAAATCCATGCCTGTGGGCTCTGCCCAGAGGCCCTCACGAAAAACACAATGATTTACAAACAATTCAAAAGACATGAGCATAAAACGACACTGATTCGTTGAAAACTAACTGCTGTAGGCTTACATTCTAAACACTGTGTACATCTCATCAGAAGCTATTCCAACATCTGCCTTTATAATAGCATGTATCCCTCTGATATGTACAGCATCATCAAAACAGTGCCTTTTGATCTTGGAAATGCATTACAATTACACACAAAATCATTTGAATTATGAAAGAGGCATGCAAACCAACCAGTACTTTTCTCTATGTACCTGAAAATACCCAATCTACTTCCTACAGTACCTGTAAAATAACAGCCTTATCCCCACCAACATCTACTGAGGATGCTTTTAACTGGCAAGCCTTCATAAAACTATCACATGGGAATTCTCAGTGAAGAATCTCCTTAGGCTTAAAAACAACAACATCATCAACAACAACAACAAAACAAAAACTACGTTTTCCACGTTTGGTTGAACGCATGCTGAAACAGAGTGGCAATACTGTTGACAAAAGGTTGTGTTTTGGCTCAAATACAAGCAGGAAAATGGCCACAAGCGTTGGTTTCAAAGCCTCAAATACAAGGGATGGCAGAAGAGTTAAATTACTTCTTAAGAAAAAGATGGGTTGTGCAAGTTGAAAGGGTTGTCTGCCATCAGTCTGATGGCATAAGTACTATTATTTTTCTGAAAGTGAATCTTTTACTTCCTTGTTATAACTCTGTGTGATTCATCGCTGATCTTAACAATCCGGGGATTAGCAGTGGCTTCCACCCCTCCCGTCCATGTTAAGATCAGTGATCGGGAAATCAAGTCCCATCTCCCCGGATCACAACACTCCCAACTGGCTGGGTTGACATGCCGTGCATCATCTGCAAAAACAAGATATTTTTTCTTTGCTTTTTCTTCTTTTTTTTTACAATATACAAATGCCGCGATATCTTTCTGAACTATACAAAACTTATAAATTATAAAGTTCTATTCTTAAATATAAACATCAAGTCAGTTTCCAGTACTTAGATTATATATTAGGTACAGTACAATGTACAGCTCCATAATGAAAGAACAGAAAGCATTCCATTTAATACACTGTACATGATCCAAAGGGCTGAAACTGGTGACATCATCCTTGAATAAATTAATTCATAAATAAATCATGATTATGTCTGCCCAGTAACAGTGGTAACCTTGGTTCCCCTCGAGATTGTGACAAATGACAGACACGGACGCACGCACACACACACAAACACACACACACACACACACACACACACACAGACAGACACAGACACTCGCACACCTAAGTCCAAATCTCTCTTGACAGTGTACCGCTCTCATACCGATTCTAAAAATACTTTTGTCTTTAAGAAGTAGCAATGTTGTACTCAACTCAGAGACTAAAAACTATTTTTTGTATAGTACAAGAGGTCTAAAGTCTAGAGGGAACTTTAAAGTCAGTAGTTACATGTTCATGTAGACGCTTTACAATGATAATATAATATCTCTAATCAATAAAGTGACAGTGCTGGATTTCAATTCCAGGGAGCTTCCTTTCCTATTTGGGTTATCTCAAAGAAAAAATATATATACCCAACATATACTTGGATATGTCTGCAGAAAGAAAGAAAAACAACAAACGAATAGACTCTACAGCAATAGTGTTAAATATCTAGGTTCTCTCTCTCAGTGCAAAGCTAAAGGAGTTGACTTGTGGCTAGTACAGCATGCTATATCAATTTATGTTAGGGCTGAGTACTGGTACGGAGCAATCAAGAGATATTGAAGCATTTTGGTGTATCACTGGCAGGCCAAGTCACTGCACTTTGCTAAAGTAAAATACACAATATTGTCACTGTCATCGCATCATTCGGGTTCGCAGGAATGATCAAGTTGTGCATGAGAAAATCCCATAAATCAACTAATATTAGTGTTGAGATAACCCTCAAATATATACAGAGAAAGCCAGTCTTAACTTAAAAATACCTTAATCATATGCTTATATCCAAACTTGTACAAACAGTAACAAACAATCCGATTGGCTAAAAACCACTGTTAGCGCAAGATCCCTCTCTCTCTCTCTCTCTCTCTCCACCAGTCAGTCAGTGAGTTACAGTAGCAGCTTCTTCACCAACAGTAGCCTACTGTCGACGTTAATACAATTTAGTTCACACCAATCAGCTTCTTCCGTTCGTGAGACGAGGATCGGCAGCAATCTCCGCTGCTCGCTAAGTGGTCGGCATCGCCTTCGTCACGGCTGGGACTCTCTTCTCGTGCCTCTTGTCCCATCCCCAAAACCAAAAACCTCTGCTCTCCTTTCTCTCCTGTGTATATTGCACCAAACATAAATCATATAGAGCTCTATTTTTCTATTTGAAGAAGGTGAGACTCGGTTCCAGGGCGCCACGGAACCGGAAGCCAGAGAAGGTCTCCTCAATCAGCGCCAGCCAGAGGAGGAGGAAGAGGAGGAGGAGGCTGGGATCAGTGGATGTCCCGGCACATAGGAAGGTTGACGAAGATAAAGACGTTGAACTCGATGAGGATGGAGAAGCAGAGGAAGACGGCGTACATGAGCAGGCAGGCCAGGCCCAGTCGCCGGTCCAGAACCCATTTGTTCAAATGGACGCCGAGAACCTGGAGGGAGGAGAGAGAGGGTGGGAGCAGGGAGGAGAGGGGGAGGGGGGGGGGGGGGGGGGGGGGGGGGTGTAGTCTCAAGTGGTCCATAAAGATGAACTAAACCTCATCCAAAATCTTCTATAGAGCAACAGGTGGTGAAATAACCTGGCATTAAAGATCAGTCATGCTTTTGACTTGATTATAACAAATAAATACAAACAAATAAATAACAAACAGGTGAAGACTTGGTCTCCACACTAGGCCTCATGTTATCAAACTAAAAACGAATATTTAAAGATCCAGTGAAATGAGAAATGCATTTCTCAATTTCATTGTATAATTTAACAAACGACCCGTTAATGTTAAGTTACCCAAATTATTATACAATTCAGTTACGGCCTTTGAAAAACTCTCCCCCTGCATGGTTGTCAAAAATAATCAAACAGATTTAGATGATGATGTCACCTACACCCAGGTTTTAATGAATGCTCTGATTGGTTGAAACTATGCACAGTCAATCAGGTATCCAGCCAGCTACTTGCCAAATTAATCTGTGCCTCCATTGTTGCTGGGTGGATATTTGTTCCCCAAAGATAGAAATAATGTTATGGTAAATGAATGGTAAATGGACTGCTTTTATATAGCGCTTTTCTAGTCTAGCGACCACGGCACTCGAAGCGCTTTACAACACATGCCTACATTCACCCACATTCATACCGTATAGTCAATGATTCACGCACTGATGGCGGCAAGCTACCACGCAGGGTGCCGGCAGAACCATTGGGAGCAATTTGGGGTTCAGTATCTTGCCCAAGGACACTTCGACATGCCGGGGATCAAACCACCAACCTTCTGATTAGTAGCTCCTGAGCAAACAGCTCAGGGGCTCAGCTCAAACCAGTGGAAGGTTCGGTTCTTAATCTGTCTTACAAGCTTCAACTATCAAATGTATGCTCATTGTGTTAGAAAACAACACCAAACAGTCCACCTGAGTGAGTTGAAATCATTGCACTGGATCTTTAAGTTATTTATGTTTTATTAGCAAGTGTGAAGTGGCGAGAGGCTGGACAGATAGGAGAGAGGGAAGAGAGGGGATGACAAGCTACAGAGGTCACGGGGTCGATCCATACCTATACAGTACAATACTTACTGTGATGAACACTGATGCCAGTAAGAGAACTACAGAGAATATGAGTCCTCTGCTGTTTAGATGGATCTGAGGACACAGAAACAAAGTGTTATGAACTAATAGTCCATATTTGCGCTGCTCTCATTTAAAATAAGTCAGGACTTTTTTCTCTCTATTTTCAACACAGAATATACTCAAGGTTGCTATGGGGATCTCCAAAGTCTGAAAAGTTATTCAACAGTTGTTTAATCCTGACACATGATTAATTACATATTTCATGAAGCTGTGGACCTTGTGTGAATTCACCTATTGTGATATTTGTTGTTGTGGAGAATAATCAGCAGTCTGACATAATTACAATGAATACAAACCTAAATCTTCCAAACTCTAATGTGGCAAACTGTATATCACTCCGTCAGTGACTGTGAAGGTGCATTTGTCCACAACCAGTATACTAAAGTTTCCAATAACTCCGCACAGTATACTACAGCCTATTGTTCACTAGGGTTGGGGATCTTTTAAGAATGTATGATACTAGTACCAATACCAGTACCTTTAAAGGCATACCAACACCAGTACCTTTAAAGGGATACCAATATCAGTTTTTAATACTTAGCTTGTACAGCAGCACAACGTACGCGTTTCAGCAGGTAGCCTTCATCAGCATTGGCATCTTTTGTACGTTTTCTACCTTGGCCCTGCACCTTGATTGACTTCAATTTTGAAGTGTGCTCGCTACTGCTGTTGTTTGACATACCAATACGAGTACCTTTAAAGCGATACCAATACCGGTACCTTCAAAGGGATACCAATACGAGTACCTTTAAAGGGATACCAATACCGGTACCTTCAAAGGGATACCAATACCAGTACCTTCAAAGGGATACCAATACCAGTACCTTTAAAGGGATACCAATACCAATCGAGTACTTCATTTGACACTTTTTTTTGCTGTACTTTTGAACGTTTTGGTGGCATCTCTGCACGCTGAACTGCCAACTCTGACACATACACCGCGCTCAACTTCCCCACCCACAGACTGTATGGGTTGTAGCTGCTGTGGTAGTGGGCCAATCACAAGTCGCATTAAATCGAAGAACGCTTCTGGTGATTGGCTGCGAGCGAAACCATACTATATCTGTGTACAAAAAGGATCGAATAAAGGTGTCGTTTGACTGCAGAATTTTTGATACTACTTGGTGCTGGGTCATACCCAGCCCTATCGTTCACCAACACATCTCTGTTCTAGTCTTATCTAAGTCTGGCAGTCTCTCCTCTGTTCTATTCTGATCTAAGTCTGGCAGTCTCTCCTCTGTTCTATTCTGACCTAAGTCAGACCTAAGTCAGGTCATCTCCTCTGGGCGAGTGGAGAGAGACTCACGTTGGAGCCGTAGTCGATGCAGAGTGTTTGCAGCATCCATGGCAGGCCCAGTCCCACCAGGATGTCAAAGACATTGCTGCCTATGGAGTTGGAGATGGCCATGTCTCCCAGACCTGAGGCAAGGAGAAGAACACTGTCAAGGTCTGTACGCAGTCAGCAGGTCAGTTATGACGAGCGATATTCTGCTGAGCACCACCGCTCCTGCTCATATAGCGTTTTGCCTATGCATAGTATTCCCATGATGTCACACTCACAAGCATTTTCCTACAAATATGGTGCTACAATACACACAGCTCATTGGCTGTTTGTGTCCCTTGATCCAACATCAAACATGTTGATCAAACATCCAATGAAAGTTGACTAAATAATCTATACATAAGTTTATATGTATAGACCATCATATGATCACATCAGATGATTTGCGTATGGTATTTGAGGTGAGACTTCCTGTACTATAAAAGGGAACGCAAGCATCATTTGCCCATATCGTTATTTAGAATAGCATAGCATAGAATTATTTCCCTATTTTTTTAAATCTTTACAAAAGTATGTGTATCTTTTGAACAGAAAATTATAAATACATTCTGATTTCTGTTCTGCATTCCCCACAACATGCTGGACAGTTCAGACACTCTAAGTTTCTCTTTAATTTGAACATAAAATGGTGGAAAGGACAAGTCTTTCTGAGTGAACTGATTTTAAGACTCTTTTTTCTTTCTGTTAATTAAAAATATTGACTACAAGTAAGTATAACATCATTTATATGATCTGAAAGT
The DNA here is from genome assembly GCF_964638095.1 of Poromitra crassiceps. Taxonomy (NCBI): domain Eukaryota; kingdom Metazoa; phylum Chordata; class Actinopteri; order Beryciformes; family Melamphaidae; genus Poromitra; species Poromitra crassiceps. Next base: position 17,609,067 of record NC_139646.1, read on the forward strand.
ACACATTCTCCTCTTGAACATGATGTAAGCAATTATACACACCAATGCCTCCTAGTGGTAGAATTTGGGAATTTTCAACAGAACTGAAAAGGGTTAATTAAGTCAGCATGGATATTGATTTAAACATCCCATGGTGTGTGTGTGTGTGTGTGAGTGTGTACTGTACCTTGTCGTGCCACTATAAGACTAGCCATGCAGTCCGGGACGCTAGTGCCCGCTGCGAGGAAGGTGATGCCCATGATGACATCAGGGATGCCAAGAGTGAAGCCAATCACAGTCACCTGAAACCAAACAGAAAGACCTCTTTGAATTACTGACAAAATTAATTCATTGTTGTTGTTGTTGCTTTCTTAAGGGAACAGTTCACCCAAAAATACAAATTCTGTCATCATTCTCCTCACCCGCATGCCAGTTGAAACACAGGTGAAATTTCTCCATACTGTAAAACACACAGGGAGGTTGCCACCAACACAACTCGAGACAAAAACAGTCACCATTGACTTCAGCTGTGAAATACTGGCTTACTTTGTACTTCACTACTTACACTTATTTTTGGGTGAACTGTTCCTTTGCCTTTGCCTATTTGCCCTAGCTCTCCTCCCCTTGAAGTGGTTTCATGACATGAAATCAGAGATCATAGCCTTCACCTGGATTCAGCTTGACAGTCTATTTCATGGGAAGAGCAGGTGTTTCTTTTATTTGGCACACTTTGTAGATAGTGCCTGCCTGGCGTTACACACAGCTCATAACCCTCAGGACCCCTACACTGACACAAATTAGACCACGGACCCCCATTTGATAGGATTTGGTCCCACGGTCCCCCATATGATAATAAGATTGATGTTTTTAGATGTTTTATTATATAAAGTGTATAAAGCCTATGACCAAAATAGTCATTGACAAATTGTGTTACTTATGAATGGAATTATAGTGAAATGATTACCGGTACATGAAGTGTATAAAACCCATGACCAAAATAGTCATTGACAAATTGTGTTACTTACTGTAGGAATGGAATTATAGTGAAAATAAATTACCTCCCTTCTGGCTGGGGACCCCCTGGAACCCCCTCAAGGACCCCTGGGGGTTCCCAGACCCCCATTTGAGAACCACTGCCCTATGGGACTACGGGACATTTTTGTTCAGATCATTTATTCCTCCCGTTACTTCGGGAGTACGCAAAAAAAAAACACATTTAGTACCCTCTGGAGGTAGAGGGGGTACATAGCAGGAGGATGAATGTTTTAGGGGTACATGGCTTTGAAAATTTTGGGAACCACTGGCCTAGATGAAACTAGAACTTAAGAACACAAACCCCCAAATGCATCATTGACTTTATCATTGTGTAAAGACGCGCTTGTGTTGACAACATGGTGTGTGTAGAGAGAGAGAGAGAGAGAGAGAGAGAGAGAGAGAGAGAGAGAAAGAAAGAAACCGGACTGACCATCCAGACCATGATGTAGGAGAGGCCAGCGATCCAGATGGTGGCAATGATGAAGGAGACCATGAACCACCTCTCCCAGGGCCGCTTGGCACAGTTGGGCACAGTGAAGAACAGGAGCAGGCACAGCGGCCACATGCACAGCCACTTCAGCTTGTTACACACACCCGCTGGAGGGATAGCAACAAAAGAAATCAATTAACAAGCAATCAGCAATGATAAAGGTAAAAGTTGCACTGGTGGCTCCATTAAAGGAAAAATCCAAAATACACCACAAAACAACAAAATGGACCCAGAAACAGACGGTGATATTGACAAATTATTCAAATATACTGTAGAAATGGAAAATAGTCATGCAAAAACAATCAAGTCAAATATTACAGTCAAACATGTAATGCTATTTTTGTGTGAATCAAACACCTGGAATTCTGAAAGGCACCAGAGGCCCGTCGTTGTCATGCTCGCCCTCTCCTTCCTTGTCGTTCTCATTGTTCTCGTTATCCTCGTTCTCGTTCAGCGGCTCATTCCCGGAATCCATCGTCTGAAGCCGGCACCTCCCGTTCAGCCCCCTCTCGGCCGCGCCCATCCCGTTCTCTAAGCCCCGCCTCTCCTGGGCCCTGGCCGCTGAGTCGGAGTCACCGTTGGTGACGCGGTTGACTCGGGTCTCGGTGGTGTTGATCAGTCGTTGTCTCTGGAAACAATTAACATTCATTTGTGTCACTTCCACTTCCACCTGGCGTCTCTACTGGATGTGTTCACGCCAGGACCAGGACGAGAGCAGGAAAGATCATCAATGATCCCTCCCATCCCGGCCACCATCTCCTCCAAAGACTTCCATCTGGCCAAAGGTTCTGGTATGTCAAGACCAAAACCTCCATCAAATGCCATCTCAACCGTTTCTACCCCATGGCTGTGAAGCTCTCAAACAACCCCCCCACCCTCCCTCCCCCTCTGCCACACATCCACAGGGGACCCCACAAACAAAGCCCCCCTGCCCCCCACTGATTCTGATTCTAACACAGGGGTAGGCAACCTGCTGCTCTGGAGCCACTCTTTAGCCCCCTCCAGTGGCTCCCTGTGGCTTTGACGAAAAATGATATGGAAATTAATTTTGGTTTGGTTTGGATTGGATTTAGGTCCAGACTGCAGACACTGGCAGACAAGTGCTGCAGTGAACATAACAGGAGTGAGACAAACACAGAAAGGTATATATTCCGTTTCCATTTAGTTTCTGAGAGGCAGCTGTTGGCGTTTGGACACAGTCTGAACATTCTTTCCATTTTAATCAAATATAATACAATTATTGTTAACACATCCTAATGACATTGCAGATGTGGATATGATCATTTTTAGATAAATTGATCGAAGTGGTTTTTCTAAGTAACTAATAACACAACTACTATTTCTCTGGAGGATAGCTTTGCTGCAGCTCAAGATCTTCCAATGTGAAGTAACTGGTGGCTTGTTAATCTAGACTTTCAGCATAGCTCCCCCAACATCGTATATCTACATATGCACGTGCATGCATACTCCAGCAGCGTGTCTTTACCTCGTTGATGAGCAAGCGTGAGGCCATGGTGAGGCGTGTTCTGGGGGAGAAGTGGCTGGTGATCATCACCCTCATGCCAGCCTCGGAGAAAGACAGCTGGTGGGGGTAGGCCGACAGCAGCTCGTCCACCATCAGTACAGACGGCTTACAGTGGAAGTTAGCTGGGGGGGGAATATCACCCAATGTTGTTTACCTGACTGTTCACAGTGACCCTGCAGATTTTAAACCACTCTAAACCTTTTAGGCCTTTAATTTCCTGAACGGATTTGACGATTTTGGTCAGTGTGCAATCAAACCTATGCTGACAGTGGCCGCACAGGCAATAGCTGGTCAAATAGAGGAAGATAATCTAAACTAAATGACTATTCTTTATAAAAAAATATATATATATTATGATGCATGAGCTTACAGTGCACAACTACAGTATGTAATGTAACATAACATCTTTAGTCTTATGAGTATTACTTGCAGTATTTGTAGAGATTTTCCAGACATTTCTGTGCAATTCACAAACCTTTAGAGCCTGGAAATGACCAAATGAATTTTCTGTACTTTTCCAGAGTTTCCAGACCTCCATGGGAAGCCTGAGCTAAACATTTAATGATAGTCTACTATCTATTGTGTGTCTTGCACGGCCAAGTGCATGTGAGGTCCACCTTTTACTATGTGTATGTGTGTGACTTGTTGATATGTCTCTGCACCAACGCTACCAATCCAATATATTTATTGCACTTGACAAATAAATGAATTCTGTTTCTGCATCTGAAAAGTCTAATAACCCTCACATACACAGTACCACTACATGTGGTAGCAAGTAACACTCTGGATTGGAATGCCACAAGTTTGATCCCCAAGATGTTTCCATCCCATTTCAAAGGGGTCCTCTAAAAGTTCACACAAAAAAACCACATCCGCTTCTGTTACCTTTCTTGAGCAGGACAGCAGTAGCGTCACATGACACATTATCCTCCAGGTCAGTGCTTCCCGTCAGCCCATTGGCCAGATTCGCCGAACTCTTCTTCCGGCGGTCAAAGTAGCGCTGTGCCCGACCGTTAAACCTGTAAAACACCCAGATGAACAAAACAGGTCTATTAAAGGAAACGGCACAGCGTTCGCTGAAGGTGTTGGAATTGCTGAGGCTGGCACTCACTTCATGATGAGGATGTAGACGCAATACATGAGAATCAGGACGAGAGACTCCCACCTGGACACAGAAACAAGGTCAGTGAAAAATTGCGCAACGCTTGATTATGTATTTTATACTTCAGATACCCCGTGGAGGCTGCTTACGCACCATGACACCTTCTCATCGTAGATGAACTGTTGAGACAAGACAAAGGCAAAGAGGGTACATTAGGTAGGGGTCAAATAACTGTGAGTTCAATCAATTCTGCAATCTTCTCCACTAGGGGGCATGACGGGTCCAGAGCTCAGACTGCCAGAAAAGGGTCAGGTCAAACCACAGTCTGACTCACTGGAAGCAGGCTGCGTGGATAAGCTCGGCCATTGGTGCCGACCATTTCAGTCGGAGCAAAGGGAAATCCCTTTCTGCTCCCTGCGTGTCGCTCTCAAATGCCTCTGCCGCTGTGATTAAAAAACAACGCTAGCTCGCAAGCTAGCAACACGCCGAAAATGACGAAGATTTGGATTGTGCAATAAAGTAGGCCTGCTTGGTACTTTGGGTGGATGGTTGTAAAGATAACAGAGCCTTTTTTCCCTCCACTATAGAGTGAGAGTAAGAGGAGCCAGACTCTCCTGCGCTGGTACAGCGGGAAATGGAGATAGTCTGGCAAGCAAGACTAGTCAAACCGTGACCTTTAGATTAGAGACAGGAAGTCGCTGGAAAAAACACCCAGATTGTTTTTTTTTGGCAATCGTTTATAAGGCTTTGTTTTGTGTCTGTGAAAAAAGAATGATCCGCACACCAATCGTCTTGAGGAAGGGCCAGTGTGGCCCGAAACGTCACGCTGTTTGCAAATAAAAAAACCTAACGGGAGCTCGTTTGGTGTGCAGATCATTCTTTTTTCACTGTAAGTAACCTTTGGATCCAGCACCCAGGCCCAGTGTGGCCCAGTTTGGATGTGCGTGTCCCTGTCTACTTTTTGCTTTGTTTTGTGTCGGAACACTTACTATGTAAAATACTAGATTATCCCATGTCATACTAATGTGAGTGTGTGTGTGTGTGTGTGTGTGTGTGTGTGTGTGTGTGTGTGTGTGTGTGTGTGTGTGTGTGTGTGTGTGTGTGTCTGCGTGCGTGCGTGTGTGTGTTGTGTGTGTGTATGGACGTGCGTGCGTGCTTGTGTGTGTGTTTGTCGTGAAGAAAGAGGAAATGTTCAGAAGTGGAGACAAATCCACGAATAAGGACTTTATCAGACCCCAATCCCCCTGAGCACAGCTGACTTGATAACAGGCCGGGTTCCCCACTGACATGATCCCAAGTTAATGTCACTTTAAAAGACTGCACTTTAAATTTTGGTGATTGTCTTTTTGTATTGTTTTTGTCTTAATCAGAATCAGAATAACTTTATTTATGCTATGCTACTTCTGCTATTGATGTGACCGTTACGCTGCATACTTGCTCTAAGTCAAATTCCTTGTATGTAATCTGTTGACTTCCTGAGGCTATTAAAGTGAATCTGAATCTAAAAGAACATGGCTGGCATACAGTATAGCATGTTAGGCTAATTAGAGTCAGTGATGTTGTCGACATCTGTGTCATATTAAAAGAGGGGCCAGCTGATTCTCTCTCTCTCTCTCTCTCTCTCTCTCAATTCTCCCTCTCTCACTCTCGCTCTCTCTCCCCCACTGTCTCTCGTAAAATACAGTCATGATGATACTCCACACATACTGCATGCATGGGTGTGTGTGCATAATCACACACACAAGCGCGTGTGCGCACACACACACACACACACACACACACACACACACACACACACACACACACACTCTCTCTCTCTCACACACACAGACACACACAGACACACACACACACACACACACACGCGTACATGCTATTTGAAAACCTTAATGACACAATAATGACTGTCAAATGGAAGCAGCAGGAGCAATTTTCATTTTCACAACCATTTGCAACACGGAGCATCTTGCCGTGACGGCTAAAAAGCCACTTGTAGAGAGGTGGAAATGTGCCTGCTGGAAACATGCCTGTGAATCTGACAACATTCTACCATGTAGGCGACGTTACCCAGAGTGACTGCACACAGGGAATGTATACTGTACTAATTAGCTCAATGTGTTCTACAGTGAGAGCCATTGGTACTGCATGTTCCTGCAGTCATACTTCACTTCTGTGTGTGTGTGTGTGTGTGTGTGTGTGTGTACGCACTACGGGATACTCAACTTGCTTTGCCCGGGGGCCACTTTTGTGAAATGATAGAAGGCCAGGGGCCAGTTAATAAACAAACAATATACTTTTTTCTGTAGCGGATTGTAGGTTTTTGGGGTGTCAGCCGGAGTTTAGTCTGACAATGTTGTGCACACCGGATAGTTAGTTAGTTAGGTTAAGTTAGTTAGGTTAAGTACATACATAAGTGCCTGGGTAGCGAGCAGATGGCGGTATTTGACAATTTAGCAGCTAAATCAAAGATTATTGAAAGATATTCCATATTCCCAACTGTAATGCTATAACAGAAGTGGAGTATTGGCCAGAATGACATGAACATTTGGACACTTATTCAGTGGGCATCTTGCATGTTGCATTCAGGTGCACTGTAAAAAAAAAAAGGAATTGCAATTCCATCGCGGGCCACATGCGGCCCGCAAGTTGAGTATCACTGCACTACACTCTTGCTCGTGTGTATCACGTGTGTGTGTGTGTGTGTGTGTGTGTGTGTGTGTGTGTGTGTGTGTGTGTGTGTGTGTGTGTAAACCCTTACCGCGATGAGGGCGATGATAGACAACGTGTAATAAATGGAATCTCGGAGAAGCGTCCAATGAGAGAGCCTCACCGCCTGCACGCAGAGAGACACACAGAGAAGACCAGCGTACGTACAAAAAGAAAGCCGGCAGCATCAATTCACACATTCTCACACTGTAGTAAACCCTCGCTTGAGGTCACGCAGGAAGAAACGAGGAACGAAAAACGCCTCTGACTCCATTACCATACTGATGTGAACGTGTAGGAGCTCTTCACTTGACCTCGCGGCTCACAGCGACTTACAAACGCCAACTTACAGTACCATCCTACGCGGAAAAAGGTGCCGGTGTGTTTATCGACTTTACGTAATCGATGCAGGAGCCCACAGCTGCATGACTAACGCTGTGTACAGTATAACGCTCGGCATCCCAGCCTGCCCACACAGCACGCATACTGTATACACAAGTGGGGGGAGGTCAGAGGTCACATCTTGAATGTGCCACTCCCAGCTGCGGAATCAATCGCTGCTGTGAGGCAGGGAGAGGGCAAAGTGAAGCACTAACAAAGCTGGAAAATGTTTGCCGAGAAGTTGCCCACAATGAAGACACTGTAAGCTCTTGCGGTGCCTGTTATACTACTAGCATTACATTTTGTACAATAGTGCTTTGTAGGAGAAACAGGCTATGGATAGCCTAGCCAAAGGTGATAAACAGTAGCAGGGTGGAAAGGCTGAACTTGAGAGTATAATGTTAACACCCCCCCCCCCCCCCCCCCCCCTCCCATGTCTCCAAGCCCCGTTCTACCTTCTCCCTCACTATCTCCACGTAATGCACAATCTGTGATTGCATCACTGTTTGGAGTCCAGTGCATATATTTTTCGGAGCAGATCGCTCCTTGTGTTGGGCTTATTTCCATGCGAGGCCCTGGTGTGTCAGATAGCATCAGAGAGGAGAGGTAGCATTATTTGATGTTAGCTCTGAGTCTCATGCCGCACACAGCACTAAGGACGCGGGGGGGGATCGACTGATGTGATGCTGCACGTCTGGCTGGTTTGGTAAATTGATGACAGAGGATAAAATAAAATAAACCCTCATTGTGACTCTTAAACGGGAAATATCAAAACAGAAAAACAGAAACATTCCGCTGTGCGACGGTGCAGAAATGTGCAACAAAACAAAAACCTGCCTGAAAAGAATAGAACGTTTCACAGCATCACCACGTGCGTGCGCCTTTATTGTGTTTCAGAACTGACGATTGTGGCAATGTGAGGAAGAGTCTTACCCCTATGCAGTATCATTCGTTATGCGAATAATCAAATGTGCATACACACATTTAAACATGAACAGAGAGCTACTCGTTCACAGAGAAAACAAAAAATATATATTTTAAATGATGCTCGCTAAGACGCAGTATTTTTGGTGCATGAGCAATTAGACAGAAGCAGTTCATGCATAAACATCATTTGCGAAGTGCACAATTATAAGCATGAATACATTTATGTCCTACTACCACCCTGTATTTATGTGGTTGAATATTTAAAGGTGACATTTGTTTGTTGTACCCTGTGCAAATGCCATCGGGTCAACGGCGGACTCGGTTGCGGCGGTGGAATGCCACCTACTGTATGACATCATACCTGGCCGGCGAACAAGCCGCACACACCGATGATGCAGAGGATGTTGAAGACGGCTGAGCCCACAATGGTCCCGACACCCACGTCCCCTTTAGTGATGAACACCCCTGGGGATAGAACGAGCACATGCACGCACGCACGCACGCACGCACGCACACACAAACACTTTGCATGGAAATGATAAAGTTCCATCTGACTTGTTGATTTAAAATTTTCTACATTATGCCATGTTAACTAAACAGAACTGAAGGTATTTAGAGATGGAAAGACTCCCACCCATGTTGTGTCTGTAATAATCAGTCGGTATCTCCAGCTCAAACAAGTTGCTCATTTATCGAGGACTCTGCTATTTCACATACTGTACCCCCAGGCTGGTCCCGCCTACATTACTTAACCCTTAAGTTTACTGGCTGTTGTTGAGACCTTTTTGACTGGAATTGATTTTTATTGGACAGTTTATGTAACTGGGCGAAAAAGGTCGGATGAGAAGGTTAGTTTGGCTATAGGAAAACAGAAGAGCTTTGATGCTCGATGTCGTGAAAAAAAAAACCCGCTGGACTCCAAGATCACAATCTTCACCATGATGGATACAGTAGTGTAGCGTGACGTGTGGCCTTTGAAGTGAATGCACTTCATATTATAGGTACTCCTTGATGTTTGGTTCAGATAGATACGACACTGAACATAGACGCATGATCAAAGCAAAGAAAAAAAAAAGTAGAAGAAAAAGAAAGACACTTACGCCCTTTGCTCCTCAGCAGCGATTCTGCCAGTGCTCATTATGTAAGATGGTTTTAATGCGATTCAATATACTGAAAGCTTATGTTTGTTTACTGCCAGTCTCCTGGGATAAAAGCATTAAAGCATAGACTAAAAGGCCTGCACGATTCCTCCGCAACGCGGCTATGGCGCCGTGTATTGTGGGCTGTAAAGAGAGGGAGGAGGGGGGGGGGGGACGAGGTGAGCGAGTGCGTTACCTATGACAGACGTGAAGAGTTCAGGAGCAGAGCTGCCGGCAGCCATGAAGGTCGCACCCGCTACATCCTCACTGAGGTGGAGGCGCTGGGTAGAGAGGGAAGGACAGAGAGAGAGAGAGAGAGAGAGAGAGAGAGAGAGAGAGAGAGAGAGAGAGAGAGAGAGAGAGAGAGAGAGAGATTATCAGTTGGCATATTCATGTCTATGTTAACAACCACAAGGACGAAAACAGTCTCTCAACCGTCTCATATTTTGATGATAGTTCCAGCTTTATATTCAAGAGCCAGCATGCTATTTTTAGACAAGTATAAGATCGAGATGTTTGACTTCAGGGATAAGCTACAGTACTAATAAGAAGAGAAGAAGAGTACTCCAGGGATAGACATAGTAAGTAAATAAGAAAGGAAGTAAAGTAAGTAAGTAATGTTTATTTATAGCACCTTTCAAAGAGCAAAGTCACAACGTGTTAGCCTAGTCACAAAGTGTTAGCCTGACATCACCAAACCAATTCGCCAATGTGAATGAGTCTGGAATCTCTCAGTTCCATTTCTATTTCCCCCTTTTTTTTTTATAATCATTATACAGTATGTTAGTCAGTGTATTTTATGTTTCAGATACATATGTTACATGTCATAAAGGAATGAAAGGTTGCTATGCGGTTCACTTCCTTTCTTTCCTGTCTTTAATATCAAATATTGTCATATTCGGGAAATATATCGATATTCGCTATTATCGAAAATTGGCCCAAGCCTACTGTATAACTGATCAGTAGGTTTGACAACCGCCATGAGATCAGCTGTTATGGTGTGTTACAGCGAGCCGGTCATTATCACGAAATATAAGATATTCTATATCTTATATTTCTATATATATCTAGATCTATATATATATATATAAAATGTCCCACCGAACCATACCAGATTAATAAAGACATTTTATTTGATTTGAGTGGCTGATTGCTGTTTCATTTAGGAAGCATACAGTTTTACACCTCACATACTGTACTGTACATACCTCACATATCTTCTCCAGGGAGGGGACAAAGTAGTCATCACAGACGAGGGCGAGGGCACAGAACATGTATATGGTCTGTGAAGGGTGAGAGTGAGAAATATTATCAGTGAGGTATGATCATCATCACCTTGTCGGAACCTTCATTTATTTAGACATCAGGTAGCTTCAGCCAAGCAATCTGATTTATTGAAGACATGTTCCGACTGTGCAGTGAACTCATTAGTCATCTTTGTAGTTTTCTTTTAATTCGTATGTATGTACAGTATACTACTTTGCAGAAAATTGAGCTCCTCCTTCACTTGTAACTACTGCATCAGCATCATACCCAGATTTGCCATAAACACCCTGTTGTCTTGGCTGCTACAGCTACATTCAATTACATTACATTTCTGCCAAGACAAATGAAGCAGTAAGTCCGGTAATAGAAGGCATGGCTAGCAATTCAAAGATCTGATCCCAGGCAAATAAGGAGCCCTCCAAGCATCGATCATAATTGAACAAATTCAGTATATCATTGCTAATGCACCATACACTTTCCATGTTTAGATATGTGAAAACATGCCGGCATAAAGCTTCAGAAATAAAGGTTATTGGGGACATTCACACCAAAAGCGTTTTTTTCAGTCAGACCGCTATGAAAATCATGTCGAGAGCGCTTCCATTGTGCACAAAACACAGCGCACGGAGCGTTTTTTAGTGCTCCGTTTTATTTTCCCCTGCAGTCGCGCGCACTAGAATGGACGAGACAACGACCACACGGACGGTAGCCAGCTGGTTTTGTCTGTTTGATGTTGTTGACTGTCAACATGAAAGCCAGATTATTGCGAATTCTGGCAGCAGCGGACGTTGAAAACCCCTCGGGAGGAGAAAAGGTAGGACGAGTGAAAAAAACAAGCAGGGCGCTTTTCCTCTAATGTTCAACTTTTTTCAGCTTAAAAACGCCCACAGCGCTCCTCCAAAAAGACGAGACGCCACCAGCGTTTAAACGGCAGGTGCGTTCATTAAAAGAGGAGCACGTCTAGCGCGTCCTTACATAGAGAATGAATCGCAGAAAGACGCTGGCAGCTCCAAAAACGCTTTTGGTCTGAATGGCCCCTTAGGCTGTTGCTGGATTCCTATTCACTGTCTGAATGGATGGAATTGAGAAAGAGCATGACCTCTGACCTCTGAATGACACTACGGGACAAAGCTAACTAAGTGATGTCATCTGACACGGTACGAATAATGCTGAGTGCCAGGCCAGCCAAATCCTCTCCTCAATGGGCTTAACATGGCAGGATTGACAATAACTCTGAAATAATCGACTGTATGAAGTGCGTTCAATACCGTACATTACACTTGTGTGCAGGGTGGTGGTGTATTACTGCCAAAGACCTGCCGCGTGCCAACCTTTCTCTAGCATCACATTGTACATCCAACACGGGACAGAACATAGAGACTCGACTGGGACAGGGTGTGAGGACAGAACATAGAGAGAGACTGGGACAGGGTGTGAGGACAGAACATAGAGAGAGACTGGGACAGGGTGTGAGGACAGAACATAGAGAGAGACTGGGACAGGGTGTGAGGACAGAATATAGAGAGAGACTGGGACAGGGTGTGAGGACAGAACATAGAGAGAGACTGGGACAGGGTGTGAGGACAGAACATAGAGAGAGACTGGGACAGGGTGTGAGGAGGACAGAACATAGAGAGAGACTAGGACAGGGTGTGAGGACAGAACATAGAGAGAGACTGGGACAGGGTGTGAGGACAGAACATAGAGAGAGACTGGGACAGGGTGTGAGGACAGAACATAGAGAGAGACTGGGACAGGGTGTGAGGAGGACAGAACATAGAGAGAGACTGGGACAGGGTGTGAGGAGGACAGAACATAGAGAGAGACTGGGACAGGGTGTGAGGACAGAACATAGAGAGAGACTGGGACAGGGTGTGAGGACAGAACATAGAGAGAGACTGGGACAGGGTGTGAGGACAGAACATAGAGACTGGGACAGGGTGTGAGGAGGACAGAACATAGAGAGAGACTAGGACAGGGTGTGAGATCACATAGCGTCAACACAAGTCAGACAAGACAACGAGTGTGTGAACAAAGGACTGAACAATGAATACTCTCAGACTGGCCATAACAAAGTCTGACAAAGACCCACTTTGGGTTGAAAGAATCAGAGTGCCGGCATTTCCCCCGTGCACCAGAGGAAGATCTATTTGGCATGTGCACAAGCCACTTCTTGTATTCCAAATGGCAGAGATGACAGCTGAAGGTTGAGCTCACACACACACTTCAGGATGTAATGTATGAAATGTCACAGTACGGTACGGTATCTACCAAAATACCACACTATACGTATTCTGTATGGTATTTCACTGTGTTAATCCCCCCAATATCAGCAAAACCAATGAGCTTGTGGTGGACTACCAGAGGAACAGGCGTGAAGAGGGCAGACTCACAGTATCTTAGGGTCCAAAATCAATATAATTAATGTGATTATGCAAAAGTGACAGCACTTCCACCATTTTTCAAGAATGATCGATTTCTCAGCTACAGTTTTACACAAAACAGTATGATGTCACAGTGATGTTGACCTAGATATATAAAGTGTCATCACTTCATCATTTTATCCAACAAGACATTTGTGTGAAAATGTTGTCATAATTAGCATTATGAATTCTTGAGTTATGGCCAAAAATGTCTTTTGAAGTCACAGTGACCTTGACCTTTGACCACCAAATTGTAATCAGCTCATCCTTGAGTCCAAGTGGACGTTTGTGCCAGATGTAATGAAATCACGTCAAGGCGTTCCTGAGATGTTGCGCTAACGAGCATGGAACAGTGGGGCTAGCTCGGGGTTTTACAGAGGAAGCTGCGCAAGTGATGCTGAAAGCTGTAGTTCCTCGAATGGCCACTTGAGTGACGTTGTTCCCGTTCACTCCATGTTAAAATGTCCCACTTTGTAACAGTGATTAAGCATGTTTACAGACTGGACCGAAACACGATTTTGGCCTATATAGCTCATTTCAACTTTCGTGAGTACGGGGGTGAATTTTTATATAACTCACCCATTTAGAGAAAAATAGACGATAGAAAAGACTATGGCCTCATTTATACTGTCTGGTACAAGTGACCCAATTCAAATTTTGTGCTCACATGTGACACAGATCCGATATGTGTTATGAACAGTGTTGTAGTACTCGAGTCCGAGTCCTAGACTCATTTTCAGGACTCGTGACTGGACTTGGACTTGCAGCACTGATGACTCTACTACTCTTACTTTGACTCGAGCATTCATGCATTTGGACTCGGAAGTTGGCGAGGAGGACTCAGACTTGTTAATTGATAGAGACAGTTTGTGTTAGTTTTTAGTTAATAAAGTCCCTGATTAGTTGTTAGGTGGACTTAAGCCTGGATTATGCTTGACGCTCTGGCCGGCCGCACGGAAATGAGAGACACGGAATCCTGACGAGGAAACGTGTGGAGCTTTTATACTCTGTGTGGGTTTCTGCTCGCGGAATTGAGCGCGAGTCTTGAAAACTCCACTCTGTCTGCCCAGCCGCGTCCGCGTCCGCGTAGTTACAAAATTCGGGGTGCGCACGGCCAGGCAAAAACCGTCCGCACGGAGCCTTGCGGAGGGGCGTGTCTGCTGATTTGACGTCACTTTTCCGTGCGGACACTCGCGTTCCTCGCTGATGCGGAAAGCATAATGAGACCTTTATGCACTGGTGCACACGCGCACCTGATCAATTAAGCATCCGCCTGGAGTGCACCCTCTGTAATGTTGCCAATAAACTGCCTTTTGTTTTGTTAGAGGGCTAAGCACAATTTCAATTAAAATACAATATACCATATACGTATATACAGCCAATGGTATAGATGCACTGCGGAGCGCATCATCATTTAGAAACCATGCCCAAAACGGGGGGAAACAAAAACACCCCCCCGAATCCTGACTTTCTCCTATGTCACGTGTTGCACACAAAGATCATATATACGGAAGATGAACACTCCAACTTACTTCCTTGACAGCTAGATCCACATTTTTCTTCTCGCCAATTCTCAATGGCTTCCTTGTTTTGCTCGATAGTACAAAAAAACTTTAATTGGCGATGTTTTACATTTGTCGTCTGCGCAGCCCACCACACAACAGCTTTTAGCTATGTTAAATTCAAGTAAAATGACGCTGGTGTATGGGAGTGAATGGAGAGCTTTCCCCCGTGATGGGCGTGGCCTATTTCATGCAGTGTCTCTATGGACGGAGAGATGGACAACCATTTAACGCCTCCGGCCATGGCTCTCACCGGCGGAGGCATAACAACATCATTGTAGCACCTTGCACTGCCATTGCTAGTGTTCTTCATTGTTGTTTTTCTCTTTTCAAATGTATATCATTACTGCTCTTGGGTGGTTCTGCTCTCTTATGCTATGTTTCATATTTTTCACCTGTTGCTTTTTGCTTATATTTTGTGTCCTGCGGAGCCTCCCGGCCTAAGAATCTCACATGAGTGCACTTGTGCAACCGGAGAGACAATAAAGATCATGAATCTTGAATGTACCATGGGCACAGTATGACAGGAAAAGGCTTACAGTTCAGAACCGTGGTTGTTTCATACTTTAAAGCGGTACACACATACGTCCCTACACACACTGGCTGTGTTACTGTCTGTATGAAGAAGAGGTGTGCCACTCCTACAGTATAAGAAGCCCCAGGCCATTCAGTCAGCGCTGCAGATTTGTTAATATAAGGGAAAGTAGGGGGTCAATGGTCATATGTAATCCCAACTCAAATACATAAGAGTGGACAATTTCCTCTTCAATATCGGCTTGTTTGCATCTCAGTTCTGTTTTTAAACCAAGGTTGCGTATTTTCGAAAAAATGGAAAAGCATTAGAGATATACTACTGTATACTGTGCAGGTATTAGCCCTCCGTGCCTGGCACCGTAAAAATACTTGGCATGCAGTTCTCTCCACAATGAAGGGCACAATAAAAGCAGTTATAAAATGGCATACAGTAGACTTTGCTACAGTGCATTATATTAAAGGTTAGAAATAGCAGGGAGGTGGCTGGCGGTGATATATATTTGAGCAGTTTTTCCCAGAAAAGGTTATTTTCACTTGCCCTTCTGCAGCGGGAAAAGGCCGACTCAGAGGGTGGGAGCACTGTACGTATATGGTGACATTGCCTATAGAGTCAGAAAAGGAAATGTGACTGGCAGAACGGTCCATTCGGTAGTTCTTGGTGTTCTGTTTATGCACAGCAAAGCTCCCCAGAGACGCCGCTCTGCTGGCATGGGCTTGCATTACAGTCAGCCCTCCAGAGACGCAGCGCTAGTACAAAACAACACAGTTCCTCCTATACCAGAACATTCTGCCGACTCTGAGGCCATGCCAGAGCCATGGGACCTCCACTTATGACCCGCATATTGACCCCTGCGCTGAGTGTAGGTGGCCATGTACATGCCAGAAGACCCGGTGTAGGCGGCCATATACATGCCTGATCCATAAGATATTGACAGAAAGGCAAATGGATACTTAGGAGGAGCCCACAGGTTGCTGTGGAGGTCTGTGGGACAGAGGAAATAAAGCCAAGGCTATATGGTGCTTCCATCATATAGCTCTTGTCCTCTGATTTGGGTGATTTTAATTTTTTAAAGACCCCATGAAATGACATCTCTGCTTCCTGGATTTGATGCATTTCCTGTTGAAACAGGATGTTGGGGTGGCGAATTTCAAAATTGCAGGATTGCAGATGGAGGACCCACCCGATTCTGCCTCCGATTGGCTTATCCTGATATTTTACCTTAACCAATCATCACTCCTCATGCCTAAACTCGTCAGTCGTCGTCATGCCTAAACCCAACCCATTTTTCCTCCTGCCATCCTGCATTAGAGAAATGTGTGTTGGGGCGTGACAGAATGCAGCAAAGAATCATTCAAAAGTCAAAGCCAATGGAATATGAGAGATACATGTCGGCAACTGTTTTTCTGAGTTCTGGAATAGTTTACACATCTTGGAGATACAAGCTTTTCACCCGACAGAGAGATTATGGATTCTACAGTACAGTGGTTACATGGTGCTGTAAGGGCAACACACTTCATCATAACATATTAATAACATCTTGTGAGATTTAAACGAAACACGGATTTTCAACACGGATTTCTCCAAATTGTGGCTTTGTTTCACTTTTATCTGTGCTTTCATCATCTTCCACCGTTCCTTCAAAAGCTCATGCATACCCACACGCACACCTATTACCATCTCTCTCTCTCTCCATTCATTCTGTCCCATCTGTCTCAATACGCTTCCTTCTAGAGCTGGGCAATTAACCAAAAACGTATTGAAACCTAAATTTAGACCCTTTAACCGACTTATTTAATCTTGCTCATGTCAATGAATTCATTCATTCAATTAATGAATTAATGATCATTTGGTTAATACTTTTCCCAATGAATGCGTGCATTCATGAACTGTCCCGTTAAAAAATACTACGTTGTGTTCAGTCACTCCGCCTCGTCCAACTAACATTAGTCCGTGTTCAGGCGTTGACTCAAAGCCAATCTGTCGACATAGAGAATGACATGAGAGAAAACACAGAGGCAACAAACAGTACAGTACAGAGCTTGTCAGTGAACTATGAGAGCAGTTTTGAAGAAAAAGCGTATAAAATAAATAATCGTTCATCGTAATCATCGTAATCGAGGTAAGAGTTTGAAATAATCGTGATATTGATTTGAAGTCATATCGCCAAGCACTACAGTACTTCCCTCCATAATATAGTCATTTGTCATTCTTATTTTTCCCTCCTCTCCTCTCTTTCTCAAGCTCCCTCCTCCTTACTTGTTCATCTCTTTTGATTCAGCTGTGTCGCTCTCTCTCTCTCTCTCTCTCTCTCTCTCTCTCTCTCTCTCTCTCTCTCTCTCTCTCTCTCTCTCTCTCTCTCTCTCTCTCTCTCTCTCTCTCTCTCTCTCTCTCTCTCTCTCTCTCTCTTCTTCCCTCCCTCCCTGTATCTGCAGCAGCACACAGAAATGTGGTTGTAATTGAGGGAGGTATCGCCAGCGGGCCATAAATAAAGTGATAACAGTGCGTTGACATGGGAAGGGAGGGGCAAAGAGAAAAGGAGGGAAGAGGAGAGGAGAGGTCAGGATAAGACAGGAGAGGAGAGAAGGAGAGGAGAGGACACGACAGGAGATGAGAGGAGGAGGAGAGGAGAGGAGGATCGGAGACGAGAGGACAGGAGAGGACAGTGAAGGAGACGACAAGACAGGAGAGGAGTGGAGGACGAGAGGACAGGACATGACAGGAGAGGACAGAAAATGAGAGAGAGGACGAGAGGAGAGGAGAGGACAGGAGAGGAGAGAGACTGGCTTGGCTTTGCTGGGTACCATTTGTTTAGCCTTGTGCTGGATGCTAGCTGGCCAGCAACTATCCCACTTCCGAAAACAAAATGAAACATGATCGCAACTGAGAGGGATTGTGTCATTTCCTCCATTTGGTCACAATGTAGTTTTGTGGGAATGTTTGAATTTTGATGTGGGGCTGTTGTGAGTTAAAAAGTAAGATGACGTAAGAATGTGATGTTCCAGGAAAAAAAACAGTTAAAGTACAACGGGTGGCACAGTTTCTCTCTTTCTCTCAAATACACACACACACACGCACACGCACACGCACACACAAATACACACTGACACAGGTCAAGGTAAACTTACACACAGGACGTGTAGGGCCACCGCTCCCTCTGTCCTCTCTTTGTTTGTGAACAGGTCTGTTGGGAACTCATGCAGAGCTGGAAGAGAGAGAAACATCAGGTTATATAGGTGTGTGTGTGTGTGTGTGTGTGTGTGTGTGTGTGTGTGTGTGTGTGTGTGTGTGTGTGTGTGTGTGTGTGTGTGTGTGTGCGTCTGTGTGTGTTCGTGTGTGTGTGTGTGTGTGTGTGTGTGTGTGTGTCTGTCTGCGTGTGTCTGTGCACGAGTGTTACAGCCCGACTGTGCTCTGCCAAGGACTCGGCATGAGTGTGCAAGCTTCCTCGGAGAGCGACGAGAGAACAGGGGGATGGAAAAAGTGAGCGCTCGGAGAGGACAAAGCGAGGGCAAAGAGGAGAGAGAGCGCTGTAAAAATAGAGCGAGGGATATTTAGGATACGGCAAGAGGGATGGAGAGCGAGCGAGAGCGAGGGAGAGAGAGAGAGAGAGAGAGAGAGGGAAGGGGGGGGGGTTCAACTGCAATTTGCAAAGTCCACTTTTCTGCATGAGAATGCGAGTGCAATGGAGCACGGGAGAGAGAGAGATTCAAGATTCAAGATTCAAGATTCAAGATTTTTATTGTCACTCCATGGTACAAGTATCACGTGTGAAATTCTTGTGCTGTGGGCTCCGTTTACAACATAGTACAAATGTAGGGCATATGAGTGCAAAAACAACAAGAGACACAACAAGCAATAAGGCAGTATAGTGATAAGACAAGTCAGAGACAGTGGCATATTCACTGCACATAGGTGCACATGTCCTGTGCATACTTTAGAGAGTCAGGGAGACAGCGAGCGAGAGAGAGAGAGAGAGAGAGAGAGAGAGAGCGAGAGAGAGAGAGAGAGAGAGCAGTTGTGAGTGAGAGAAGGAGAGGGAGAGAGCAAGTGAGATTGAGAGAAAAGTGGAAAATTGGCAGGTGAAAAGAGTGAAAGGAAACAGAAGAAGAAGGTGAAACTGAGAGAGGCCTGAGTTATTCTAGCCCTCTGCATGGCTGGCTGACTCCTCCCCCCCCCCCCCCCCCCCCACCATGACAGGCTCTTGGCTGTGGGGTAGTGTTGAGGTCCCACCCCCCCCCCCCCCCACCCACCATGACAGGCTCTTGGCTGTGGGGTAGTGTTGGGCCCTCACCCCCCCCGCCCCCCCACCACCATGACAGGCTCTTGGCTGTGGGGTAGTGTTGAGGAAGCCTTGTTTCTCAGCCCTCCAGCAGCAGGTCACCCCCATCACCCTCACCTCCTACACCAATCAACAGCCTCTTCACGGGCCACTGCTAACATCTGCTACATATTTGGCCACCTTCCCCCCCTGGAAAGCACTGAGACAGCCAGGCTAATGCTAATGATTGCTATCATCTGGTGCACCAAATGTCAGGATCAGAGAAATATTCGATTCACCAAATACAAGTATGCAGGGATTTGTCTTGGGGATCTTGGTGAAGACACAGCTGACGACCATACTGGTGTTTCACAGAATGTATGGACAAAGGTTGTGCAAGACTGCCAGGAAAAGATTCAACACAGAAGAACGCTGCATAATATATTTTGTTTGACAATTGACCAATGAGGGTAACTTGTTACAGTAGTATTTTGTGGTCATTAGTAATTTCATGTGTTTGTTTTTTAATTCAATGTTGTAATGTTGATGACTTTTTAAATTTGAATATCGTTACTTTTGTTTTAATATTTTCATTTGCGAATTTTAAGAATTAGATAGAAAAAAGAGAAACCCCATGGCATTTCATGCAGACAATCTGTTGCTAATTGGGGGGGAAATTGACATAAATGAGATTGTCTTACTGTTTTAAAAACAGAGGAAAAGTCTTGCATTGCATTTTAGAACCATGATGGACAACAGACTGGCCCGCACAAGCGATGAAGTGCTACAATTTACATCTCCACCATCATCATCATCTGCATCATCAACTACGGTACATCTATTTCAGGTAGCGATTTCCTACATTTCCCAGAATGACTTTCAACATATCCCCAGCGAACGGGGGTGAACTTGTAGTGTTCAGCTGTGTGTTATTGTACAGTACACGTATGTGGGTAGAGCAATAGCATCATGGCTGCATTGCATTACGGTCTATCAAGACTGTCATTGGAGAAATCGGTGTCACTTGTTGTGGTGCAGTTTCAAGATTCAAGATCAAAGATTCAAGATTCACTTTAAGTGAAGTGAAGACAGTAAGTGATCAGATTACACAAACGAGGAATTTGAATTTGATGGTTTAGATCACTGAAAAGATTTGGCTGGAAATATCTCAACGTCCACAAGATAAATACAAACACACCACCAAACAACAGAATGGGCCCAGAAATGCAATGTACATTGGCAGTGTTTTAGCCTGGATTTATCCTTTAATGTAAAAAAAAAATTAAACATACTCAAGTAAAACTATTATTGAATACTACTCAATTACTCAAGTAGAAATTACAGTACAAGCTTTTATAACGACTACTGTACGCAAACGTTACCGATCAAATCTCCTCAAACCTCCTCAGTAGTCTGAGAAGTTCAGCGTCCTCCTCACCTGTTCGCATGCTGCAAGCAGGTTAGAGAGAAAATGAGAACATCAAGAATAGTTCACAGCTTTCCCACTGTCCCCCCCCCTTCTCACTCTGGTGACCTATTTGCATCCATCTCCATGTGTGTGAGTGGATGCAGTGCCCCCCCCCCCCCCCACACACACACACACACACACTATGTTCCATTGCTGTAACGTCTCAAGTATTAACCAGTGGGCAAGGCACAAGGTTTTCCCACGAGGACCAGGAAGTAACCCTGAAAGCTGTAATTCATCGAATGGTCACTTGAGGCAGGGCTCAGAAGTTCCGTCATTCCCGTTCACCCCCATGTTAAAATGCCCCACTTTGTAACAGTGATTAAGCATCTTTACAGACTGGTCCGTAACACGGTTTTGGTCTATATAGCTAATTTCACATTTTCATAACAACTGTATGGGGGTCATTTATTTTTTTTATAACTCGCCCGATAGAAAGGGGGGTGATTGACAGGTCGCCTGTCCAGTGATCGCACAGCTTGCCGATCACAGACCAATAGCAGGCGGAGCTGCGGCTCTAGGAAACCCCCATCTCACGTGAGCTGCGCAAGGACTCAACCCATTCTCTAGCACTCTGCTGACAAAAAATCAAGATGGCGACGGCCAACACGTCAACTCAAAACGGGAGCCCAAAATCAATGGGATAGCTCTGTCCACATTTTTTAGGTCAGTGGTATTAACATAACGCCCCCCCCCACACTATGTTCCAGTGCTGTAACGTCTCAAGTCTTAACACATAGCACTATGTTCCAGTGCTGTAACGTCTCAAGTCTTAACACAACCCCCCCCCCCCCCGCACTATGTTCCAGTGCTGTAACCTCTCAAGTCTTAACACAACCCCCCCCCCCCCCGCACTATGTTCCAGTGCTGTAACCTCTCAAGTCTTAACACAACCCCCCCCCCCCGCACTATGTTCCAGTGCTGTAACGTCTCAAGTCTTAACACAACCCCCCCCCCCGCACTATGTTCCAGTGCTGTAACATCTCAAGTCTTAACACAACCCCCCCCCCCGCACTATGTTCCAGTGCTGTAACGTCTCAAGTCTTAACACAACCCCCCCCCCGCACTATGTTCCAGTGCTGTAACATCTCAAGTCTTAACACAATGCCCCCTCCCTCGCACTATGTTCCAGTGCTGTTAAGTCTCAAGTTTGAACACAACCCCCCCCCCGCACTATGTTCCAGTGCTGTAATGTCTCAAGTCTCAACACAACCCCCCCCCGCACTATGTTCCAGTGCTGTAACGTCTCAAGTCTCAACACAACCCCCCCCCGCACTATGTTCCAGTGCTGTAACGTCTCAAGTCTCAACACAACCCCCCCCCATGCACTATGTTCCAGTGCTGTAAAGTCTCAAGTTTGAACACAACCCCCCCCCCCCCCCCGCACTATGTTCCAGTGCTGTAACGTCTCAAGTCTTAACATAACGCCCCCCCCCCGCACTATGTTCCAGTGCTGTAACGTCTCAAGTCTTAACACATAGCACTATGTTCCAGTGCTGTAACATCTCAAGTCTTAACACAACCCCCCCTCGGCACTATGTTCCAGTGCTGTAACGTCTCAAGTCTTAACACATAGCACTATGTTCCAGTGCTGTAACGTCTCAAGTCTTAACACAACCCCCCCCCCCCCCCCGCACTATGTTCCAGTGCTGTAACCTCTCAAGTCTTAACACAACCCCCCCCCCGCACTATGTTCCAGTGCTGTAACGTCTCAAGTCTTAACACAACCCCCCCCCCCCCCGCACTATGTTCCAGTGCTGTAACGTCTCAAGTCTTAACACAACCCCCCCCCCCCGCACTATGTTCCAGTGCTGTAACCTCTCAAGTCTTAACACAACCCCCCCCCCCCCCGCACTATGTTCCAGTGCTGTAACGTCTCAAGTCTTAACACAACACCCCCCCCGCACTATGTTCCAGTGCTGTAACCTCTCAAGTCTTAACACAACCCCCCCCCCCCCCCGCACTATGTTCCAGTGCTGTAACGTCTCAAGTATTAACACAACACCCCCCCCCGCACTATGTTCCAGTGCTGTAACGTCTCAAGTCTTAACACAACGCCCCCACGCACTATGTTCCAGTGCTGTAACGTCTCAAGTATTAACACAACCCCCCCCCCCCGCACTATGTTCCAGTGCTGTAACCTCTCAAGTCTTAACACAACCCCCCCCCCCCCGCACTATGTTCCAGTGCTGTAACGTCTCAAGTCTTAACACAACACCCCCCCCGCACTATGTTCCAGTGCTGTAACGTCTCAAGTATTAACACAACACCCCCCCCCGCACTATGTTCCAGTGCTGTAACGTCTCAAGTTTGAACACAAGCCCCCCCCCCCCCCCCCCCCCCCGCACTATGTTCCAGTGCTGTAACGTCTCAAGTCTTAACACAATGCAGAGCAGCCTGTAAAAAGGCACAGAGGGAACAAAGCAGCAGAGCGGATGGCCATCTCACAGCTCCAGCTGGATGTGTTTAATATTTACGGCTACAAGCCGGCGCTAGCTATGACCCAACCCAGCCAGAACGCCGGGCTAGTGTGAAGAGAGGGAACAGGCAGCTCCCATGACAGGACTATAGGACTATACGTGGGGGATGACAAAAGGGAGGTATTCATTCAGCAGGATAAGCAGCACACTATGTACTTCCATTGTCGTGGTTTCCATTCTGGGCCGCAACCTTTTTTGCACGTCTCTTCTCTCTTGTCCTTCCTGCCACTCGCCACTTGAAAGCGTCTGCAGCAGAGGAGCCAGAGAGATGACTAGGTACAGCAGAGGACAAGGTGGCGACAGCGAGGCACAGTGACGATGGAAGACAGAGAGAAAGAAGTTTAACAAAATCAGCAGAATTCCCAAGATGACTGAAGTATTCAAAGAGCCTGCAGGCAAAAAAAAAACTCCACTGCGAATCACTATTGTTCTACGAAGCATGAAGTGCGTAATCTGAGCCAAGTACAGCCAAGGAGATGCATGCAACACACAAGACACCGAACCTCCACGCACGACACGCACAAGGTGTTCATAGTATACCATGGGTTCATTTAATACACATCCAAATTCACAGCTTCTAAGTCTGAATCAGAAACACCTGATGTAATCACCAAGTATAAAATACCCTACAGGAATTTACTTTGGTGACACTAGTCGGAAGGTATGTTAAAAACTGTTTGGAGGAATGAGGGTGCTGTACTGCGGCTGCCCACTGCTCCTACAATACAGTATGTTCTACTGTAGGTAGGTACTGTACATAGGATGGGTCAAATGCAGAGGATACATTTCCCCATGGGGACAAAAAAAGTACACAAACTAATAATAATAGTATTAAATTGAATAATGCAAGGGAGCCACCACAACCTCCTCCTCTGATACTGGTTGGACAAGAGGTGCCCGTTGTGAACTTGACAAAATACCTGGGCTACCACCTAGACTCAAAGCTCACATTTTGAAGAGGCAGTGAAGAAAGCCTCCAAGATGACCTAGTCACGGTCTACACTACTCTCATACGGCCATGTCTCCTCCAATATGGCGCAGTGCTCTTGGTGAGATGCAATAAGAAACAGCAAGCCAAGTTGGAATGAGTTCAAACACGTTCCCGTAAAATTATTAGAAGAAGAGCTGGCATCACCTCACAGGTACTACCTTCACTTCCAAAATACTGTAGCAGGGAGGAGTCTGCTGTCAATTTGCAAAGGGACTTGCAGAAACCACAACATCCTCTGCATGTGAGGCAGCTGTACTGCCAGAACATTAAGAAACCAAAACAAACCGGATGAGTTTAACCAAGTGAAAAACTCAACTCTGCATACCGCTAGGCTATTTAATCAACCATCTTAAAAGAGCTTCTATTTTTTTTTTTATATGAAGCAGGCGATGAGAAGTTTTGTATGTGTATCCTTGCCATGTTCTTTTGATTAAACTAGGAAGTAACATTTTGATTTGACTTATCTGTTTTTTTTTAATTCACCTGGAATAGCTCTCTAGAGTCCAGAGCAGGCCTATTCAATTGGCCTAACCTCTGTAATTATGACACAGTGGAGTCTGTGTTTGACGGGCTCTCGCGAGCTCAGTTTTTAAGTGACAGCGGACCGGAGCTCCTGGTACAGTATCATCGGAAACTAGACATCCAGACGAATACGTAGGTAGCCATGCTACGCTTGCTCGCTGGGACAAAGGTAACGTTTTTGACAAAGGTACGTGTGTGTGTGTGTGTGTGTGTGTGTGTGTGTGTGTGTGTGTGTGTGTGTGTGTGTGTGTGTGTGTGTGTTGTCAGAATGGAGGTGTGATTTTCAGACCTGTTCCTCCATACAATGGCAGTGAATGGACGGAGAGAGATCTTCTCCAACAGATAACGGAGACAGCTGTCATGGTTGTGACTTTCTGCCTTTGTTTAGGTTGTGTATGTCTTTGTGTATTATGTTTCCCACTCTGGTTCTTTTAGTTCTATGTGTAGCATGTTTCTTGTCTGGCCCAGATGTGTCAGTCTTGGTGGGATCACTGCTTTCTGTTACACGTGTCAGTTCAGGGCTGTACCCTAACTCTTGTTTTGCTCATAGCACTGCTGTTACAGAGGTTGATAGTTTTTGTAGCACAGGCCATAACATTGTTACATACATTGTATAAAATGTATGTTACCCTCTCTAAAAACAACCACAAGTCTTACAGGGGACACAATATCCAAACCTTAACAAGAGTTTTATTACACTCAATTCATAGATTTCAGTTGACATCACACGACTTGAGGACACATAAGAAACAACAAGATGCCTAGTGTCAAACAGACAATATCTCAAAAACTATACATCACATCTCTTATATTTTGACATGGATGGTGAGTGAGAGCAGAAGTAGCTGAATGGTTTGATGTATTATGTACAGTAGTGTTAAAAGTTGTGTGAACGGTCATAGTTTTAAAATGTGTGAATTTAGACTGTAAAGTCTGCAAGAGTGAACACTCTAGGCTGGCTCCATAGGATCCCATTATAAAGGTAAAAAAAAAAGAGAGTAAAAAGTATATACAACTTAACCTGTGATTTCTAAGCACAAAAGGTATCAAAAAGCTGAATAAGAGTAATAATAAAGTACTAAAAGTGTTGACCTATTTAAAGTTTTAATGGCGTTTTTGTACTACAAAGTACTGTATGAAAGAGTAGTTAGAGTTCAAATAGGGCATGGTGTGAAACATTCCTCCCACAGACTTACACAACAGGTACTGTTGAACGAAAACGTTCCGTGACTGAAACCAACAAATAGCTGAGGAAACTGAACTGGGAACCAGCGCCATTTATATAGAA
This sequence comes from Poromitra crassiceps, assembly GCF_964638095.1. Lineage (NCBI taxonomy): Eukaryota > Metazoa > Chordata > Actinopteri > Beryciformes > Melamphaidae > Poromitra > Poromitra crassiceps. Next base: position 17,635,141 of record NC_139646.1, read on the forward strand.
GAGTCTCGACACCTCCATTCACTCCAATGGACCAGTTTTTTTACTCTCAAGAGTTCCAGGAAGTAAGGTCCTGGATTAAGCAGCCCTGTCGAGTTGCCGCAAAATGGACAGTTTGTGTTGTACTTGAAAGTTGTTGTTTTTTTAGAATCAAATTGTATATTATCGGGTTTATTGTAGCATTCAAAAGTAGCGCGAGACCCCTTCCTGGCTGTTCATTGGCTAATGAGTGACCCATTTTGGTCCTCCCCTGATGCCACTCTCTCTCTCAATTGCTCTGCTGGGAATGGCAAAGTGTGACTGAAGCATCCAACCTATGGGAGAAGGAGACAGCGGGAAGGGGTCAAGTGGGCACGGTGATGGAGGTGAGAGGCAGAGTGCTGGCAGAGCAGATGCCGCTCAGTGGGCCCAGAGTGATGAGCGCTGTGCCAGGGGGAGACACCAGGGGGAGACACGAGGGGGAGACACAGCCAGGCAGCAGAGCGCTATGCCAGGGGGAGACACCAGGGGGAGACACCAGGGGGAGACACCAGGGGGAGACACCAGGGGGAGACACAGCCAGGCAGCAGAGCGCTGTGCCAGGGGGAGACACCAGGGGGAGACACCAGGGGGAGACACCAGGGGGAGACACGGCCAGGCAGCAGAGCGCTGTGCCAGGGGGAGACACCAGGGGGAGACACCAGGGGGAGACACCAGGGGGAGACACCAGGGGGAGACACCAGGGGGAGACACCAGGGGGAGACACCAGGGGGAGACACAGCCAGGCAGCAGAGCGCTATGCCAGGGGGAGACACCAGGGGGAGACACAGCCAGGCAGCAGATGCGCTCGTCTGCCGCAGCCTTCTCTAGTTGACGCCAGCGCGAACGCACAGCCTCTCACTCCAAACACCTGCGTCACCGACACGATCTACACGCCGCATAGCTCCATATGCTGCCAGATAGCCCAGAGCTGGGCTCTAAGTGACTTTCACTTCGCTCGGTTCAAAATGCACGGCTGAATTGAAGCTGCAGTTCACAAAATATTGACTATCCTCTGAGCCTGTATTCTCCATAATCTAGTTATAGATTGGATGTGTGTATGTTTTTATTCGATTTCCACTCAAGAAAATGAAAACAATTAACTGACTGAATTAAAAGACCCTCACACTGACACACACACACACACACACACACACACACACACACACACACACACACACACACACACACACACACACACACACACACACACACACACACACACACACACACACACACACACACACACACACACACACACACACACTACACTACACTACACTACACTACACTACACACTCACCCCTCCCCTCTAGCATTTCACTCATCCCGGGACAGTTATTTGAGCACACATGCTATAATTGTCCTCCTCGCTTTATCTTTACACAATTACACACAGCGACACTGGGGAGCTGCCCGTTATATCCACAGTCTGCCACTGCTTGTCACGATCTGCTCCTGGGGTTCCGGGTCAACCCCTCCGTCAACCCCTCAGGCCTGCAGGCTGCCATCCTCTAGACATCCACCAGATGTCCGCGGACTTTCTCTCCTTACCTCCTGCACCGACACCTGTCTGCCATCAGCCTCTGTCCTGTTACTTGGTTCCGCCAGAGAGCTTTATTAGAGAGACACCCCAACTTCCAGTCACTTCCTGTATCTGTGCCACAGAGGTGTCGCCACTGCCAAGCCCACGTAGGAGACTGGTCAGCAAATTAAGTTTCATACACTCACAGACAGCCAATCACAAGCTGATGACCACACCCATTTAGGAGACTGGAAGAGTACAACTTCTTACAATTGGTGGAGCCTGCAGTGGGGTGTCTCTATCTAATATTAACCGTCTCTGGTTCCGCCTTCACCTGCCTGCCATCAGCCAATCAGTTCCCAGAGTCTTCCCATTCAGCCAGCTGCTCCCTGTTTGTCTCTGTGTGTATATATTGTGCGTTCCAGACAACTCGGAGGTCGGAATTTCCCAGTTGAAATGTCCCATTTCCGACCTCCAAGTGTTCCAGGTGCACAACGGTGTTGTGTGTTGGGTGACGTCAGACAGTTGATTCTCAGTGAAGTCGGGGGTAAATGCTTCTGCCAAAGCACTGTCTACCGGCTTTTGCATTTGAGTCCAGACTCTGAGTTACTCCCTGACACTGCTGGCCACTGAGCGACTACACTACAGTGGTTAGAGGGTAAGCTGCCCAGACTTTCTCTACAAACTGATGATGTTCAATCAGGCAACTAAGTTGAGCGGCACACTGTTCAAGAGGACCCACCCAGTATCCATGACCATGAACAACCCTCTCCGAAAGCCAGTGACCAAACTTTGCCGACATGTACGTAATACGTATGCACGTTTCTCAAGCCAACCTTTTATATGTGAGTGAGCTTCATGTTAGAAAGCCACTGAATCTAGCCTAATCCTCAGAAATATCCCAGATACAGTACAGTCACCTTTTCCATCTTTTCCTCTTCTGCTAAGAAGTTGTACATAATTCTCCCAGTGCGCAAATGTGACATTTCAATGGAGAAATTCATTGGTTTTCCACTGCCATTACAGAAGTGGACCTATCACTTTCACGATTTGACTACAGTAAATCAAGTATTCTTGTGTATTTAAATGTATTCAATTCTATTATAAGTTTTCGTCCAAATATGATGCAGGGAGCCATAACCTAAGCACAGCATCCTGACTGTGGGACACAGATGCCAACTTTGCACGCTAAAAGCTTTTTCTCCAGATTGTCCATCAGAAAGCACAAAAGGCCACCGAGATGCCCATTCATTCCACCTCCGTGCTCCATCCCAGTTCAACTATTATTATATTACCTCATTATGCTCCTGCACTTGACGAGTGACTCACCCTTGCCCTATTCAGTACATGGCAACCAGGCAAGGGTTTCAGCCTGTAACAAAAGAGGCCAACTTCACGCGTGCGCACACGCACACACACGCACGCATGCACACACGCACACACACACACACACACACGCACACACACACGCACACGCACACACACACACGCACACGCACACGCACAGTCAATTGAAACTTGTTCAAATAACTGGTCAAATACAGTAACTGTACGTTTGCTCGATCACAGGACATCGATCGAGCAAATACATACAGTAATCATCTGCAATAAGGTAAGTAGTATCTGCAAGTGTTATTTAATTACATTAAAGGGACAGCTCACCCTATTATCCAAAATACATATTTTTCCTCTCACCTGTAGTGCTATTTATCCATCTATATCGTTTTAGGATAGTTGCCTGAGTTTTGGAGATATCGGCCGCAGAGATGTCTGCCTTCTCTTGAATACAATGGAACTGGATGGCACTCGGCTTGTAGTGCTCGAAGCATCAAAAAAATGACCCGGTTACTCAAAATAATCTACAGACTTTGTTGTGAGCAGTTTCATGTAGGAACTATTTTCTTTTGCAGTCTCATGTAGGAACTAGCTAGCAGCTAGTGGGTGTAGTTCGGTCAAAAGAAAATAGTTCCTCCATGAAACTGCTCATAACGAGGTCTGTGGATTATGTTGTGGGGTCATGATTTCTGGAAAGAGACATTACTGTTGAGTTTATCAAATGTATTTCTTTGGCACTTTGAGCACCACAAGCTGAGTGCCCTCCAGTTCCATTAAAGCAGAAACTCTGCGGACAATATCTCCAAAGCTCAGGCAGCTAACACAAAACGATATAGATGGATAAATAACACTACAGGTGAGAGGGAATATATGTATTTTGGATTTTAGGGTGAGCTGTTCCTTTAAATGTGAGACTTGCTGATACTTACCTTGCGTTATTGCACATGATCACGTACAGTGTACAGTGTAAATGCAGTAAGATTCATCGCTTCTTATTCGGTTGGTGGACTATTGTGAATGGAGTTTTAGTTGATTAGGTGGTTTAGACCAGTGGTTCTCAACATGGGGTCTGGGGAGCACCAGGGGTCATTGAGGGGCTTCCAGGGGGTCCCCAGCAGATTGATGAATTGCTAAACTTCGCTATTATTTAATTTCCAAAAAGTAAACACAACTAGAGAATGTAGAAGAATGACTGTTTTGATCATAGTTTCACTTATCACTCTACCTACAATACAGATAGTCGAGCAATCAAACAAATATTGTCCGATTTGAGACAAAACCTCAGCAAATGGGGTACGTAGCCTTAATGTGAACAAAATGAGGGGTCCCTGATAAGGGAAAGGATGAGAAGCACTGGTTTAGACCTTTTCGACAAAGACAATTAAAGCAAAATATAAAATAAAAATAAAAAATAAAATAGGGGGGGACAATGGGTCAGAAGCAATTTGACAGCTTTAGCGACTTTAATGACTGCTTGTCAAAGTACGATTCCTTTAGTCTGGGTATACGATGCCTTCATGAAGCGAAGAGCAGATAACACCAGAAACACATCCATTCACATGCGCACACACACACACATCCGCACAACCAATAATACCCTCTATACACACAAACACCCACCTACGTACATGTTTACATTGTGCAGACACACACAGATTATCCCCCCTTCACACACACACACACACACACACACACAGATACACGCACATAAAACAAACACACACCTACACACACCCGCCCACTTTGATGGGCTTCGTCAGTGCCTGCGCTCCTCGCCCGGGTGTGTGTGAGAGAGGGAGCCAGCCAGCCGCGTCGTCAAGGAAGCTCAGCCCACTCCATAGCAACGGAGCGTGTGTCTCCTCGAGGCTGAGTGGGCCTGAGTGGCAGGAGGGAGAGGTGGGCACAAATAATAGACTGCCAGCCCTAACCTGAGGAGAGTCACTCCACCGCTGCTGCCCCCGCGCCATGCTAACCATTAGCGCTGACGTCTGATCTATACACAGCCTGTTTCACCACATACAAACGCACGGACACGGACGCCTCCTGTGCATTATGGATGGTGTTTGCGGATCGAAGAATACAGGCTTGGGGGGGGGGGGGGGGGGGGGATGGGGGGGGTTAATGGCCAGAGGGGAGGAGGAAGGGGGAGATGGTGGTGGGGGAGCGGGGAGTGAATATTTATAGTGTAAGAGACGTTACCTGTACTTGAAAGCTTTGTCGATATTGTTTCTTCGACAGTCATGCTGACAAAGCATAAGTGAAGGGAAACTGAATTGAGTGCTGGGTGCAGATGAGAGAGAGAGAGAGAGAGAGAGAGAGAGAGAGAGAGAGAGAGATGCTGACTCAAATTGATGTACGGTAGTCGGTGTGGTAATTAGTACAGTTGTAAGTGAGGTCACTGGGATGAACCCCAACAGCTGCTGATGATACCCCCTGCTGGCTGGAGCACACGCACGCATGCACGTGCACTCACACACTGGACACACAGATGGAGGGAGGGAGACACAAAATCACATGCAAACAACCCCCCCCCACCCCCACCCTCACCCCCACCCACACCCACACCCACACCCACACACACACACACACACACACACACAGGTGCAGTCAGCCTCCTCTTGTTGCCCGCTCTGCAATCATGCCCGCCTCCCTGTTCCTCCTCACAGTACAGTACAGTATGCCCAATCAGTGGCAGTCAATGCCTCAATCAGTAATCAGCCTGCAGCTTGCTGGGGGACCCACGCTGCCTGACTCTGCTCCAGTCTCCCTGTGGACCTGCCTGCCTGCCTGAAGCCATGCCACTCTCATTTACCAGGTAGCCTCTGCCTGACGCCATGCCACTCTCATTTACCAGGCAATTTGGAAGGAGTAACTATGCACCAGCGAGGGGCTTTTTCAATTGAGATGTAGCATGAGTTCCGTTTGGCTGGTTTCCCAGCTCACCGCAGCTTTTCCTTTACGCTCGCTTGACGCGTTTGGATGTACAGTACAAGCGGATCACACTACCGCCGCGTTGTGGCTGTAGTTGTATTGTTGCGTTTCTCTACCTTCCTCCTCCTCAGAGTCTTGATGAGGTTTACACACTCTGCTTCCTTTTCCATGAACAGAATTGACAGTATAGTGCGCTGTCTGTCTAGACTAGACTATCTTTGAACTAAGACATTTCACTGCTTCATTTGATTCCCCTCCCTTCTCAAACAAGCATAGAGAGTCCTGTGTCCAAACTTTCTATGTCGCACCCAAGGGGGGGGGGGGGGGAGTTCCAGCCTGTTAAAATGAGGCAAATGCGGAGGTACCAAAAACAGTTATTTGAATATGGCCACTTGAGAGTGGCTCCAAAAGGGAGTCATTCCACATTTACCCCCATATTAAAATACCTGACTTTACAGCATAAATAAGCAACCGGGTTTAAAAAAAAAACGGTTTTGGTCTCTATTGCTAATTACACCTTTCATCACAACTGTACGGGGGGCGAAGTTTTATATAACTCATCCACTCAGAGTCAAATAGATGATAAAAAGACTATGTTTTGGGGCGTGATTGACAGGTTGCCTGTGCCGATCACGGACCAACAACAGGCGGCTAAATGGGAGGGTCACATCCCACTCACTACGACGTCCATCTTTTTTACAGTATATATATGGTCACCACATGGAGTAGAGTGGCATCTTGTGCTGGATCGGAAGTTACAAGGGGTGGTAAGAAGATAATCGAGGTTATACGGTCGATCATCATGTCATCACATCAAGTAACATACCATGAAATGTGCGTGGACATGTGTGTGTTTAGGTGAAAGATTGAGAGAGAGATAGAGAGAGACAGAGAGAGAGAGGGACAGAGAGAGAGAGGGACAGAGAAAAAGAGAAATAACGCATTTGCTTATGTAAAGTCTGGGCTTGGCCTGGAACTCTCCCTCACATGTCTATGTCCCACTGGATCACCATTCTCTATATCTTTACCTCCATCTCTCTCTCTCTCTCTCACACTCCCTCCATCTTTACCTCCTTCTCCCTCTCTCGCACTCCCTCCATCTTTCACATTTATTTATAACCGCCGCGGAGCAGGGGATGAAAAGGTGGAGAGTAACGGGAGCAATGCCTTCAGTCTTTGGGGATTTGCGTCCATCGTGCAATCTCTGCTGTTTAAATATAAAGTATAGAATGTCCTCTGCATCACACCCCCACTTCCTCTGCCCCCCCCTGCCCCTCCAGCCACCCCCCCTCTACAAGCCCCTATGCAGATCGGCAAGGCGGGAAAGCACCGCCTGCTGCATATTTCATTTGTTCATCGCAAATAATCACAAATGGTATCTGAATGCGCACGTCAAAACCACGGCTAACGAGAGCGTACGCCTCGTCACCAGCAGGGCCGCGCTGCTGGCCCACTCGCTCAGTGAAATTAAGCTGTCAAACCAAGAGAGCAGCCGAAGAAGCCGTCAGAAAGCTGGAGTGGGCTGTCATGTGGAGAACCGGCTACACGCTTGTTAATGGCTGCATTAAGTGGCAAAATGTGTCGATGAGCTAATACATTCACAGTGAATTATTCAGAGTGCCGCAAGTGGGCTGCCATGTCGGCAGAAGTCTGCTAATGCGCGCTGCCTATGTTAATTTTGGTTTTGTGGTTAACCACGCAGGTAATTTCAAAGTGACGAACGCCTAATTGTGCATTATAATATACCTTCAGGAGCGTGAGCTGTAAGGAGGAACTTTTACTGTACTTTGTCAGTAGCAGAACAACTAAATATACCGGTTCTGCTGGAAATGCAGAAGCAGTAATATTCAGTCAATACTGCGGTGTAGCACTAAACTCTATTGCAGCGGATTGGGCGTGAACAACCCTTCCGCGGGCAACGTTGCAGACAGAGTAGGAAGGCTGATCCGTGAGCGGCTGCTTCTGGGACGCGGGTCGGGGTCTTAATCGGCCTCGGCCGGGTCTACTGGGCGAGGGTGTATGATGCTGTCAGACCCGAAACACCTTACGACCCCAGTTAACATCACTGATGATGCGTCCCAGCGCATGCTGTAGTATGTTGATTTTAAACAGTCTGCTCCAAAATTTGGAGTCCTACCCCCACACATACGCACACGGCCCGCGCACACACACACATACACACACACACACACACGCACACAAACAGAGAAAGAGTTTAGATAGCCCCCTATCCAAATATCCATATGCCCCTCCCCTCGTCATCATACCCCCAATGCCAAATCCAGCCAGTGGTGCCTATTCGTTTCCATGACAACGGCCTAAAAGTATTATATCAGTGAGAGGGGAGCAGGACACAATATTGCACGCATGCACACACAAACAAGCATGCACGCACACACAAAGACACACACACTCCCCCCCCCCCCCTCTCTCTCTCTCTCTCTCCACACACACACACACACACACACACACACACACACACACACAGACACACACACACACACACACACACACACACACCCAACTGCCCTCTCCCCAAACCCCCTTTGGAGCATTATGGAGGGTGTCCGTGAGGGGATTCCAGGGGGTCTCCAGCGAATTGATGAATTGTTAAACTTCACCATTATTTAATTTACAATAAGTGAGCACAATTAGAGAACGCAGAATAGTGATCATAATTGTCTTGATATCTCTCTACATAGAATACATCTGGACATACATAATATTCATACATGGACAAATATTGTCAGATTTGTTTTCGAGAGACAAAACCTCATCAAATGGTGGTCCACCCCATGGCCCTAATGTGGACTAAACTAATGTGGACTAAACTAATGTGTACTAAACTAAACTAGTAAAGCCTGATGTGACAAAGGTTGATAATCACTGATGTAAGGCTCCCAGGCTTTGACTCTAGGTGACATCATCACCAGTAAGAAAGCTGTGTGTGTGTGTGTGTGTGTGTGTGTGTGTGTGTGTGTGTGTGTGTGTGTGTGTGTGTGTGTGTGTGTGTGTGTGTGTGTGTGTGTGTGCACGTGTGCACGCTTGTGTGTGTGTGAGAGAGAGCGAGAAAGAGAGAGGGGGGGGGGGGGAGAGAACAGTGAAAACACACTCCGAACTTTGTGACATTTGAAACCACTTGGGGAAAAGGCTCTGTGCTGTTGACTCCAGGAGTGAGTTCCTTTACAAAGCCAGTGTGGCAAAAAAAAATCAATCAAACACAGTTGGACGTATTGTTCCACAGTTTAACTTATTAAATCACTCATCACACAAGGCTGAAAAACAACTCCAGAGAAATAAGCGTGGGGACAAGCTGACAACAACAGTTTTTGTTGTTTTCCCAAATAAAAGTCTCAGGTCCTGACGGGATGCCACGTTGTCTGTAACATACAAACCATTCTGTGCCAGCAGACTGACATACAGTACAGATGGTCTACATCCCATAATAGGTTGACGAGGGTTAAGACGGGGGCGGCCATATTCCTGCAGTAAAATCCCATAGTGAAGCTCTATTAGTGGATGTATGTGTGCCATGGCGGTGATGAAGTTAAATACGCCCTTAATGAATTCCCTACGAACTCGCTCCACACAGGCGCAAAGTACTATGGATTTGCAATACTCTGTTCTCCTCCGTCAAGCTAGCATCCACTGGAAGCTAATTATGCATTAAGCCCATTATGAATGCAAGTTCCTCGGCCTCTCATACTGGCTAATTATGCACAGTGGGAAATGTTTCTCTTTTTCTTTTGTGTGTAGTTGTGTGTGCTGCTGTCCCCCGTGCTTTTCCCCTCTCCGCAAAACAACAAAGTACACAGAAAATATCTCCCCAATGACAAGATAGCCATTTCTCTAATAGGATGTGACTGTAATGACTTGGCAGTGTTGATGTTGTTGTTGTTGATGGTACGCACGAGTGTAAGAAAAGAAAAAAACAGTGTGTGTTTGAAGATTGTTTTGAAAGGTGGACTCAGCGAAGAAGATATTTGCACTTAAAAGGAATAGGAGTTGGACAGACGGTGTTCAAGGGAGCGATCAAAAACGCAGGATGAACTCCGCACACTATCTGATCAACTTTATATCTTCTTTTCATCATGTTTAGCTCTTCATCTCCGCTGTTCTTTGAAGGTTCAGAATCTAGCTGGACACATTTAATAATTACCATCTAAAACGCAAACCTCTCCATAACGGCAGAAAGGATATGCCACAGCTGGCATATGGGCTTATTTTGTATCTGGTCAAAGGGAATAAGTTCACTGATGCGCACAGTGCAGTTGCCCTGGAAAATTCCCATTTTTTCTCCTGATTTAGAAAACAGAATCATATTGCCCTTTCTGAAGCTGCGAGATGAACAGCCATCACATTTTGTACGTCTAAAAGCCGTACAACTCAGAACTCTGAAACAGAGACCTTGGATGTGTTTGCGTGCTCTTGAGAGATTGAGAAGTCCCCAGAGCGCAGTGTGCTGGAGGGTGTTTGAGATCAAACTCCTACACGCCGCCTTCAATCTTTACCTCTTTTATTGTCAAGGAGGATAAAAACTTAAACGAGCTAGAAGAGCCGGAGGCACCGCTGGCCGTTTAAAAATGACAAATATCACCGCGCCTAAAAATAGCTGCAGAACTTCAGCCCCTGCACCATATGGTTGGCAGCAAAGCATTCTGGGCGACTGACTCGACCGGGGTCGGAGCAAAAGAGAGCGACGATGAGAGCCTTTCGTGTCTGAGCAAGGACTCAAAGTGTAACGACAACAATAGCAAGAGGGCACAGTGCCTCTCTCACACAGACAGTGATGGGGTTTCTCCTCAGTGCCTCTCTCACACAGACAGTGATGGGGTTTCTCCTCAGTGCCTCCCTCACACAGACAGTGATGGGGTTTCTCCTCAGCAATGACGTGGAAAGGGCATCAGCTGGGCTTGTCGACGTGTTAACGGAGCGGGGGGACGACAAAGAACAAACAGCAAGGACAATAACAAAAACAACCAGAGGGGTGGCTATAGCCTTCGGCCTAAAAAAAGGTTATTAACTCATTGAATGCCATGGACGTCCTTCGACGTCCAATTAAATAGTGACGTAGAATGCCACGGACGTCCTTCGACGTCCAATGCGTTTTTTGACGGTGGGACGTCGATCAAAGCCTTCCGCAGCTCCTGTACAACTATAGTAGCTATTGGAGGTGTATAACCTATTTTACGGACTCATTAGGTGGCGACAGTGCTTGCTCGGTGCAGTCCAGATTAGAGACAGGTCCGAGAAACAGCCTAAAAGCCGTGGATCAAAGACAACCCGATGCATGCTCCCAGAGCCATTTGCTCTGTCGCGGGAGCTGACATTGGCTCCGAACAGGAGTCAATCCGCGCTCACAACTGAGCCCCTCTGTCCCTGTCTGTCTGTCTGTCTGTCTGTCTGTATAGTTTCTCCACCCGATTAGCAGACAGGAAAGCAGCCCCTGACGCCAAACCATTCAGCAATCCGGGTTGGCTCTTCCCTGCTGTGGCGCTGAGAGCCGACAGCAGCACACAAACGAGTAGGGGTGGGAGAAAAAATCGATTCACCTAAGTATCGCGATTTTTAATGTCACGATTTTTTGAATCGATCTTTTATTCCAGAATCGATAATCGCAAAAGCAAAAAAAAAAAAAAAATTTTTTTTTTTTTTTTTTTTTTTTTTTTGTGCCCGCAGTCAGGCCACTCACTGAACAGCAGGCCAGGCGCCGCCTACTGGTTTACTAGTGGTTTTATTACTTTATTAGTTAGTCTGAAGTAATAATTACACTTCAGGGTTAAAGTGGGTGCATCTTTGGGCTTCAAACGTCGGCCCATATCGGCCTGGCCTGCTTGGTATCTAATGCCCGGCCTGAATTATGATCCCAGTCCGCCCCTGTTTTTAACTATATCGCCCAGCCCTACTCATGATATATAATATACAGTCTCTAGTGTATGATTCAACATTTCCCATGTTCTAATCTAGTGTAAAAAGCAAACAAACTGAAAAAAGAAAAGAAAAAAAGAAACAAAAATCGCAATAAATCGTAATATCGAATCGCAATAATCGTAGAATCGCAATACTTAAGAATCGCAATATATATCGAATCGGCACCCAAGTATCGTGATAGTATCGAATCGGGAGATAGGTGAATCGGCACAGCCCTACAAACGAGTGCCTCCGAAAATATAATGGTTGCGTGAGGCTGTGTGCAGTGTGGGGAGGAGTTTACGGGGGGAGGGGGGGAGGGGGGTGGTGCACGCAGGGCATCACACAACAACTACGTCACTACATCAGAAAATATTATCTTCAGACTCAGTGAATGTGCTTGAAATGCTGCATTTCACAAAAGGCGGATTATCTCAGCTAATAATTTGAAAAGCCTGAAAACGCTGAAAACAACCTATCTTCTCCGGCTCATAACTAAAGAACGGAAAATGGTATCAATAAACTTTTTTTTGCTGATGATACAATAGAGCCAGCTCGTTCTTGTGCGTGTTCGGTGTTTACATAGTAATATCACACAATATTCTGTGGGCCTCGAGAAATCACTGAAAACGCTCTGAAAACTCTGGCACTGGGAGCATCCGTTCTCCAAAAGTGGCTGGCACTGAATGAGTTAAACTTGCATTTCTCCCCCTCTGCGTTCTGTGTAAGCTCATCCATGTGTGCCTCTCGTGCGGGTTCCGAGCGCGCGCGGAGGGCTGGGGGGGGGCCTCCTCTGCACATGCTCAGTGGGCGGCGATGATGCGGGGTGACACATCGCATGTCATGAGTGTGCTTACCGTGCTGAGTAATGTGACATTTACCGACTCCTGCCCACTTTTCTCTGTCGCAGTTCGAAAGCACGCGTACGCCGATGTCCCAACAAACACTCATGCACATGCACACACACACACACACACGCACGCACGCACGCACGCACGCACGCACGCGTACGTATCATGAGTCTGGCTCCCTTCAAAGTGGGACATTTTCTTGGTTCGAGTACGAGATCTTATTCCCACTTGTTCATGACATTATATTTATGCTACTAATGGCGATCCTGTCTGCTTTGTAGTCCGTGCTTTTCAGTGGGGACTGCATTAAAAACACTAACTAGAGACCAATGGTGTCTAACAGCGCCAAATCACTTTAATGAGGAAAACTTTCATCAGGCCCAATGCTAGCACTGTCCCACTTACATGTACTGTATGTCAGATTCCACATATGTTATGTCAGAAATAACATGTGTTACATGAACAGATGGAACCTGGCATTAGGATTGCATCATTATTTATGAATGTACTACGTGTGATGGAGCTTTTCCCCATGAAGCTTCCCATTGATAGAAGGCAGGATAAAACCATCAACTCATGTTCCTGCGAGTTCCCCGGGAGGTGGAGGCCAAGAGGTGACAGAAGATGGAGTGGGAGTGAAAGGTGGACTGGCTGAGAAAAGTATTTGCATGAATAATGAACGGGAAATGCTTTGAAAACTCCTGCTGAGGAGCCGTGGAAGAACATCTCACCCTCGGATACTCTTATACTGTTACGGAATATCATTTCCTTTTTTGTTTCCCCTCAACCTGCCTCATCTACATGTATTTTCAGTCATTGATTTCCTACGTTTCCCAAAATGGCTTTCGACAACCTCCGGGAGAATGGGTCTGAACTCGTTTGCATTGCAGCTGTGGGTTTTAAGTGGAGATGGACGAGAGAGTCAAAGTGATAGTGATGAGAGCAAGTTTTTCCCGGTCAAAACTTTTTAGAGTTGCTCCCCTTATATTGTATAATGCAGCCACAACATGTCATTGTCTTGTGGCTGCATTGCATTCTGGTCTAATTTATTTTGAGAAATAAATTGGTCTCTCTGCATCTTCTATGTAGTTCACCCCGGACTCTTTGATTCTGAGAGTGATAACAAAACCTCACATTTACTATTGTGGATGGTTTAGATAGTTGAACATTTTTCTGGGATTAATGGGTACAATTCCGGTTTAACGTGACTTATTGTTGCAGCTTGCCATTTCCTTTGTTATACTCTGGCTGCAGACCCGTATTATAAACTGGAAACTGGAGTACGTTATAAAAGTTATAAATATAGTCACGTTATAAACAACTAACCAACGCTGGGGGTCCGTATGGAAAAAGTGTTACTCTAAAATGGTTAAAAGTTAAATCAATTTGCTCATTTAGTGGCGTTTTACTGCCATGTAACATAGCTAGCTAGCCATTAACATTAGCCACAGTAGGCTGTGCACTAAACCCTAAAGGGTTTTTGGAGCTGCCAGCGTCTTTCTGCAATTCATTCTCTATGTAAGGACGCGCTAGACGTGCTCCTCTTTTAATGAATGCACATGGCGTTTCAGCGCTGGTGGCGTTGTATATAGCTTAAATATAGCTGTACCAAATGGTACAGCTATATTTAGAAACAGGAGAGATCGCATAATATTTCACTCGGACGAAAACGTAAAAAAAAATGTGGGTTTGAAGAAAATATTTTTTCTATGTTGTTGTTGTTTTTGGTCCGAGTTAAATGTTCTATGGTCTCTCCCGATTATAGCGTTAGCTCAACCGTTTGGTTTGAACCAGTAAAACTCTTTTTTATAAGCATTTTACGAAATGTCTATGGGAAAATAAATGGCGGATGAAAATCTCTGGTACAGTGCTGAAGCAGGAAGTGACGTTCCACTCTGGCTCTCTATGGGTGAAAAATAACATGCAGGTTCAGTCAACCTGCCCTGGATTAATAAAGGTTAGAGAAAGGCTCGAAAAACAAATACCCCTACATGAGAGTAGGGAGGCACAGACCTATGGGGACAATTCAAACTCAAACATTTGCTTAATTGGTGGGGGGTGTCTAATTAGTATCACCTTTTAAACAAAATAATTTCCAAAAACTATGAATACTGCGTTTCTAGCTAGTGGAATCTTTAAAATATCTTTCCCCAGTGAGAAAATGCTCCCTCGAAAAAAGATGACTCGCAAAAAGCCGGGCCACAATCTCTCCACCCGATAAAAGTGGATGAGGTCCCATCAATACTGAAGTGTGTTGGATAGCGGGTGGTGACCGCAGAAACCCTTCACCTTCTGCTCAATAACAAGTTAGAAGAGGTTCCCAAAGTGACGTGCCACATCCAGTCACATCCAGTGGCACGTTGCCATTGTTACATCCAATAGCATATTAGCAAAGGTCAATCAAAGTGACAAGGCTCTCGGGCGCAGAAGAAGCTAACCTTGCAAAACTGCAAAGCTGTGAGGGAAGACACTAATAAGACATGTACAAAGCTTCCTCTGGCCTCCTCTCATCCATCAAAGAGGCATTAGGAGAAAATACTGTGCCTTCAGTCTGAATTCAAAATGGATTTAATAAGGATTTTTGTCACTAATCTACACAAAATAACTCACATTGCGATTTACAAATGGGTACAAATTAATTCAACTTTCTAGTTTAGAATTCAGCTTTTGGGATTCAGTTTTGAAAAGGATCTGACTAAGAAATGCAGGGATGAGTGGAAGGAATGTTGCAACAGTCTTCGGGCCTCAGACCCCTGCGCTGCTTGTTTCTCTAGCGAGATCTGGCAACACGGAGTGGAAGGACCATTTGCTGAGGAGACTCCACTCCTTGGGGAAACATCGTCTCCAGCTCTATTAGAATCAACAAGGAGTGGACTATTTTCATGTTCATCATGTCTGCTGCTCAGTGCTGTTCATGGTGTTGTAGTTCTACATTTGTGTGCATTTTTGTCCCGTCCCCATGAGGGTAAAGACTCTGTGGTCTGATGAAACCAAAATTGTTGAAGTCTTCGGCTGTGATGCAAAGCACGAGGTCTACTGGAAACCATCAAACATAATCGCTGTGTGAAGCATGGTGGCAGCATCATGCTGCATGGTGCTTTTCAGTGGAAGGGCCTGGGAATCTTGTAAGAGTAGAGGGAATAATGAATGAAGCTAAATACTGTAAAAGGCAAATTCTAGAGGAGGACCTGCTTCAAGGTGCCAAAGACCTTCGACTGCTCTGGCAATTCATATTCCAACAGAACACAGACACTCAGCATACAGTCAACACCAAGAACAAGAAGGTGAAAGTCCTTGAGGGCCCCAAGTATCAGTTAGGTACTCACAGCTGCTCCCCAGCCAACTTGAACAAAGGGAGAATGGCAGAAAATTAGAATTAGAATAGCAATTTTCAATACATTGAAATTATTATTAGTATTATTAATAATACTAATAATAATAAATGTTTTCACTAAATATGCAATCCATCCATTTGAATTCAGCCTGTAACACCACAAAATATGTACAACAAAATAAAGGGGGGTCACTGCTGTCACTGTTCTGGTGTCAAAACTACTGGATCATGAGACAATCTTTAACTATGTAACTATATGAAAGTACCCATACAGTTAACACGTCATTTTCATTACTTAACTGTTTTTTACTGGCCTCTATATTTGGACTGTGCAGTTTGAAAAGTGTTGACAGGGTCTGTGTTGACCTGTGCACGTGCATTTAATGTCACTATAAGCGCCAGGTGAACTGAGGTAGACGCCTCTTTTGCTGCAACCTGTGCCCATGTAAACTTCGGTTTCTTTTAGAGAGTTTTCAGTGTGGCTGGCTGGCTATTTGGAATGTTTTTCCACCTCAATTTTGTGTGTGATTTAAATTGACCATGTAAGTGTTTTTGGAGTTATACCAAGTAAGTACACTGGTAAGTCTATGTGGGGAAATATTACAGAAGAAAGAGTCGGTATACTGCGGAGCCCTGGGGGGTCACCTAGTACTATAAAAGTCAATGTGGAAATTTGCACCATGATTTAACAATCTCAGCACTCAGTAGTGAAAACTATGAGTCTGGTTTAGTAAGCCATGCTCTCAAAATCATTTTTCCTTATGCTGCGTCACGTCAACCAGTGATAGATTTCTATTACTGTAGTGTGTATATACATACAGTGCTATTTACTATCGCAGAAAAGAGCATTTTAACCTGAAGCAGTGGCACAATAGTTGATAAAGGATGTACAGCAGCTGTTCCCTGAAGACCCCCTGAAACCCATTGTCTCGAGCACTTGGGAACTGTGGATCTGTCAGTCATCATCAAAGCTTCCCAGCCACTGAGCTCCTCCGTGTGAATCCTCAGGTAATGGTATGATGCAATCTGACAGAGTGAAATATTCTCATCCATAAAGCAACATCAACGCGCGCGTTCCCTGCATCCTAACCTTTATGCAGCACAGCACGCTGCGCTAATGTGTAGGCTAGGCTGGCTTACTCATACAAAGGCAAAGCTGAGTAACTGCCTTCAACAGACTGAGTGCTGCTCTTCACACAGAAAACATCATACCTACCTGCCTGCCATCCTTCCTTAGTTTACCACATTCACATTCTCCTTTAGGTGTTCAACCAAGGTTGAAATAACAGTTAACAGAACATGACGAAGACATGCTCTCACCATGAAATAAACCAACAACGTGAACCCAGATAAACGCTATAATCCTTTATTGAGTTCTGCTATCAAACCCCCCCCCCACAGGGCTTAATAGGGGAGGTATACTGTGAGAAGGGGCATGATGGGACCTACAGGGGTTAATAGGGGAGGTATACTGTGAGAAGGGGCATGATGGGACCTACAGGGGATTTTATTCTCCATTCATTTTCCCATTGACGTTTTAAATTACGGTACTGTACTTGGTCAAAACAAGGGGTTCAGCTAAAAAACAAAAAGGTTTTGTTTTGGTCCGAGAGAAATGTTCTATGGTCTCTCGTGATTCTGAATATAGCTGAATCTGAAAATTTTGTCCAAGTAAAACTAAATAAACAAATAAACAAACAAACAAACAAACAAACAAACAAATAAATAAATAAATGAACAAATAAACAAACAAACAAATAAATAAATAAATAAATAAATAAATAAATAAATAAATAAATAAATAAATAAATAAATAAATAAATAAATAAATAAATAAATAAATAAATAAGGATTTGAAGAAACGTCTAAGGGGAAATTAATGGAGAATTTACTTCCTCAGGTCCCATGGGCAATCTCATGACGGCAAGGCTTTAGGCAGTCTATAGAGCAGAGCTTTTGAATTGATAGTATTTTATTCAGACTTTAGGGTCTTTCAGACTACTAGTCAGAACTAGTCCCTTAATATCCTCTTGATTCAGAAGCTCTCCTTTTCAAGTGAGATCTGGCAAACAAGAAGAAGAAGAGGCTGTACATGAAGGTTGCAGATAAACCATGATCTCTGTTATACAGATGGAGATACTCAGGTCCCCTGAGAACCAACTCGCTCAAAAGGTTCTCAACTATCTGGGACCTGTTTTTGGCCTACTTTGACGAGGTTAAGAATGACAAAGTGACTGAGGTTAAGGGGTGGCGGATAGCTCGCCCGGCTGGTGTATTTTTTTTCTTTCTTTTCCTGTGTTGGAAAAGAAAAAGAAAGAAATATATCAAAAAGGTTGCAGATAAACAACGGAGAACAACGTATACAAGCAATACTACAATCCAAATCACACAAAAGCTAAATGCAAATTGGCCACAGATGGAGACAAAGGAAAGGAAACAGGTGAGAGAATGAGAGAATTGGGGGTACGGATGATAGGAAAGGTGTGATAGGTGTGTGACGTGTTGCCTATAAACTCAGCATATGCCGTAGTGAGAAACACTCCATGTAGCGTGGGAGTCTGTACACCGCTTCACCCTCTCGGGAGAGAGGAAGCTGTTTGTGGCACGCAGCCGCCCGCGACATCACTCTCAGTCATGCCAGCATGGATGAATCTTTAAAGGTGTGTGGATCCACTTCTGCTGCTGGCAAACGACCTGGCCAACTGGGAGGCATTTCCTCCATGTGGGAGATAGGGATAAGGGAGGACATATGGAGGTAGAGAGAGAGAGAGAGAGAGAGATGGAGAGAGATGGAGAGAGAGACGGAGAGATGGAGAGAGAGAGGGTTGAAGAGAGAGAGAGATGAAGAGAGAGAGAGATGAAGAGAGAAAGAGATGGAGAGAGAGAGATGGAGAGAGAGAGAGATGAAGAGAGCAAGAGATGGAGAGAGAGAGATGGAGAGAGAGAGAGATGGAGAGAGAGAGATGAAGAGAGAGCGAGAGATGGAGAGAGAGAGAGATGGAGAGAGAGAGATGAAGAGAGAGCGAGAGATGGAGAGATGGAGAGAGAGAGAGATGAAGAGAGAGAGAGAGATGGAGAGAGAGAGAGATGAAGAGAGAGAGAGAGATGAAGAGAGAGAGAGAGATGAAGAGAGAGAGAGAGATGGAGAGAGCGAGAGATGGAGAGAGAGAGATGGAGAATGAGCAAGGAAATCAGGGAAAACTAGAAGGAGGTAGAAATGCAGCCAGCAGCAGACAGCAGGAGAACAGATGGACAGCTTCCCAGCAGAAGAGAGAGAGAACTTAGACTAGCTGAGCTAATTGCCGTGATGGATCGGTCTTATTCCCGCGAGGACGGGGCTCCTGCTCTTGCAATAACCCGACGAGATGACTTGGGCAATCTGCATGCTAGGCAGTTATGAAACGACTTTAACGCCATCTGCAACTGTTAATACTACTGTTGTTGCCATTGTGTGTGGGAAGGCAGCGAGCGGCCCACTCACAGCTAATATTGTAATATCGCAGAATTGATTTCTCAGAGGAAATCATTCCGGGGACGCCCCGGGTCAATTTAGCATTTGATTAGCGGAGGAGGGCTATGGCCGAGGTATTAAAGGAGTGATCGTTTATTTTCTCATTTGATTAATTCGTCAGCTGTACCGTGGCGACAGACCAGGCGTAATCTCCGCTTGCTAACTTGCCTCCTCCACGTGGAGACAAGGTGCCAGGGATCCGCCCACATGAACTGGGTCAAGCACACGCACATTGCACAAGCAAACATGCACACACAAATACACAAACAAACACACACACAAGCAATCCTGCATGCGCACACACACACACACACACACACACACACACACACACACCTACATGCTTCAGAAACCTGGGCCAGTGTGCTCCCATTAATCAATATTCTTAACGAGGCTACCCAACTAATGGTTTCACTTGCATGCACACACACACACACGTGCGCGCGCACGCACGCACGCACACACACACACACACACACACACACACACACACACACACACACACACACACACACACGCACACACACACACACACACACACACACGCATCCTTCACAGGGAAGCCCTGATTAAGTCATACCACCCTCCAAATGGAGTGTATTGCGTCGGAGCCGAGCCGAGCGGAGAGGGGGGACTCTTTAATAACGGAGGACAGCCTCTGGGGAGAGACCCCTGGAGGAGGACGCAGTCACGTGTGCGGGGGTCCCCTGGGGGAGGACAGCCTCTGGGTAGAGACCCCTGGAGGAGGACGCAGTCACGTGTGCGGGGGTCCCCTGGAGGAGGACTGCCTCTGGGGAGAGATCCCTGGAGGAGGACGCGGTCAGGTGTGCGGGGGCCCCCCCCTGTCTAATCACACAGCCAGCCGCTACTGTACACAACGCCCCCCTGCAGGTTGAGAAGAGGATGCACCAGGACTGTGGGTGCCTGTGTGAATATTTGTATGAAAGGGAGAGAGAGTGGGAGAGAGACAGTGGGACTGTGGGTGCCTGTGTGAATATTTGTATGAAAGGGAGAGAGAGTGGGAGAGAGAGACAGTGCGTGGGTGCTTGGGTGTGGTAGCATGGATGTATTTCTCCAGCAATAGAGCACAGACGCTTTGCATGGAATTGTGCGAGGCTGTGGTTTACAGTGATTTTACAACACCTCTTAGCCGTTGTAAAATCTCTTGGGGCTTATTGCTTAATTTGAAACCTAGCTTATTTCCTGCCAGCTATTGTATTAGCAAACACTGCAACAGGAAGTAAGCTAGGGGCCATTTAGAATCTTTATGTTGTTGTAATTGCCTGCGTCCAGACCTTTGACTCCGCCCACTCCTCCGGGTTGACTGCTTCTGGTCTGGCATCGTGACATGCAACAGCGGTTTCTCATGTTCAATAACGGGCGCTATAGACGACGTAGACACTGCAAACAAGGCTGTTTAAAATCAATTAAAAGTGCCAATTACCTCGAAATGCTTTGAAGGCAGTTATTCAAAGGGGAGATGTTTTATGCTGGATTATATTCAGGAGGATACGTTGGTCTCTAGTGATTGGTTAGGAAAAATGGACCCCACGGAAATCGATTAGAGTGGAGGCAATGTCAGACTGAAGAGGAAATGGAGTGTAACGAGTTGACAATAGACCCTTTTCACGGGGGGCATTTTGTGTCGAAAAGGCATGGTAAACACAGGTGCAAGCAAAACACCAATGAGGCTTTCACTGTTTAATTGTTTTACTTGCACCTGTGTTTACCCTGCCTTTTCGACACAAAATGGCCCCCGTGAAAAGGATCTATTCAGTCTGATATCAGGCTCCAAATGTAATGGATTTTTCCTGTTTTCTCTTCCACAGTTGTTGTGGGACAACAGCGGCCATTGGACCACCATGTGGCCTTGGACACTCGATTTGGACAATAAAAGACATCGTAATGAACAACGCTTGTTTTCCATCATGAATGGAAGGTCAAGAGCAGGACGGAGGGGCCCTTTTTGTATTAGGTTGCAATGAACTACACACATCCAACCCCACCACCTACACACACACACACACGCGCACAGACGCACGTGCGCGCACGCACACACACACACACACATACACGCACGCACGCACACACACGCACACACACACGCGCACGCACGCGCGCACACACACGCGCGCGCGCGCGCACAGGCACGCACACATACAGTATGTGCACTCACCACCTGTGTCTCTCCTCTTTCCCTGACCAGTGAACAGTTTCTTTGGCATTTTCAGCCATTTGTAAGCCTCAGGCAGGCAGAGGCCAAGGAAATAATGAGTGGAAGGGACAAAGTCAGGCCAAGAGCCACTGGCTGTCACTACTGTCAACTGTTACGCTGCTGCCGGTGCCTTCTCTGCTGGAAGATGACAGAGCGATGGAGGAAGAGGGGCGGGGGACTAGTGTCTGAAGGAAATCAACACAAGCAGCGGGCTCCTCACGACAGGCCCTTTTCACGGGGGCCATTTTGTGTCGAAAAGGCAGGGTAAACACAGGTGCAAGCAAAACACTAATGAGGGTTTCCAACTTCCAATCGTGGAAGTTTGAAATGCTTATTAGTGTCTTGCTGGCACCTGTGTTTACCCTGCCTTTGTGACACAAAATGGCCCCTGTGAAAAGGGTCTATTCGAATGAGGGAGGGAGACGTCATGACGGGTATGATGATGCTTTATTTCATGTGTGGCTGCGAGGAGAAATTAGCTAAATGAGGAACTTCTCTCTCTCTATCGGTATTTCTCTCTCTCTCTCTCTCTCTCTCTCTCTATCTGTCTTTCTCTCTCTCTCTCTGTGTCTCTCTCTCTCTCTCTCTCTCTCTCTCTCTCTTCTTCCTGGCAGTAGCACAGCAGGCCTGTAGTTTCAGGGAGCAATCAGTGAGTGCCTCTGCAGCACCGCATGCTCCCCAAACGCAGAGCTCACGTTGGGATGCTTCCTCATCAACAGCCAGCCTCTGCTGCTCACAGTACAGCTCTCAAGCTATGTATGGAGGCTGGCTCACACACACACACACACACACACACACACACACGCGCGCGCGCGCGCACACGCACACGCACACGCACACACACACGCACACACACACACACACACGTGAGCAGGTATGAATGCACGTCCGTACCCGCAGCTTCAGGTCCGGAGACACCAACTGCTTGACGATCCCCAGGACCAAGCTCCGGACCTGGGGCGACAGGGCCTTCTCAGTTGCCGCACCCACCCTCTGGAACACTCTCCCCAGCCACATCCGTCAATCACAGTCCATAACTTCCTTCAAACAGGCCCTCAAGACCCACCTCTTCAACCTCGCCTTCTCCTCCTAACCTCACTCCACTCTACCTACTGTCCCCACATTTTCATGAATGTTTCCAAATTAAAGTATTTATTTCTGTGTTTTCTGTAAAGCGACTTTGAGTATTTAGAAAAGCGCTATATAAGATAAATGTATTATTATTATTATTATTATGTGCCTGCCTGCTCATACAAAATTGCGCCCCCTCCAGGGTCCAACATTAACACTAGCCAACCGCCAATGACGAGTAGATTTTGCGTTTGGCTAGTAAATCTGATCCCAGACGGCTGTCGGCCATGTGGCGAGTAGCCGACATGTCTGTACCAAACTAGTCATCTAATAAATGCTCACGCTCACTCACTCAGTATTACCACTGGTTTTAGCCTATTACTATAAATGTATTAGATGTAATGGTTGTCTTAGTGTCCCCCTCTCCTCCAGCCACTACTCCTTGATCACGTAGACGCACTAACCTTGCGAGGCAGCTGGATTTGCATGAGATCATGAGATCACAATCACACGGCAAATCCATGTTGCCACGCTCCAATCTATTGGTGTGAATCTGAACCACCAGTGGTTCTCACCAATCAGCATCCTATGAGGCAGCTACGGGCGGGGTTTAGGTGTGACGCCAGCGAGAGCGAGCCCCGTGATAGACGTGATGGACAGATGGTTCATCCAATCACCTGCCAGGTATTTTTTTGAAAGAGCCTGCACTTTGAAACGGTTTCCCGAGCGACTCGTTCCCAGATGGCTATGTGAAAGACAAACCATCTGGCAGCGTCAGGTAATAGACACGCAGCAACACGTCCAAATGCACCTGCTCTCACTCTATAGCACACACACACTAGCACACACACACACACACACACACACACACACACACACACACACACAAAACTTCTGTAGTCAGAAGTTTTGTAGTCTGAGACGTCATAGATGTTGGAGCTTACGGGGAAAAGTGAATGGGGTTTTAGAATGGGGATTAAAATAAGGTCTGTGGTTAACAAAAGTTTATGGGAGTGGTAATTTGTGTTCAGCAGGATAATCTTCATGAACGTGAATCACTTTTGAAGTGTTGTCTTTTGAAGTGTTTTCTGAAAATCACGTTAAAAAAATGCATTGACGTTTCAAAAGTCATAAAAGTGATTCACGTTTGTGAAGATTATCCTGCTGAACACAAATGACCACAGACCTTATTTTATGCGTTTAAGTGAAGCTCCAACATGCTACTTCTGGATTCATTCCTGCGGTGCTCTATTGTACTTGGCCAATTCCCCCTGCTGTCCCAGTCGTTGCTCCGCCCCCTCTGGGGAGAGTTGTAGACTAGCACATGCTTCCTCCGATAAATGTGCCGCTAGCATCCGCTTCTTTTCACCTGACAGAAAAGAGTTTCAACGGCAGGACGTAGCGCATGGGAGGATCACGCTATTCCCGCCAGTTCCCCTCCCGCCTAAACAGGCGCCCCGACCGACCAGAGGAGGCCGAGGCACTAGTGCAGCGACCAGGACACACACCATTAATCCGGCTTTCCACCCGCAGACACAACCAATTGTGCCTGTATGGATGCCGGAGGCAACACGGGGACTCGAACCGGCGACCCTCGTGTTGGTAGGCAGGGAATACCGCTGCACTACCCGGACGCCCACATCCACCACCTTGTTAAAGTACACAGCGTCTCTCAAAGGTCAGATCAAACATGATTCACTATACTCCCCACAAGGGCAGCTACATGCGTCTCACACTGGACGGGGACAAGAAGCTACGTGCGTCTCACACTGGGCGGGGACAAGCAGCTACGTGCGTCTCACACTGGGCGGGGACAAGAAGCAGAAATGACCGGAACAGGACAAGTCTTTTCTAAAATAGAGGTTATTTAGCAAAAACCTAGCAATCCTCCAGAGTAAGTGCTGTAAATGTAGCCGTGGCCGTGGAAGGAGAGGAGAGAAAGAGCAGCTATAACAGGCAAGAGAGGAGAATGAGTTGAACTTTGACCTCGCCTCCCTTTATAGATGACAGCAGCGACCTTGGGAGGGTGAGCGAGGAGATTGATGACGGCCATTTTGCTTAATGAGCTCACGAGAGAGCCGGCCCTCCCTCCATCAGGAGGCCAATCATCTCCTGCTCTAGGTAAGACGACAGACGTCAGTGTGATCTGCAGCAGACAGGCTCCCCCTCTACTCCCCCCCCCCCCCCTCCTCCACTATCTCCTGAGCCCCTCCCAGTCCCCTACACATCAATTAGAACAGGATTCAACATCACATTTCCTTCCATCTCTCTAAAAATAGCAAGAGTGCAGCGGAACATCAAAGATAGGCCAGACGAGGCTGGTGATGAGAGTCCAATCCATGCATGCGTAAGGATTGGTCCAATGAGAATCCGGCTGTGTGACACTGCTGGCCACGGCTTTAAATGAATGTGAATGGATTTTAAATTTCAGGGTTACCTAAATCAGTGGTTCTCAACGTGTGGTCCAGGGACTACCATGGGGACTTGAGAGTGTTCCACGGGGTCCCCAGCAAATTGATGAATTAAATCCCCAGAATCCTTCAGCAACACACCTCCAAAGCCATTATGGTCTTTACACTTCACCATTATTTCAGTTCAGTAGAGAATGTAAAAGAATGGCAATACAATACAGATAGTCATGGAATTCTGGACAAAATGATATCTAACATTAAATAATATTCTCAGATTTGGGTCAGAGATACAGATCTCATCAAATGGGAGGTCCGTGGCCCTAATGTGGACTAAATGAGGGGTCCTTGATGTGAAAGAAGTTGAGTCACTGACCTAAATGTCACCTGTTCCAGTCCCTCTGGCTGCTTTACAACCTCCTTGGGTGGTTTTAAATAGCAGATTTACATATTATACAAATCCTGCACAAGAAGCTAACAAAGTAAGTCCTTACAAAACGCCTTCAGCGTCCGCACACAATATCCTTGAGCACCTCAAACAGAAGTCGCTCGTTGATGATAAGATAAAAGGTCGCCATGGAAACAGGGATTTTTTCAGAGATGTGGACACCATGGGGGGGGGGGGGGATAGAGAGAAGGAAAGGGAGAGATAGAGGAAGAGCTAGAGAAGAAGGAGGAAGACAGGTAGACGGAGGGAGAGAGAAACCTGCAGGATCCTAAAAAATGTGATGGAGACCAAGTGGGGAAATCGCTGAGGCAGCCAGAACACTGCTGTAGCCTGTGCTCATGGGAAAACCATGTGACCCCTGTAATCTGGGTTACCCCCCCCCCCCCCCACACACACATTATGATGGGAAACGGGGGGACCAGGAAAAATGGGAAGACAGAGGATGTGGGGCGATCCTTTGTCTCTCCCTCTTTCTTTACTTCTTTTTCTGCCCATCTCTCTCTTTGTGGAAGGAGGAGAAGAACACTGGGGTCCTCTTTCTTTCAGCTCGTCTGGTCTGGTTTGGGTCTTACCTGGAGCCGTGCAGTTCTTAGGTCCCTCCTCCTCCTCCTCCTCCTCCACCTCCTCCAGACTGCTGCTGTTGTCCATCTCCTGCAGTAGCCTCCTCCCTCCCCAGCTCTCCTGGCCCAAGGCGCTGTGGCTGCTGGAGACGTCATAACCTAGAAGAGGAGGGAAGGGGGTCATTTTTAAAATAGCAATGAGAGTGCTTTTTCTTATCAAGTTTTTTTGGACCCACCCCCCCCCCCCCCCCTCCTTTTTTTCTCCCCAATTGTACTTGGCCAATTCCCCCTGCTGATCCGGTCGTTGCTCCTCCCCTTCCGCCGATCTGGGGAGAGTTGTAGACTAGCACATGCTTCCTCCGATACATGTGCAGTTTGGCTGCCGCTTCTTTCCATCTGACAGCAAGGAGTTTCACCGGCAGGATGTACAGTAGCACATGGGAGGGTCACGCTATTCCCCCCAGTTCCCCTCCCCCCTGAACAACCAGAGGAGGCGCTAGCGCAGCGACCAGGAGCCATACCCATAATACGGCTTCCCACCTGCAGACATGGCCAATTGTGCCTGTATGGACATCATCAGACTAGGCTGAAGGTAACACGGGGGCCCGAACCTGTGACCCTCGTGTTGGTAGGGCAGGGAATCTACCGCTGCACTACCCAGATGCCCGCAATGAGAGAGTTGTGAATGTGTGAATGGGGTACTTTAATAGACATTTTGTTGACTAGTTACTACAGCTTAATCATATAGAAGCTCTCAAGTCTGGACTTGTGTTTTCCTGCCTTTGATAGAGGTGTGCAAAATCACTTCTTAACTACATGAGTGATGAATGCCAACATCAGGTTACATCATATCAATCTCTTTGGATGAACTTGTCAAGGAATGGCAAAGATGAGCACTGATGTTTAGCACATTTGCCAAAAGTCATAGCTTTGCATTGACCTTTATGTGATTTGGATTGTATTATTAGTATGCTCTAGCCTGGTAAACCAGCCGGTCACGTGAACTCTACATAGGAGGCTATTCGCTGTCTGAACTGTTGAATTGAATAGTAGCCTACTTCATGCCCCCTTTTTGTTTTAATTTACATGGTTTCGTGTCCTTTTAAATGTACTATGTTTTAAGACATCCCTATTTTTTACTGTTTCATGTCTGTATGTTTTTAAATTACTTTTTTTATGCTGCACATGAATTGCCCCAAGGGGGATAAATAAAGATTCTCTACTCAAAAAAAAAAAAAAAAACTCTCACATTTCATTTGGTTCTTCTGCGGGACCGTCTGACGACGAGCCAATCAGCGACCCGCTTCATAGTTGACATCGTAACCGGCCAATCAGAACGTCGCTAGCAAAACAGTAATGGTCGCCTCCTTGTCTGGCCACCTCGAGGAGTACTGTAATGTTGTCAATGTTTGTCTAGTTTAAACAGCCATAAAGTGCAGTTATTGCAGAAATAGACTCAATAACAATTAAACAAGTACAGGAGTATGCAACAGCACAGTTTCGGGGCGGAAAATATGTTTTTGCCGTTCTCCCGAGTGGATTTGGGTTTGACTGGATCCAACGCTGATTGGCTGAAGGAGTTGTCTGTCAAGGCAAGTACACCCGCCCAACTTCCGCCCACTGCAAAGACTGTTGTGAAAGCTTCAGGCCAGACGGGAACGAAGAACGACATGAAATATGAGTTCACGTGACCGGCTGGTTTTCCAGGCTAAGCATGCTCCTTGTTCTACATTGTTTCTCTGCAACTTTCATGTACATATTCTTCTTGCCTTCCTGGTCAGATCTCACTCACAAAAAGCAATATTCTTAATCAAAAGATGAAGGGACTAGTGGGTTAAATAAAATACTGTAACTTCAACTCTTGCACACTACACATTGTATTTTTGCTATAAATCCTACCTTTTACATGGCTACTACTGTACATCCATGTAGTCTTTGAATATAAGTTACACATTGGCACCTGTGGAATGTTGCCGGTAGCAAGGTGTGTGCCAAACCATTTGTTTTCATTCTGAGGGCCGAGGCTGGCTTCTTATGTCACATTCAAATGTAATCCTTCCTGCAGCAGTAGGGTAGAGGTCACCATCATGTATTGTATGTATGTCAGCTACTGTATACTGTAAGCACTAGGGGTGTCACGATACACTCAGTTCACGATACGATACGTATCACGATACTGGGTTCACGATAACGATACGATACGATACGATTTTAACAATATTTTTTTAAACTTGAATAATGACAATATATGACTGGAAAAGTAGTATTTTATTTGAAATGCACAAATACAAAACATGCTGTTGTGGGAAATTGTTATTACAATAACAACTAGAAAAAACATGAGATTGGAGATAAGGCTTATCTTGAAATAGAATGAGTTACACCGTCACTTAGATTTACTTTGAACTAAAAGGTTTCTCAGCAGTATAAATTCTCATTATGCATCTTCAGTTTTTCTTCAAACTCAAACAACAAGACTTTTCTTAGTCTATTTTTTATGCATCTTCAGTTTTTCCTGTCAAGTAAACAGTTTTGCCAGAAACTCAATTGAATGGTTTCTCTCCTGTATAACTTCTCATGTGTCTCTTCAGAGACTTGTTCAACTGAACTACTTTCCACACATTGAACTTCAACAAACAAAGACGTTTCTTTGTCTATTTTTGAAAAAAAAAAAAAAAAAAAAAAAAAAAAATTCACGATATGAGATTTCATCTCAACGATACATATCGTGACGTTTTACTATCGCGAAATTTTGTGGGACGATATATTGTGACACCCCTAGTAAGCACCCCCCCATCGTACATCGATGAGAAGGACTTTCCAGAGAAGACCTCTTGGGGGGTGGAGCAACAGTGCGACGGCAGTGCCGCCCTCCTGCTGTGGCTGCATCTCCATATTTTCAAGCAAGCAGCAACACTGACTTCATTTCATACTTCAGAGAGCTCAGCGGGAGTACTCTTAACCCTTTCCACTCTGCCAAAGACAAGGTTGGCCCAAGAGAGGCCTTCAAACAGAATGAAAAAGGCCCAGGTATTCAGTGGTCCTCAGGGCACGGCTGAACTTCTCACCTGGCCTCACCTTCCCTACATCACACCACACACAGCAGCTGCAGGCTTCTTCTCACCTGGCCTTACCTTCACCACACCACACCACACACAGCAGCTACAGGCTTCTTCTCACCTGGCCTTACCTTCACCACACCACACACCTGCACACCACACCACCACACACAGCAGCTACAGGCTTCTCACCTGGCCTTACCTTCACCACACCACACCTGCACACCATACCACACATAGCAGCTACAGGCTTCTTCTCACCTGGTCTCACCTTCACCACACCACACACAACAGCTACAGGCTTCTCACCTGGCCTCACCTTCACCACACCACACACAACAGCTACAGGCTTCTCACCTGGCCTCACCTTCACCACACCACACCACACACAGCAGCTACAGGCTTCTTTTCACCTGGTCTCACCTTCACCACACCACACACAACAGCTACAGGCTTCTTCTCACCTGGCCTCACCTTCACCACACAACAGCTACAGGCTTCATCTCACCTGGTCTCACCTTCACCACACCACACCTGCACACCACACCACACCACACACAACAGCTACAGGCTTCTTCTCACCTGGCCTCACCTTCACCACACCACACACAACAGCTACAGGCTTCTTCTCACCTGGTCTCACCTTCACCACACCACACACAACAGCTACAGGCTTCTTCTCACCTGGTCTCACCTTCACCACACCACACAACAGGTGTGGTGTGGTGAAGGTGAGGCCAGGTGAGAAGAAGCCTGTAGCTGCTGTGTGTCATGTGATGTAGTGAAGGTGAGGCCAGGTGAGAAGCCTGTAGCTGCTGTGTGTGGTGTGATCTAAAGACTGTAGAGACCCTTTACGTGACAGGAGTCAAAATCATGCTCGGAGTAAGGACTACCACACCAAACCTGACCTGCCTTCTAGAAGCAGGGCTTCCGTCAGTGCAAGCCCTGATAAGAGACAAACAGGCCAAATTCCTGCATAAGATGAGTACACGGCAGGGAGTGGCCGGTGACCCCCTAGGATTTGCACTGGAATTTACCAAACAGGAGAACCCTGTCATGAACTCACACCTGGAGCAGGTCATGAATGTACTAGACCACATCAGAACTGATAGAGAGGAGCAGATGGAAAGAGTGCGGTCAAATGAAGGATCCAAGTTCAGGACTTACTGTAAACTTAACCTTGTGGTGTGATGTATGGAAGGTGAGGCCAGGTGAGAAGTCTGTAGCTGCTGTGTGTTGTGTGGTGTGGTGAAGGTGAGTGAGGCCAGGTGAGAAGAAGCCTTAACAGCTACAGGCTTCTTCTCACCTGGCCTCACCTTCACTACATCACACGACACACAGCAGCTACAGGCTTCTTCTCACCTGGCCTCACACCTTCACTACATCACACGACACACAGCAGCTACAGGCTTCTTCTCACCTGGCCTCACCTTCACTACATCACACGACACACAGCAGCTACAGGCTTCTTCTCACCTGGCCTCACCTTCACTACATCACACAACACACAGCAGCTACAGGCTTCTTCTCACCTGGCCTCACCTTCACTACATCACACGACACACAGCAGCTACAGGCTTCTTCTCACCTGGCCTCACCTTCACTACATCACACAACACACAGCAGCTACAGGCTTCTCACCTGGCCTCACCTTCACTACATCACACACAACAGCTACAGGCTTCTTCTCACCTGGCCTCACCTTCACCACACCACACCACACATAGCAGACAGGCTTCACATGCCAGCACCCTACCTCCCCCCCCCTCTCTCTCTATCTTGCACACACAGAAAGAACAGGAGTATGAGAATGATTCATGTGGCCCATGCGAGGAGGCGTTGAGTGCTCCGCTTCCAGGCTCCACTACATCCAGCTCAATTTAACAGAACTTCATTAAGTGCCATCGTAAATAATCAACTTTAATTGATATTCCGGCAAGCTGATTAAGAGTTAACAAGAACACAATGGGGACAAGGGAAATGCATTAAGCGGGCCCGGTGTCGCTTCTTGTCCGTCTCTCTCTTGTGAGCAGCACCCGCGCAGAGTGCAGCGCTGTTGCGTTCCCTCGTAACCAGGATACGCAGTGCACGGGGAGGAAAGCAGGGGGGGAAATAAGAGTCTCACTGATGATGCACAAATCATGAGTTTATGAATATTCATGGGGGACCTTCTGCCCATGGAAAGTGATAAATATGATATCTCACTATAGCCGACGCTGACTCAGTAATCAAGTAGAGTGTTGGGGGGGGGGACATAGAGAAAGCTACATAAAGAGTAAGAGGGAGTCATACAAGTGGAACAGATGTTTACAGTTCAGTACTGCGTTAGTTATTTCATATGGAATATTGAGTTGCATATACAGTAGATGCTTTGGCAATGCTGTCCATTCAGCAGTGCATGTGCCAGTAAAGCATATTGACTTAAATTAAGCTTGAGAGAGAGAGAGAGAGAGAGAGAGAGAGAGAGAGAGAGTGAGAGAGAGTGAGAGAGAGACATTGTGTAAGCGTTTGCAGTAACCTGGAGAGGTGCAGGCCTATACCCTGGGGCTCTTTGTCCTGATTTCACGGCTCTGACTGCAGCTGAAACACCTGAGCATACAGGAGCCTCTGCTCTGCGTACGTCCCTCTGCCAAGAATAGGTTCCCATAGTTAAAGCTCAGATGACTTCCCATTATAGCCCAGTAGTGTACTGTACCTGCAGCACTTAGTATATGACGCTGTGCTGTCCGTGATGCACTGAAGCCTATATGATCCTTTACCACGGCTGCTGTGCTGCAGTGGAGCGAGCACACACAACATCTCTCATGCCTTACCTGTTAAACACACAACTTGATAAAACCTCTGGCTCTGACACAGAGGTACTGTAGCCTATATATACTGCTGTGCTTTTGATAAGAAGCTGACACATATTACATATATTTAGCCAACATTTATGACAAATTACCCTTCAATTGACCAGAAGCACAAACTCTGAACTTCATGCTCAGGAATGAACAGAATTCATGACGATAGCAAGGCCTTTATGAAAAAAGGTCTGGTAATCCGATAATGCATTTTAGAAGAATATGCTACTATAGAAACCTCACAGCAACTTTAAATCCCTAAGGTATAGGCTATTGGGGGTAAGCAAACAGACAGTAAGTCTCTATAAGAATACTGTCTATATTATAAAATAGGCATCTTGCGTGGTACGCGCGCTCGATTCCTGCGCGGGCTCGCTAGCTCCCGCCCTATTGGCGCGTGCAATGTCTCCCTCTCTCTCCCTCTCTCTCTCTCTCTCTCTCAGTCTCCCTCTCGTGTGTGTGTGTGTGTGTGTGTGTCACTGATGACAGCCTCAGTGATGTCACAATGATGTCACAATGTCTGTATGACATCACTGATGTCATCAGTGACATCATCACTGAACTCCTCAGCCTTAGGGCAATCAGCCTTAGGGCAATTAATCTACGCAATTAGAAAAATCCGGCTCCATCAGCAGGTCACCTGCACAGGTGCGCTTTACACTTCCTGAAGATTTCAGACCGATCGCACATAAAACAGCATAGCTGTGGCTGGACAAAATTGTTTAAACAGAGTCCACATTGCCAAATTTAGATAGATAGATAGATAGATAGATAGATAGATAGATAGATAGATAGATAGATAGATAGATAGATAGATAGATAGATAGATAATATACAGTACAATTAGGTCATTAATACACACACTAAGTTCTTTGATGAACATTACAAGAATTAAAGTAAAAAAAAAAATAGTGCAGATTAATATTTGGCAACAAAAAGGGAGCAAATAAAACGTGTTAACACGATAAATCTCCCATGGCAAAGGACGCATGTTAAAACAACGACCAGCTACTGCTGGGAATGCTGCTGCTGACCTTCTCCGGCATCCCACTGCTCCCAGTAGGAGGCTTACAAACGGCTCAATCCTCACCTGAATTTTCCGCTAAGTAGGAAAACCCCTTGACGACCAGCAGCAAGCCGCCGAACAAGCAGATCTGGATTAACACCAACTCCTTTCGCTTTTTCCGCCTCGCTTTGATCTTCTTCTGGTTCGGCATCACTTGCAGCGGCCGATTCCGGAGTCGGATACCCGGTAGAGACATCCCCTCTACCGCTACCACATCCATGCAGGAACCCCCGAAGTCGAAATGAGCGACCTCTATTTCCCAGGGAATTGACTTAATTTCCAGGGGTGAAAAGTAAAGGGGACGGGAGGGGCGGGGGTGTAGGGTGAAAAAGAAAGAAGGAAGAACAAAAGTTACAAATCGCTAGCGCCGAGTGACGAGCCAAACTCCTTCTCGCTTCAAGTGGCAGGACGGGCAGCTTATGACATGTTCAAATTGTTTTTTATATAGTGTTAAGGTAGAGGACGGCAGTGCAGGAGCGCTCCATGGATGCGTCAGTCCGGTGTCAGAGAGACGGAGAGAGAGAGAGAGAGAGAGAGAGAGAGAGAGAGAGAGAGAGAGAGAGACAGAGAGAGAGAGAGACAGAGAGAGAGAGAGAGAGAGGGGGGGGGGGGGTGCGCGCATACACGACAGAGGTGGTGCAGATGTTTGCGTTTTGTTTTTTTTACCAAATTGTGTTTGTCATATAGCCTACTGTTCATTTAACATTTGTGCCAATTAAGTGTTGGAATTAATTGTATTGCACTGACGGTGGGGGGGGGGGGGATCAAAATCGCAAGCTGTTTGTTGGGTTGATGTGTGAAATGCCTTCCACTGCCCTCTTCTGGGAACAGGCTTTTCGTGATAGACAGCATGTATTTGCAGCTGATGATAGAGTGCTGCTGAATCATAAAAAGTTGTATGCCTCTTTGTAAAACCTAAATTGCCTTGTTGACTGTAACCTACCCAATCTGTTTTTTGGACCCATGTATAATAGACATTATATAGCCTGCAGTGAGCACTAGTCAACTAAAGCTAGGAGTATGACTTTAGGCTCGACTGTTATATGCCATATACTACTAGGTGAGTCACATTTGACTGTCATTCCTCTCAAATAAAATAAAATATAGATTTATATGGATGTCTTTGTTGTTTCTTTTCAGGAATTTAGTCTGAAATAAGAGTCGACAGGTTTATGTTGGTTGTCTTTCCCCCAAACCACTCATTATGCCCAGGACAGATTAGATTAGTTTTCTTTGATCGCACAATAGATGTTATACGGCCTACTACAGGATATGGTTTGATTTCACCAGTGTAGGCCCCTGTCTGCTTGAGCATGTTGCCTACAGTACCAACGCTATGGTACTAACACTCACTGCATAGCTGCATCAGCAAAACAAAGACCACAAATTCCATTGTAGCCTATAATGTCTACCATCTCTGATGTTTTATGTGCAGTGATTCAAGTGAAACAGAACTTTATGATAATGGATAATACTTTATCCTGGCGAAGTGGGTTACTTGATTGTCAGGGCTGAGGTTTCATATAAATAGCACTGGAAACTTTCCAGCAAGAATGGAAAAAGTGGTCAGAGCTCTAGGCAACATGGTTTCATTGTGCTTTTTAACCCTTTGAGGCATGGACCCAAGAGAGCAAAAAAAATGCAAAAGAAAATAGGGGAAAACACGAGAGATGAGTGTGAGGAGCCGACTGCCATATTTTGAGTTAGAATAATCCCATTTAACATTTGTATGTAGCCACAGAAAAGCCCCCCCCCCCCCTACCCCTAAATAAAACACAGACACACACACAGACATATGGCAACCAAAGTCGGGGGACGATCCAGACGTGACCGGAGGCCTAAAAGCTGCCTTGAAAAAAGTGGCCTGACTAACATGCAGAGGAAGCTTGGACTGGGCATGGAGTTACTAAACAAGATGAATTCCCAACCTCTCTGAGGCACACAAAAGAAACGAAAAGGCAAGGGGGAGGCGGGCAGGGGAAGAGGAAGGCGGGGAGGAGGAGGGGGCAACAAATTAAATCCAGTTAAATTGTTTTTCCATAGCCAGTGGGCTTGGCAAGGCACTCGCACACATACACACACAAGATGTGAGATAAGTTGCGGAGAAGACAAAGCAGAAACAGCGTGGCTTCAGATGTAACAGAATGCCTGGAATTTAACCCACTTTTCCCATGTCCAATTGACACCGCGCCCAATCCCACTCCCTTGGCCCGCAGCGCAGGATAACCAGCTCACGACGAGCAGATAGGCCAGGGGATGCTCTCTCACACACACACACTCCAGTCCACGCCCAGCCACGTTGCTCTGAAACAGACAGGTGATTCCACAGACAGGCCAAACTCCATTCAGTCATTCCAAGTTCCCTCTTTTCACCCCCTATTAAGCGCTGTGACCAATCTCAAACACCTGCAACCTTCTCCGAGGCTGTTGGTGCATCAGTGATCCAGTCGTGTCCCGCACACTACTTTTCTCTGAGACAACTTCAGTCCAACGCCTTTCCTATGGGAATATGGCAATAGGATGGCAATGGGATCACAAGGCAGGCATTGCAGAGGAGGGCTGCTGTTGTTCTAGCTCAATTTGGAGCGGTGCTAGGCTAGCTCGCTAGCAGACGTATTTGGGTCATGTCTTCCCTCTACAAGATCTCCCGAGTCCGGGGTACAGCAGCGACACCGTTTCTCCCCCTCCTGCTGCACTCAACCACAACATGGATAAACCTCTGCTCAGCACCATTGGAGAGCGGGATGGAGGGAGAAAGAGAGAGAGAGAGAGAGGGGGGGTATATATACGGTATGGTTGGCCAGGAATAGCTTGCTGAACTAAAACAGGGCTAAAGAGCTAAAGTAGGTACGGTATAGATGGCCCAGGTCATGTTGCTGAAAGGAGAAATAAGGACAGAGGCACATCCCTGCTTTCCCGACAAAAAACAACCAGAATGAAACAGTAAAAACACAAACACACGTTTCACTTTTTTCTTCTTCTGACATTTTTATAAAATGACAACATAAATTTACATGTGAATTGACAGTATCATGAAAAGAATAAATAATGTTTGGCCAGAGATACAGTACAGGGAGTGCCCAAACACACCGGGGCCAATGTCCCCCGTGTGTCGAAGCGCCACTGCCCCCTCTCTACCGCAGTGAGTCGCCACAGAGGTCAAGAACAGATGACTGAGCCCAAGTCATTCCTAGTCACTAAGCCCAAACGACTCCATTCTAGACATCACATAAAGTACGTAAGCTGAAGCTGGCGGTATGGCACATCCCTCTCTGCAGTCAGAACCAGCTGAAGCTGGCGGTATGGCACATCCCTCCCTGCAGTCAGAACCAGTTTCCTCTAAGTGGCTCTGCTAGGACGATAAAAGCAAAGACTAATTCCCAAGAGAAGGTATCCTACAGACCCTTTTAGAATTTAAAACATGCAGCCTATTCACACAGGTACCCTACGATGAGCTTTTCAATTAGAGCAGCCCAATAGACACATTTAGTCACGGCCAATCATGGTGTCATCAATAAGGCTATGCTGACATGTTATTGCTATTCTGATGTTCCTGTGCTAACGATCAGGGACTATTCTGATGTCCCTGTGCTAACGATCAGGGACTATTCTGATGTTCCTGTGCTAACGGTCAGGGACTATTCTGATGTTCCTGTGCTAACGGTCAGGGACTATTCTGATGTTATTATGATGTTCCTGTGCTAAAGGATCAGGGAGTATTCTGATGTTCCTGTGCTAACGGTCAGGGACTATTCTGATGTTCCTGTGAACAGTCAGGGACTATTCCGATGTTCCTGTGCTAACAGTCGGGGACTATTCTGATGGTCACGTGTTAACAGTCAGGGACTATTCTGATGCTCCTGTGCTAACGGTCAGGGACTATTCTGGTGTTCCTGTGCTAACAGCCAGGGACTATTCTGATGTTCATGTGCTAGCGGTCAGGGACTATTCTGATGTTATTCTGATGTTCCTGTGCTAACGGTCAGGGACTATTCTGACGTTCCTGTGCTAACGGTCAGGGACGATTCTGATGTTCCTGTGCTAACGGTCAGGGACTATTCTGATGTTCATGTGCTAACGATCAGGGACTATTCTGATGTTCCTGTGCTAACGGTCAGGGACTATTCTGATGTTATTGTGCTAACGGTCAGGGACTATTCTGATGTTCCTGTGCTAGCGGTCAGATTCTGATGTTCCTGTGCTAACGATCAGGGACTTGGAGCAGAGTTATGCTTCAGGGTCAGTGCCATGGCTCTAGGCAGAGATTACTGTAAGTGGGAGCAGGGGGCTGAGAGGGAGACAGGCAGGGACAATTGGAAAGAGAGACAGACAGCAAAAGAGAGAGACAGACAGCGAGAGAGAGACAGACAGCGAGAGAGAGACAGACAGCGAGAGACAGTGAGAGAGACAGAGACAGACAGTGAGAGAGAGAGACAGCGAGAGAGACAGAGACAGACAGCGAGAGAGACAGAGACAGACAGTGAGAGAGAGAGACAGACAGCGAGAGAGACAGAGACAGACAGCAAGAGAGACAGAAAGCGAGAGAGAGACAGACAGCGAGAGAGACAGAGACAGACAGCGAGAGAGAGACAGACAGCGAGAGAGACAGAGACAGACAGTGAGAGACAGAGAGAGAGAGAGAAAAAGAGAGTGAAGGAGATCGAAATAAGGGAAGACAGAGAAAAAGAACAGAATGCTACAGTTTTGTGCTGCTGATATTGAGGGCAAAAAAGCAGTGTCCTCGTTCCATATCAGCCATGTTCCCTTCCCGTGCGCCCTTGTTCAGTCTCCCTTCATAGATGTGAGGTGACTGGGCGTGGCTGTGAGGCGCCTGGGCGTGGCTGTGAGGTGACTGGGCGTGGCTGTGAGGTGACTGGGCGTGGCTGTGAGGTGACTGGGCGTGGCTGTGAGGCGCCTGGGCGTGGCTGTGAGGTGACTGGGCGTGGCTGTGAGGCGCCTGGGCGTGGCTGTGAGGCGACTGGGCGTGGCTGTGAGGCGACTGGGCGTGGCTGTGAGGTGACTGGGCGTGGCTGTGAGGTGCCTGGGCGTGGCTGTGAGGTGACTGGGCGTGGCTGTGAGGTGACTGGGCGTGGCTGTGAGGTGACTGGGCGTGGCTGTGAGGTGACTGGGCGTGGCTGTGAGGTGACTGGGCGTGGCTACGTCGCTAGACATCCTGGTTGCTGCCTCACGTACGCCTCGCAAATCTGATCTGATCCTGGAGGAGAGTGAGCCAAGGGCAGGGGCAAGGGGACAACATTTCTGTGACGGAGCCAGACGATATTGGTCTATCGGAAGGAGGTCAGTCCACGATCGGGTGTAGCAGTCGCTGAGAATTAAGGTCATCCTGAGGAAAGTGGGCTCCTCGTCACCGCGCCACGTCCCCAAAATGACGTCTACACAAGAGAAGAGAGAGGAAAGAGTAGTCTCAGTATCTTCAGAATGAGCTCATTTGCATTAGCCAGGCAACAAGCAAGCATTGGGCTAAATGAAGCCTAAATGGTTCACAGAATGCCTGTGCTCATCCAGAGCTATGTAGGGATGAATAGATCAATATGAATATGATGATAAATATGATGAATAGATTGAGTGAAAAGTAAATCGATCACGGGGGAAACTATTTATTGGCCAAGTTACGTTTGCATAATATACTGTACAAGGAATTCAACTTGCTGATTTGCTCCCGTAGTTCACAGTAGACATAAAATACCTCAAAATTATAGAGGAAATAGGCCGTGCAATTTTAAAGTAGAAATGAGGGAATACGTGTCTAATAGTGATAGTAGGGCTGGGTTAAAATAATGCCTCCGACCACGGCTATCGCCGAATCAATATTCTTTTGAAGTAGGGATGCACGATATATCGGTAATCATATCGGTATCGGCCAAATTCAAATTCAAATTCACAGTATTTTCAGTATGTACTAAATTTGATTATCATAGAAATTTGTTTAAACATAAATATTTTTTTATAATACACCAGGTTAGAGGGTTCCTTGTACAATTTACAGCATTAGTTATTTGAGAATCTCTTTAATAATATCCAAGCAAAATTGGTATTGTAACCGAAATATCGACATCAAATCGTATTGCATCGAATCGGAAATCAAATCAAATCAGGACCTTGTGTATTGGAGATCGGAATCATACCGTATCAGGAAATCAGTGGCGATAATAATTTTCCATTACAATACCCAGCCCTAAGTGATGATGTAGGTCTCTAAAAAGGTGATTTGATAACAATTAGAAGGTTTGAACTGCAGATATCGGCGGAGGGGGGGGGAGTCATGACAGGAGCTTTAAGAGAAGGAGAAATGTTCTTGTAAGCTGTTGCTATCAAAAATAGAACATTGTAGGTAGGTAGGTAGACTAGGAAGGATGGAAGAGCATGCAGGAGAGCAGAGCACTGTCACTGGAATGTGCACATGGGCCAGCTCATGTTTAAGTCATGCAAAGCAAACCTCGGGAACACCAGTTCCCTCTTTCAAATATGCAGCGACAGAGCCAAGCAAGCCAGCCCGTGTCTGACATCTCTCTCTTACATCCAAATCCCCCCTCTTCATCTCCACTACACACACACACACACACGTAAGTACATGTACACACACACACGCGCGCACACACACGCGCGCACACACACGCGCGCACACACGCGCGCGCGCACACACACACACACACACACACACACACACACACGCACACACACAGACTCTCAAATGCATGCATGCAGTGCAGAGAGAGAGGATGTGAGATTGTGTATGATATCTCTTCCACAAGTTCAAAGCCTAAAGAAAGTCAAGGCAAGGCAGCTTCATAGCACATCCATAAAGCGCTAGCAGCTAAAGTTCAGTTCCACAAAGACAGTTCTCAGCTTCCATTTTTCACGTTTCTTCTTTTGTGATATTGCTGACTGACAGACTGTCAGCAGCAATATCACAAAAGAAGAACTGTCTTTGTGGAACTGACCGTCAACCGTCGCGTAGTAGTGTAATATCAACAAAGTTCAAAAGGAGAGGGTAATTTGCCACACAGTTATTACAGTTTCAAAGTAGGCTAGTGCCGAACACACAATCAGCCCCAAAGCCTTCCTGTGACACACACACTTCCAGAAGTGCTGCCTTGTGTGCACACACCCCTGCTGCACCCACCAAAAATGAAAAATCGAATAACTCTCTCAATGTATCATACATTTGGGTTTTTTGTGCCTCTTTTTTCGTGTGCCGCCCCCCCCCTCTCCTCCCTCCTCCTCCCTCCTCCTCCTCCTCCTCTAGCACATGCTTCCTCCGATACATGTGCAGTCACCAGTCGCTTATTTTCCCCTGGCAGCGAGGAGGATCACGCTGTTCCCCCCAGTTCCTTCCCCCTACGAACAGGTGCCCCGCCCGACCAGAGGAGGCACTAGTGCAGTGACCAGGACACATATCCCCACTGGCTTCCCACCCGCAGACACGGCCAATTGTGTCTGCATAGGAACATCTCTGATCGAGGCGGAACTACCGCTGCCGGGAATTGAACCCGGGTCTCCGCGGTGTTCGGCGAGTGCTTTCACCTCTACACTACCCAGACGCCCTCTCACCTTCTCCTTCGCTTGCCCCTTGTCTCTTTTACCGCAGCTCTCTGTCAGACAAAGTGGCTTTCCGCAACGAGGCAGTGAAGCCTGGCCGGTGTCTTCTTGGGGCATATTACCCAGCATGCACTTGGGAATTACAGTACAGGACCCCCCCCCCCCCCGCTATAGTTTATTTATCCCCTTGGGGAAATTCATCCTCTGCATTTGACCCATCCTCTATTAGGAACCTTCCTAGAACTAGGAGCAGTGGGCAGCCGCAGTGCAGCGCCCGCGGACCAACTCCAGTTCTTTAGCCATTGCCTTGGTCAGGGAGCACTGACATGAGTCTTAAACCTAACATACATGTCTTTGATGGTGGGAGGAAACCGGAGCACCCGGAGGAGAAAACCCACACGAACACGGGGAGAACATGCAAACTCCACACAGAAGGGAGTGTGGTCCGTGTCCCAGGACCACGGGCCCTTCGAACCCGGGACCTTCGTGCTGTGAGGTAATGAGCCACCGTGCCGTCCTATAGGATAGTCTGGGATAGGAGGACTGTAGCGTGATGATGATGAGGACACACAAGGGACATGGTGTGTGTTGATGGGGTGTTCTAGAAGAAAGGGAGATGACTGCACCGCTGCCCTCACTGTCGGGTCAGACGTGGATCGCTACATGTGTCTATCTTTATGTAGCTGCATGCGTAAACACGTCTGTGTGTGCGGAAATAAGAGCATCAAGTATGGCCTCTGCTCGAGGTCGACGTGTCCGTTTACGTGTGTGTGTGTGTGTGCGCGTGCGGGAGCATTCACAGTCACACAGGGAGAGGTGGCGTGCCACAGGGCCGGCAGCAGCCTCAGCAGGGAGAGCAGTTAGGGACACGCAGGGAGCTGACTCACTGCCTCGCTGTCTCTATTCTCCCATAACTCCTCTGTTTTTGCACTAGTAAACAAATGCTCAAGGCAAATAGGAGCAAGCCTGCCACCCCCACACACCCCCCCCCCCAGATCCCTGCAATACAACTGAACGACTGAATAAGAAAGTAAACGAGCCCGTCTCACACGAGCGTTGCCAAGTTTCACCGCAGTGCCAACAATAAGAGAAAGAGCCGGCACAGACAGAATATGGAAAAGTTTGAAACAATCTTCCGACTCGCCGAGCTGAATGTGAATGATAGCAGGTGTGTAATAAGGAGAAAGGTGCAGATGGCTTCTTTCCTTTCACTGCAGATCTCAACTATCGTATGCGCAACCAACCAGACACTACACATATCAACCGACCATACACTACACATATCAACCAACCAGACACTACACATATCAACCAACCATACACTACACATATCAACCAACCAGACACTACACATATCAACCAACCATACACTACACATATCAACCAACCAGACACTCAGTGGCGTGCCGTCCATTAGGCGAACTAGGCAAATGCTAAGGGCGCTTGAGCCGTTAGGGGCGCCAGAGAGGGTAAAAAAAAATTTTTTTTTTTTTTTTTTACAAATACTTTTTCATGATAATAGGCCTACTATTATTTTACAATAGTAGACAAAAATAAGAAGAACAACGTCTTGTCTTTAAATAATAGTGAAATCATTTTTCTAATTCTGGCTTTCTGGCTGCCCGGGCTGCAGCACTTTCACCATGGTCCCTAATCCATACCACCCCACCCACTGCGCGGCCGCGCCCCCTTCTACCTGCTCGGAGCTTTTTCCCAGAGTGGGGGAAGGGAGCTGGAAGGTGGGTGCTGAGGGTGCTGCAGCACCCCCTGGTGGCAAGAAATGGATTTTCGAAATTGTTGGATTTGGCTGTCTTGTGTTTATACCACCAACAAGATGCATTAAAAAACAGTTTGTGCTTCCCAGCTCTAATCTTATTTCATACGCTCTCTCTTCAAAAGTGTTTGATTTTCATCATAATCTGGTTTTCCATAATAATAATAATAATAATAAGTTCAGTGTTTATGCCTGTGTTTCTGTCTGTTGTAGTGTAAAACGACTAAAGGGAGAGCAGGTGCTTACATGAAAGTGAGTGAGAAAAGGAGAAGATACTGAATAATGACATCACAACAGTATAATCCTAATGTTAATTTAAAATTAAATATTCTTCTAAATATGGATGAAAGTCCAAAAAACGTAAAATTTTCTTCTGCGCTGCTCTCGCGGGCAGCACCGAGAGACCCTTCCTTACAGCACCCCCTACCTAAAAGTACTTCCAGCGCCACTGGGGAACGGCGATTCTGAGCCTGCACTGCAGTGCTGGATTAGCTGCGATATAATTTTTATTATATTTTCTTTGGGGGAGGGGGGAGGGGGGAGGGGGCACCAGCAAAAATCTTGCCTAGGGCACCAACTTGGTCAGGCACGCCACTGCAGACACTACACATATCAACCAACCAGACACTACACATATCAACCAACCAGACACTACACATATCAACCAACCATACACTACACATACCAACCAACCATACACTACACATATCAACCAACCATACACTACACATATCAACCAACCATACACTACACATACCAACCAACCATACACTACACATATCAACCAACCATACACTACACATATCAACCAACCAGACACTACACATATCCAATAGGATTGTTAAAGGAGAACTAACCTCCAAAACACTTTTTTTCAGCTTTTAACCAATATATATGACTTTGGGGGTGATGTGTGAAGAATTCTGGTCAGAATTTCCACATTTGACACCAAACTGTTGCCATTTTACCATTTGTATCATTTTTCAGCAGCATAACTGGCATAAGCGCCCTCTACGGGTCGAACACTGTTTTTTTTTTTTTCTCAAATGAATGGGAGATTAGGGGCACACTGACGTCACAGTGCCCCCAAAGACTATGGGATTTCAAGATAATTACTCCCCTACCCCCTCTGTACCCTTTCGGCTCCTCAGAACTCCAAGCCTATTCTT
Organism: Poromitra crassiceps; assembly: GCF_964638095.1. Classification (NCBI taxonomy): domain Eukaryota; kingdom Metazoa; phylum Chordata; class Actinopteri; order Beryciformes; family Melamphaidae; genus Poromitra; species Poromitra crassiceps. The sequence goes on from NC_139646.1 coordinate 17,678,726, forward strand.
ATTGAAGTTTGCTCTTAAAATACTGAACCAAACGTTGTCAAAGTTGGCACATGTCTTAATTATAGTTAGTTTCCCGCTGAATGTGTCACTACTTTATTAATATCTTACCTGAATAAGCTCGAATGATGATGTATATATTATCAGTCCGAGTTGGAAGCAGCTGTCTCCAGCCCAGCCAGGCGGGAGAGAGTCCTACTGTAAACCTCATGCACTAGCTCCAAGCTCCGCGGGCGCGCGCAGCAGAGCAGAGCTCTCTGTGCTCTGAGAATAGAGAGAGCAGTCTGATATTTCCGCAAACAAATATGGTCGCAGTTTAGCGCACATGTAAAATATAACGCTATACTACGACGTGACAACGTGACAAAGCTTCTCTAAACACATCGGCTACTATCATATTTCCCTGCATCCCTCCTACTGAGATTATATCGGTAATGATTTTGGACAGACTGAATGCGCGGAGGAGGAAGAGGAAAGATCTGCAGCCGTGCCCTGAGTAGCCCTGAGAGACACTCGCCTCGCTCCGACTACTGTGCCTGTCTGTGAAAAGCGTCCTGTCCAGTCGCACCTTCGCAAACAGATGCGGGATTCCCTCAATCCTGTACCCAATCTCAGACTGTATTCTCTAAATCGCACACCAGCTATTTCTGTCTGTTTGTTTGTTGCTCCGTGAGGTTACAAGCGCCCCATGCATGCAGGAGGCTGTTTCGCCAGCCTGGGTCTGGCAGGAGGGAGGAGGCGCAGGCAGCCTGCACTGCGCTGAGAGGAAAAAACTTTTGCACAACTTTTAACAAGAATCACGAAAATCCCCCAAACTAAAATGAAAAAGGGACTATATGGCAACTTGGACGAGGGAATGACGTAGAGAAATCTCGCATTGTGTTACCCCAGAACGGGGGGTTTGTCGTATTGTGCGGTGTGCTGCTGTAACGAGCCCATGCCACTTTGCTCTCGTAGCGTAGTTTAACACACTGCCATAGAGTTACATGCAGAAAAATAATTAAATTTCTAGTTCGCCACTGAATTACCAAATTCATATAACTTTCAACCATTTTGAGCAAAGCTCTTTCCAAACAGGCCACCAGCGTTGGCTAGTTGTTGATATTTATACAGATATGGCCCCTTTCAAATAAATTATTTTTGAGGCAATAGGCAAACTGTAATGGCGTTGATTTCCGAAAAAAAATCTGGACTTCAACACAGCCAAAGAGTCCAGTATAGACAAGAGCATATGTCATTTCTTGGTTTTTTCCATAGGTATTTTCAAATCACTGTTCTAATACATATCTAGGGGGTTAGTCCCCCTTTAAGTTCAGTAGAAGTGTTTATTTTAGTGACTTTTCTTTTTGTTGACAGTGGAAAAAAAACACAAAACATTTTCTGCAAAGATACCCAGCTGCATACTGCCTGAGCATCCTCTGTCTCTTCAGGCGTTCAGGTGTGTCATGGTATCTGCACATTTCAGAACGCAAAGAAACACCCCTGCCACCCCCTCAACCCACGCTTCAATACCCCCCCCCCCCCCCCCCCCCCCCCCCCCATTTGGCTGCAGATGCAGACGACTATGCAAAAAAAAAAAAAAAAAAAGGCTTTGGGAGGAGTTTTGTGCCCTCAGCAACCACTGCCTTAAATAGCCTGGGCACACTGTAACAGACTGGTGCTGTTGTGATGTTCTCGTTTGTTTATAGGCTACCCTGTTTTTTGAGTGTTACTTGTTTTGTGCAGTGGTGGGCAGAGTAAGGAAAAACGGTACTCAAGTAAAAGTATAGTTACTTTATAATAACATTTACTCAAGTAGAAGTAATAAAAGTACTAATAAAAATAACTACTTGAGTAAAAGTAAAAAAAGTATCGTAAAAAACGAGTCAAGTAGTGAGTAACTAAATGCAATTTATTACAGTAACGTCATTCTAGTTAATGTTAACTTGCTTAATAGGTAGGCTCATAGACTCGCCCAGTGTTAGCTAGAGTAGGCTACCAATGCCATCATGTGTAGCTTATTACCAAGACGTTTTCTCAAATTCAATGCAGAATTCTTGAAAGTCAAGAAGATATCCACCATACTTTGTCATTTTGTTACTTAAGGTTGGGATTCCAGTGAAAATAAATGATGAACCTTTTTGCTGAGGCCTCCTGGAAGCCCCTCAAGGACACTTGGGGGAGCGAGGACCACATTTTGAGAACCACTGATTTAAGAAGTTCCTGACTTTTTTAAGGGCCTGACGCCCGAAAACACTTGAAAGTCTAGTCTAGCAACTAGAGGCCGACTGATGCGTCACCTCACGTCTCCTGTGTCGGGGCCAAAAAGTTGTACTTGAACACACCGCAAACACGACAGCTGACGGGGAACTAGCGGGTACGTTCTGCTACATGAAATAAAGTAGCGTTTGCCTACCATTTCGCTAAGTCTCGTAATATAGAAGAAGAGGCGGAGGTGGAGAAATAAGGAGAAACCGCACTAAAATGGGTGATATCATGCAGCGAGGAGGCTCAAGGGACTTTCCCAAAGGCACGTCGTGAAAATATGAAATATTGCGCGCTTTGCGTGCTCCTTTCTAGCGTCCCTCGCCGTGCGAGCCTGTGCGTGTGCTCGCCCGCTCAACTGGCAGCGCTCATTTCTACCGTGCCTCATTGGTTTGCCGTCGAGGTCTCACCCTTTTTTGGCGGGCTCGCAGACACCCTGGTGGTGTGTGTGTGTGACTGCAGGTGTCTCTCTCACCCTGCTGCTTTAGGGCTCCCTCTCCGAGGACACGTCCCCCTCGGCCCCGCTGCTGGCGTTGTTGGGGTCCTGCCTGGAGGAGCGCGGGGTGGCCCTCTCCCTGCCCGACTCAGACGCGCCCTTGGAGCGCGTCTTCTCTTTCCTCTGCTGCTGCTTCTCCTGCTTGGACAGCTGAGGGACCACACACACACACAACAGACAAGAATCCTCATTCATCAAAATGTATCAAACGTCTACTCTTAGTTCATCATTTCACCTCTTCACATGATGTATACTTATGTTGAAGGACACGCTAAAGACATTTAGCTATGATGGCATCCATGCCATGAATAATGATATAAGATTTTGCTGTAATTCATATATATATCTATATATATATATATGAGAAAACTATAATCAAAACTGTAAAAATATAATAATATAATAATTAACTTATTTGGATGTACCCACTTCCCTCAATCTCCCTCCTCTACTTCTGCTTTAGTTAGTGATTTCCTCCAGACAACATGCCTGAACTTGTTGGATCCACCTGTGAGTTTGATGTGTTATCTCTGCCTCTTCTATGATGGATTTCTCCCTGTAGAGTTGTTCAACATTGGTGTAAAATGATGAGTGTAAAAAGAAGCCTTTTCTCTTTGATTTTGAGCGGCTGACACCAAAACGTGATGTTAACCTTTGATCTTTTAGACTGTTGAAAGATGTTCTGCAATCAATCTCCATTGTAGCTGCACTATAAATAACACTGAAAAGCAAGGTACATTGCTATTAGCTGGTTTTTATTAAGCTCTTCCACTCCAGCCCCTACCCTACCAGATACACATTTTGTCTTTTTTAGGGGGGACAGAGGATCTTTAGGATGAGATAGGAGGTCAACAGTATATGCCACATAGAAGTGGTACACATCATCTGAAAGCTGGGAACTTGAAGATTAATTTGAGATGCAGTTAGTCATAAATATAATGTAATAAACATTGTGTTTTGATTAGGTATCTACAGTATTGAAAAGTTAAAAGTTCAGATGTATAAGGGCTTCCCCGTTAGATATACCACATCAAAAACTAGCCATCCCCATGCCAAATTATGTCTCATAAATTGTTGCAGTGATTTTGGGGTTGATACCATTTGTTACAGTTTTTGTGCAAGATTTAACCATTTTTGACAACTCGATAATTGACATCACCTTACATTGGCACTATTTTACCCATTTTGAATTTTAACTAACCCGGTTACTTTTTATCAACTTTTTACATAAGACACTAGGGGTGGGAATCACCAGATGCCCACGATACGATACTAAAACGATACTTGAGTCACGATACGATAGTATTGCGATATCGCCGATATTGCGATATATTGAATATTGCGATATATTGAATATTGCGATATTTCGATATATTGTCTAACTCCTTTCCTACGTTTTCCTTGACCTCACCGGAAGTAAAACATGCAGTGTTTTTTTGTTTTGTTTTGGCCCCACATGTAGGCTACATTATTAAGCTTCTCTGGACTCAATACGCCACTGCAGGCGCGGACTGCAACATCGGGCACTTCGGGCAGATGCCCGGTGGCCTGGCATGGCATGGCTTGCAAAAGATTTATTTTATTTTATTTTAATATCGATACTTGGCGTCCAAATATCGATACAATATCGTCAGGCAAAATATCGCGATACTATGGTGTATCGATTTTTCCCCCCACCCCTATCCACCTTATTTTTGAATGCCCCACTGTAAAAAATAATCGTGGGTACAGGGTCCGGTTTAACGTGACTTATTGTTGCAGCTTGCCATTTCCTTTGTTATACTCTGGCTGCAGACCCGAATTATAAACCGGAAGCTGGAGTCCGTTATAAAAGTTATAAATATAGTCACGTTATAAACAACTAACCAACGCTGGACGTCCGTATGGAAACTCGAAATGTGTGTTACTCGAAATGGTTAAAAGTTAAATCAATTTGGTGGCGTTTTACTGCCATGTAACATAGCTAGCTAGCGGCTAACATTAGCCACAGTTAGTAGCCGACTACCCACAATGCATTACGTTATCCCAGCACCCGAAACGACACGGCTGTAGAGCAGAATGTCTCTGCTGTAAAAGGGTAAAATCCTCATAGACGTTTTTTTTGTCAAGTTAAAACCATAGACTGTAAAACAGTCTATTACACCGGAAGTGGAAGAAGCACCCATCAGGCATCATGGCAGCTAGAAATAAGGTGGATAAGACACTGGTGGTAAAATGTCTTTATAGATAGATGTGTTTCCCCCTCCCACAATATAAACACCCTTTGATGAAAAATCTCCATATCTTATGTTTATCTAACATTTTTTACTTTTTTTTTTTTTTACCAAGACATGTAGTCTAAATAAATTATTTAGCTTGAAGAATAGGCCTAGGTGTTAAATATTCATGTGATGTTCATACATCTTCAGTGTGCAAGCCTTCGCTTGTTGCTGGAGATATTTGAACTGGTAAATTATATTGCCTTTGGCTTAAATAAGTGTAGCTGAAACTACAGTATATTGGGAGTTGCTGGTTTCTCAGTGGACTGAGGCGAACACCGTGTAAGTTAGTGTAACATCATGACTTGCAGAAGAACACAACCTTTCAAGCATGTTCACTTGGGTAGTGTTCATCCAAAGGTCTAACATGAATAAGAAATTAGCATAATGAACCGAAATGGAGAAGGAGGACGTCATCGGAGCACAAAACTCCAAATCTGACGGCCTTTGTGAATACACGGTCAGATCTATTCTCTGCTCATCTTGAGCTATTCGGGGGCTGTCATATGATCACTTCAATGAGGCTATTGTTGTGATTGTGACTGCATGCACTGCCGAGTGTCACACACTCCAAAATAGCCACAGTGTAGCCAGTGACTTCTTCAATCAAACCTGTGGGTGAAACAACCTCTCTTTCTTTCTCGTATTTTTACACGGTCCATAAAACACCACAACACGAAAGATGAAGTCATTGTATGCTATGCCTCATCTGAAAAAGGCCTGTAAACACAGCCGCTAAAGCTTTCATGGCAGCCGGGGGGGAAATATTTATGAAGTAAATCTCATGCTAAAAACCCACAGCATTGCAAAAGATGTTGCATTATTCAAAGAGCACGAGCCAAAGACATACATTTATTTTTCCAGTGTATCCCCATGTGACCCCATTAATATGATGTAGTGACAAACTAGGCTTACCATCTTTGTTTATGATATAACATTGGTTCATCAAAGCAAATGGAGAAGCTTCAAGGATACTGTAGAGTAGACGTATGCATACAGTACATGTATCTTCTGTTCCCATAAAGCTATCGTTATGTTGTGTGATTATAACTGCACTGGGCAACATTAAAAAGATAAAGATAAAGAAAAAGACAAACAAACAAAGAACTGCTGTTTTCAGACCAGGCAGAGCCCAAAATAACAATGTAGGTGGATACAGGCAGGTGGACCAATCAAAAAATACTAGAGACCATCTTGCGATGGGATGACACCAGCTGCGATGCCTGCGCCCCGAATACGGGGGGCCGGCCCCCCTCACTGGGATCACACCCATTTTCCAGCGTGACCTTCATTTCAATGTGAACTCCACAACTGTAATGTCTTTTGACTGCATCTTGCACGGTTTTGACGCTATTGCTGTGACAAAAATCTGTCCACACACAGACATAAACACCTGGCAACGTCCTCAGAACGGCTTCTGTGGTAGTTCCTACTGTGTCTCCAGGACCACATTGATTTTGCCATGACGACGCGCACACAGACTCACAAGGTGAAAACAATACCAGCCTCGCTGTCGCGGCTGGTAAATGACCTGTTTCTCATGTCACTACGATCAGGACCTCTCCCCTATCGACCCCAATGGTTTCAAAGTTCCAAAGAAAAGATCCAAACAGGAAAACAGGATGGTTTTCATGGCTCTGTATGACACCATTGTTTATTGCCCAACAAACAGCTGGCTTGACCCTGTGGTGGACGGAATCCAACAAACAGCTGGCTTGACCCTGTGGTGGACTATAATAAATATAATAAATAAATTATTATTATAATAATAATTAATATAATCCCTGGTTCATGGAAAGAAAGGAACAGTGTCTGTTGGCCATTGCTTGATTTCCCCCAAGCTGGGCTTAGCCTATTGCCTGGCCTGGCACCCCTCATGTTCAGCCTCGGCCCCCACAGCAAAACATCCTAAACAGACAAGATTACAATGCAGAGGACTGCTTAATATCCCCCTCTGGACCAGCTAGCCAAGCCCACCAACCAAGGCCTCTGGGCCAGCTAGCCAAGCCCACCAACCAAGCCCACCAAGGGGAGAGTGGCCAAAGCCGGCCCGTAGCTGTAGCATTTAGCATGTGGGCCGAGTTCCACGGAAGTGATCAGAATCAATTCTCCCATGAATGAGGGCGTAGGAAATATGAATGGTTTAATATCTACTTAGCTTCTAGCTATGTTCAATAGTACTACGCACTGGAATTGAGCGGTAAGACGATTTAGTGAGTAGCGGCTATCTACGGCTCGTGGTTTATTTCAACCAGAAAGCCGTTGCCTTAAAAGACCCTGAGAACTTGCAAACTGGCCTAGAAGTCACAGCTGTCTCACACAGCGTGCGCTGTAAATGATAGTAACCTTTTGTGAACCCACAGCACAACTTTGGCATACAGAAATCCATTTAAAGGGGGGACATCCTCACTTGACCCTGGTTCTGTGTAACACGGAGCATATTGTCAAGGCAACAGAGAGCGGCCGGGATAAGCATGTGGGGAGGGGGTCCGGTTGACTCCCACAGGGACAGCTTGCTCACCCCCTGGGTGAGGTGAGGCCAGTGTGGCTGCAGCAAACTCCCCAGAGCCTCTGTAGGGTGGTTGTGCCCATACAACACAGACACACACACACAGATACACACAGACTAAATCGATAGACCCTTTTCGCGGCAGCCATTGTGTGTCTCAAAGGCAGGATAAACACAGGTGTACCAAAACATTAATTATTAGGGTTTCCAGTCCATTTAGGTGTTCCAGTGCTGGGGCCCTAATTAGTGAGTTGGTTGCACCTGTGTTTATCCTGCCTTTTAGACACAAAATGACGGCTGTGAAAAGGGTCTTTGGGGGGGCTTTCAGCTTGGCCGGAGGTGGCAGAGTGAGAACACAGTAAATCAGACCAGCTCTGCATTAGAGGCGACAATAGCAGAAGTGGAGTTTGGCGAGGAGGATGTGATTATTATTGTTATCTGCATCTTTACAGTTTTCTGAATTGACACAAGCACAAAAGCAACACCTTATTGCAAGCAACTGCCCATTGAGCTATATCATAGTATTTATCTATCTATCAATCAATCAATCAATATATCCAGCTGAATTAAGATAGGAATAAGCCTTGCGGTGACAACACCATAAAACTATCCAGCCAATTGTGTCACCTCCCAACTTATCAGTCATCGCAAATCAAATGTGGCTCAGTCAGCTTGGTCAGGGGATGTCAGGGGTACGCGTTCATCTTCTGTACCATTCACACCTAAATGACCGCTAACCAGATGAGGTCACTGGTGATGGAGGATAGTTTTGTTTTTGGAGTATGCATGTTTCGTACCCTCCTATACAGGTTAATTAGTATTAAAGGCTGTGCCCAGTCAATATGCATGGGGAGCAACTGAGACCAAACTATACATGTACGCATGTATGTACCCCCAATAGAAAGAGCCTATATCACCACCTAGTGGCTGTAAATGAGGATTATTAAGACTTCTCTAAAACAAGATTAGAATGATGCTTCATACATTTAACAAAGGGCAGAGTTTTAGCTAAATCCAGTAAAGGATTAGAAATGAGTTGCCTGATATCTCTTCCCTTGCATTTTCAAAGTCCAATGCTGGAGTAAATGATAAGACATTTGAACTATCCACTTTACAGATGTGCAGCCTTATTACCCACAGTGACCAATGTACCTGTTTGGGGTCTGAGGGACCAGTAGGTGACCTCAGTTCAATGGTGATCGGACCGTCATTTTGAATGTGCACCTGCATGCGGGCCCCGAACTCCCCATCTAGAAACACAAGACAAAACAGAAAGAAGATAGAAAGATCGAAAGACAGAAGATAGAGAAAAGACAAAGGCATTTCATTAGAAGTCACAAGAAATGAACACTGGGAAAGAACGTGCTGCGGTGAATGTCAAAATCATGTGCCATATATTAGCTTAAAGCAACAACTAGCATACGGTTTACTCAATCCGAGTAGGCCAGTACTGACTAAACGATAGCACACTCAAAATTTGCCATGTTAGACACTACACAAATCTGGAGTTTGTTAGGCGTTGCATTTGGTAGTTGATATTTCACAGGGATTTAGGATGACGTGGTACCTTGAGACATTGGGGACAGGAAGTTTCAACTTAAATGTTCTCCTTTCTTCCAGCGGGTCCACTAGATTAATGACACCATCTGCACAATGAAGCTGTGGGCCCCGGTGGAAAAGTGCTGCATCATCGCGTTTCCTCTCTGGAGGCGGGGACTAATTAGGAAGCCTTATGCCTCCCTCGCTGGGACAAGGTGTTCTCCGCACCTGCTCCCCGGTGGGCTGACCCAATTCACTGCCACTGCCACCATCACGGCACTGACAAAGCACACCTCCCACCCCTTCACAATCCATACAGTCCCTGAGAGCGGACCACTGTAACCCGCACCGAGATGGGAGGACAGGCAATTAAATAGCACGGGGGAGAGGGCACAGATCCAAACTTATAAGGGGTGGCGATAACCGTGACTCTCTCTCTAGATTTTTGTTTTTAATTGGAAGCCAGAAGCCGTCCGCTTTAAACATCTTGTCCTGCAACCTCACTATGACCTCCTGGGACTCCTCTGCTGATGACCCCACGCCATGACCCTTGAACTAGAAGATGATTGATTTTTTTTAATCAATCATCTTTTAGGAAATAACAATGGCTGACCAGCGACCACCTGTCGATATCTGACCTAGGTCTGACACTACAAAATGTGTGGCAATAACTGCAAAAGGGATGCAGCCTAGATAACATCACAATTCATTTTTCTGCCTCATGAAAAGCAAGAAAAATGAGTGATACTAGCTACATTTTATTTTGCTGCAATAATCACAAATGAAACAGCTTGCCCATCACAATTTCATAAACTCTCCATCTACATTATATTATTTGTCATTTGTAATGACATTTTTAAATTGCTGTTTACATTCTAGCATGCCAAACGCAGTGCAGTTGCTAGATAGATTTGTGGCTCAAACCTAAAAACATTTGCACATTTGCACACATCCCAGATAAGAATACGGCCCCACAGACAGCTGTGTCATGGTCTTTCCACGCACCCTTAATGAGTTCCGGCTTGTAGGCAGTCCTCATGTTCTCCATCATGTGGTTGTAGAAGGGCTGGGCGAGCTCTGCAGGCATGGCTGAGTGGAAGTCTGGCTTGTTGCCCTTCAGGATGCACTGCAGGGTGAACTGGCTGACACACAGCACTTCAAACTCCCGCTCCATCACGCTCTTGCTCCACGCCCGGCCATTCTCATCTTCAAACAGCCGCAGGTGCAGGATCTTACGGACCCTGAAAACACAGTCTGATCAATCTCCTCTATATTGTACGGGTGGGAATCACCAGAGGCCCCACGATAGGATACTATTGCGATTTTAAACATTTTGCGATATGGAGATTGAGTTATTCCCACGATGCAACACTGAGTATTATGAGAACATATTGCAATTTTCTGCCATTTTTCAACTGCAAATTATGTCCCCAAAGGAAAACTCATAGGGTAGGATGTGGGGGGAATCACCAGAGGCCCCACGAACGATATCATCACGATGCTTAAGGCACAATACGATATTATTACGATTTTAAAATATACTTGCCATCTGTGTGATACAATGCCATGTAAAAGATCACGATTCTATGGTGTATCAATCCCCCACCCCTTATTGGCATTGAATTTGTATTGTAAGCTATGTGAACCATGGTCCCTCCCACATACTCACATGTAGTCAACATCTTTCTGGGTGTCCTCCACTGATATCCCCAGCAGCACACACAGTCCTCGTCCTATTGAACTGATCTGCTCCTCTCCCACTGCAGGGAAACAGGGGTAGGTTGAGCTAGCTGGGTAACACACGGCCGAGAGAGACAGGTCTGACAGATTGAATGACAGCATTCAGCGAAGAGCAACCGAGCCAGCAGTCAAGCCTGTCATTCAGCTGTCATTCCCGTTGATTGACATCCAAGGACACGATCATGTTTGAGTAGCTTCCTGAGCTTGAAAGCCCAGCTAAACGTACGTTAGTTACGTCGGACACGTCTGTCTGGCTTCATTCATTTTCTGAGCATGCTAATGCTAAACGAGCTAGCTAACATTAGCTACCAGGTGTCATCATCAGCGACTAAAGTAACGTTAAAGCTAGCCTCTAATTAGTGAGACTATCGAAGGGGTCTATGCACGGCAGCCTTGCTCAATTTCAAAATAACCGCCTACCTGTCACGCTCGCCTTGGTGACCCTCTGAATGATAGCTTTCATTGTTTTGGTTGTGTGTGCTGTGAGCAGAGAGCACTGTGGACGCTCTCACTTCTTCCGGCGGATTAGCTAAAACGTTGACGTGTCGTTGTCACCCCCTTGTGGCCTGAAATGGCATTACGCGTCCCCTCCTGCTTCTGCACAGCCCATTGGCATTGGCTACTACTGATGATACAGCATCACTTGTGTGAATGTGGAAAGTGAATGACAATTCATCTCCCCTCCCTCAACTACGATTTTTTATCACATTGGGGATTGGGGAAGATTTTCTTTCTATCTGACGTGGGAGCTTGTTGTGCTGCTTTTAAGGACAAAAAGGTGCATTTTGGTAATGTCTTACAATGTTGACAAACTTTTGTATATATTATTATATTGTATATACTATGTTGTTTTGACTTTTGCAATTAAACTTTGAAAAGAAAATCCACTTTCCCTGGATAAAGGTTAAAAAATATATAAAACAGTTTACAATTGAAGCAAGGATATTCCTTAAGATACAAGGAAGGGTATTTCTGACGCTTTATCTGCTACCAAAACTCAGTGGTTCCCAACACATAATACTGAACTGGTCTCTACACTAACAACACTTTGCAAAAGAGTTGCAGGGCCTTCTTCTTTAGCTTTCATATTAACACCAAGCATCTAATCCAGATAAATATGTGAAACTACTGGTAATGCAACTGTATTATGCATGCTATGTTCATAGTGTTCAAGATAATCTAATTATTTGAGCATACAGTAGTATAAATTTAACCACAAGTTTATTTACAAATCAAGAGTGGCAGTGGCAAATTTGTATGGTAGACAATGCTTTGGATGGGATTGATAGGAATAGTGCACAATATTGTTTACAATCTAAAAGGAACAACCTTGCCTGTGACAACATCCATACATATGACAGCTCCATCAGAGTGACAGAGGCACTGCATTGACGCTTCATCAAATCATGACAATGCTGTGACACAAATTAATAGACTCATAGTGCATCATAAAGATCAAATGTCCATCCAGTTTGCACAAGAGATAAAGCAACCTTGACATATGTCATAAAATTGCTCTTGACAGGTTTATAGTGTCCATTTTCCTTAATGATGCAGCTACTTCTTCTCGTTGTCGTCTCCTGTCCCAGGTCCTCCGCTGAACGATTTGAAGAAATTCTGGATCCTTGTAGTGTAAGGAACAAAGTCTTCCTTGTATATAATGATGGTTTTCGTGTGGGCAGTCTTGTAGACAACTTCATTTGGATTTGCTTTCTCCTTCTCCTCCTGCTCTTCTTTGCTCACTGTTGAAGGGGAGCAGTAAAGAGTGATTTAGTTATCAATTATGACAGATATCCCATGAATGTTTAATCGCTTCTCGATAAATAGGAGGGTCTAAAATGTAGACTTCCATGATGTCACCTCTTCACATTATTTTTAGACTCTAAATATGTGAAGAGGTGACATCATCGAATAAGTACTCATTGTACAGCAGGCTGTTTTGTCATGTATTCTCGAAAAAGCACTAGTCACTAATACCATTAGTACTTTTTTAGTCGCTAATCACTATTCTGACAGCTAATAGTTGATAGATGCTAGTGGTAAGTATAGGCAGTAGTGAACAATAATTCTTACTAATAGTTTCTACTCAAATGCATTTAAAACCAACAACTGTATGATCAACATCTAATTTTGACTAGTCATTATTGACAAGTAGCCAAGTACACGTCTGCTATATCTTCATTTGGAATAAGAACTGTCTACAAGTGATCAAAACACTAATCTAATAGCAAATAACAGCAGTGACAAGTAAACCAGGAACTGGTGTTTTATAGTTACTAGTAACTAATACACAATAACTACTAGAATTGGATTAGAGACCAGTTGTTAACCACAGTGAATAATGAATGTGTAGCTCTCTATTGCATTGGAAAACTAATCAAATAGTTACTAGAAACTCGTGAAGGAGTTACAAGAGGAAAGCGAGTAAAAGTTAGTCACTTGTAATTAAGTTAGAGCTAACGTTACTTAGCAAAATTATAATAGCAACGGTCACAGTGGTAACTAGTGAAAAATAATATATCTATTGTTATTGATAAGAGCTTTTTAGGGAATAAAAAGCAGCCTGCCAAACTGTGCAGACAAAATGAACATTCACTCACCTGGCTTTGGATCTAAATAGCCCATATAATTGTAATAAGCATATGAGCCTAACATAGTCCACACGCCGATCGCGTACACGATCGATGTCCTTGTGTTCCATTTCGCTACATCTTTAAATGTCATTGTTGCACGTTTTATCAGTTCTTCCTCGTATCCATAAATCCTGATGCAAGGGTGTTTAGCTGTTTGTTAGCTCGATCACAAGGGCGCCGCCATGACAGACCCGGCCGGAAGTACTCTTCTTCTTCTTCTTCTTCTTCTAGCCCGGTGCACGAGTGTCATCACGGCGGGCACGCGCCCTTTACAGGCGCTCCGCGTTTCTTTTCCTTTATTTTTTTTGCTTCGCTTTCCGGTTTGAGCCACCACGTCGCCGTAGACACGTGATGCCATGTGTCACTCTGGACCCGGAAGTAAACGGAACACACGAACACAGCGAACACAGCATGGACACAGCACACGCTGCCTATCTCGCAGTCTCGCAGAGTAGCCAGCCGTAGGTAAGCTTGCTGACGTACGACGTTGGGTCTGACCACGAGAGACTACACGCTGCCTGTCTCTCAGTCTGAGAGCGCGAGCTTTAACGTTAGATTTCCCTTCCAGCCGCGGTGAGATCAGACAGGTTTGTGCTCGGTCCGTCTGATCGGTTCTGTCTCAGCTGCTGTGTGACGTCATGGCGCTGCTCGGTGATACTGTCCCCGGACAGTTTGATGATGCCGAAGAAGAAGAGAGTGACCAATCACAGCTGCCGGTTTTGGAGACCCGGATCAGTGATGTCACACTGGAGGATGAAGAAGAAGATGATTATGATGATGATGATGATGATGATGAAGACTGGGACTGGAGTGATGGAGTGGATCTGACCAAACGCTACAACAACGCCAACCAGCCGGGTCTGAACTGCCAGAATGCATCCAGGAAGGCGCTGAGGTCTTCGACGCCATCTGACAAAGTTCTGAGGAAATACGAACACAAGATCAACCTCGATAAACTGAATTACGCCGACTCTGTGATCAACAAAGTGACGACCATGCAGAAACAGAGAGATGCCGCCACGTATCGAGTGAAGGACAAATCGGATCGTGCCACAGTGGAGCAGGTTTTAGACCCGCGGACGAGAATGATCCTCTTTAAGATGCTGAGTCGAGGCGTCATCTCTGAAATCAACGGCTGCATCAGCACCGGGAAAGAAGCTAACGTTTACCATGCCATGACGGCGGCCGGCGCCAGCAGAGCCATCAAGATCTACAAGACGTCCATCCTGCTGTTCAAAGACAGAGACAAATACGTCAGAGGAGAGTTCAGGTTCCGTCATGGTTACTGTAAAGGGAACCCCAGGAAGATGGTGAGGACCTGGGCAGAGAAGGAGATGAGGAACCTCATCAGGCTGCAGACGGCCGGCGTCCCGAGTCCCGAGCCTGTGATGCTCCGCAGCCACGTCCTCCTCATGAGCTTCATTGGCAGAGATGACATGCCGGCTCCTCTGCTGAAGAACGCGGTGATGTCAGAGGGGAAGGCTCGGCAGCTCTACCTGCAGCTGGTCCAGAACATGAGGACCATGTACCAACAGGCCCGGCTGGTTCACGCTGACCTCTCAGAGTTTAACATCCTTTACCATGACGGCGAGGCGTACATCATCGACGTGTCTCAGTCGGTGGAGCACGACCACCCTCACGCTCTGGAGTTCCTCAGGAAAGACTGCAGCAATGTTAACGAGTTCTTTGTGAAGCGTGGAGTGGCGGCCATGACAGTCAGAGAGCTGTTTGACTTCATCACCGACCCCTCGGTCACCTGCAGCAACACTGACCTCTACCTGGACAAGGCGATGCAGATCGCTGCAGAGCGGACGGCAGAAGAACGCTCCAACCAGGACCGAGTGAACGAGGAGGTCTTTAAGAACTCTTACATCCCCAGAACTCTGACGGAGGTCACTCACTACGAACGAGACGTGGACAACATGAGGAGCAGCCAGGAGCTCGACCGCAACGTTCTGTACCAGACGGTGACAGGGCTGAAGCAGGATCTGTCAGGAGTCCAGACAGTCCCTGCTCTGCTGGAGGAGGAGGACTCCTCTTCAGAGGAGGAAGATGAGGATGAGGAGGAAGAGGAGCAGCAGGAGCACGGAGGGGAAGCCCAGGTGGACAGAAAGGAAAAGAAGAAAGTTGCCAAAGAAGTTCAGAGAGAGAAAAGAAAAGCCAAAGTGCCAAAACATGTGAAGAAGAGAAAAGAGAAAGTATCCAAGATGAAGAAAGGCAAATGATGGGACTCCTGAACTGACTCCCTGACTCCTTTCCCTCTGTTCCCAGTATCCCCATCAGATCCCACTCCCTAGCTGCCTCTTGGTCTCTTGGACATTATCCCGTAATCTCTCTCTTTCCTGCACATTGCAATAAAATATGTTCAACATTTTCTTTAACTCCACACTTCCCACAATTACTGTTCCTTTTCTCCATTCTACACGGAGTTCCATTTAGTCCTGTGTGATCCAATCTGAGTTGTATTATGATAGTTTATGTGGAGGTACTACAGGGGGTACTTGAGAGAAAGGGGAAAATGGAAAAATGTGAGAATAAACTATGAAAATAAATGAAACGTTCAAATAAATATCCTCAGGAGGCACTAATTGCAACTCTTTCACTCCATTTCTTATTTTCTAATGTTATATTCTTCAAAAGGTAACATTTATTTAATGTATTTAACATTCATTCATTGCATCTGCTATAGTTTTCTCTTGCAGTCGGGTGAAGGGGGTACATTCAGAAATCAGGGAAAGGGGGTACTGAAGCCAAAAAAGTTTGACAACCACTGCTGTAGACTTGTGCATATATTTACATGCATTACATAAGCTTTTGCCTTTGAAATACATTTTCTTGACTGATGGGTTGCTTGAGCACTCTTCATTTATTATTATTATTATTATTATTATTATTATTATATATTTTTAGATTATTTTGGGGGGCATTGAGGAGGATGGGGTCAATTATGAGTCGCAGTACCCCCCCCATCGCCCTTCTCTCTTATTGCCATTTGTGGCCACTCTGAAATATTGCGGGCACATGTTGCTTCATGTTCTCTAACATGGTTTTTTGGAGCTTGTATGTCATTTGCTAAAGTTCTGTACTGTTTTTCACCCGCACCTCAGCTGAAAGGCAGCTGTAGCTCACACCACATCATGGGGCACAGAGTGCAGGTGATTAATTGCTGTTATAACAACACTTAACCATCAGTATCATTGTTAGCCAATTCATTCCATTCACTTTACAGTAGGTTATTCACCCAAGTGCTGGTTTTAATTAAAAACCATAGATATGGCCAAGACATCTGTATGACCACGGGGAGTATGACAACCACTGTAACTTGTAAAGGAAGATTTATAGCACTGCTAAAGGCAATCCTACAGTGTCGTCCCAAACATATCTTTTTTTCAGGCGCTTTTACAGAAGCTACTAGGAACACTGTGGCAGGCTGTTTGGCTGCACAAGTGGGTGAACCATAGCCAAATCTGACTCATACAAAACTCATGTTTGTGTATTTAGGATGTTAGTTGGCACTGCATTATCCTCATGATGTATACTGTAGTAGTACACATTCCATCAGTCTCATTTGGGCCTTTTCTTCCTCTACATGGTCAAACAGTATCGTGTTCAATTGAGTATTTTATCTTATTTTCTACATTTGCAAAAAGGTTTCCTTTTTTGGCAACATATCACAAAGATATTCATGTTGTTTACAGACAAGATATTAAAATGCCTGGGGGCAAAGTCTTGTCTTAGTTTCAACTCATTGTTGAGTGAGGACCAGTGGCTGGGGGCACGGTGGCACAGTGGTAGTAGTGCTGTTGCCTCACACCAAGAAGGTCCTGGGTTTGATTCCCACCTGGGACGCTGTGGGCACTGAGGGTGTGTCCCCCTTCCCATGCCCACTGCCCAGGTGGGTTAGCTCGTCAAAAGGGCCTTTCTGAGGTGTGGAGTATGCATGTTCTCCCCGTGCTCCCCTGGGGTGTCCTCCAGATAAGAAGCTCCTGATGAAAACATGGGGGGCTGGCACCTGCTTTATGCGTCTGTGTTGTAACTCATCCTGAGACACTAAAAATCCATACATCCAGATCCATACCTGCAGCCACTGAAACATACCTGTCTAATAGGTTTTTGGCCGTTGGTGGTGTTTTACAGTAAATACCGCTCACTCTTTTCTCCCTGGACTATGGCTTTTTTAAGAAGCCTGAGGATGGAAAACAAGGCTGAAGTCTCCTCAATTCTTTATGTCAACGTTGTTGAATTGACAGCTTAAATAATTTAGCCTGGGCACTAAACATAATTACCCCCAAACTAATCCTCTACCTTCAAAAATAGTGAGGACTGCTCCACTCTTAGGTTCAGTTCTTCCTAGCAGCATTTTTCACAGTGAAATTCTGATGCAAATACATGCTATTTATTTAAGCATGTTCAGTTGTGCAAAAAAAGTGTGTGTCTTCAAAGGGTATATATAGGGATGTAATGTAAATTAATTATGGTGGACAAGACAGGGGAGGACACAAAACACACAGAAAAAATCTTTATCTTACTGTATTCTGATTTGATAGCTCATAAAACAGATTTTTTGAAGATGTCAATCTGGAAGCTTCTGTGTCACCAAAGAATTTATAATACCACCCTAGTCTGAGCTAAGATGGCTTCAGACTTGTTCAGGCAACAATTACAATTCTACCGAGACATCTCACCTCCATCATAAGAGCAGCAGAGCATACCTCTGCTTAATTTGTTCAGTGAAGTATAGTTCTAGTTCTGGTTTTATATTAAGCTGCAGCAATGTGTTTCTGCCATCTTTCTTTTGATCTCGTCTTGTTGAAAAGTTGTGTGAGTTGCAATTCCATAATAATTCTTTAGTAACAAGATGACAAGAATTGTTTTCCTTTATTTTTCTTTTTATATCTGCTGTATGGTTGTGGCACAAAATTCCAGGCCCACCATCAAAAACATGTAGGCCTACAGTATGCTGACACGATTGTTACTGTTTTATTGATCAACATTGTCAAAAATACACCAATCAGTAACAGGTTCAAGTCCTGCAAATGTGTTATAGATAACTGACTTTTAGGTGTTTTCCAGGCTAAAAAGAATCTTCATTAAACTTCAAGAGAAGGCAAAGTTGTTCTTAGATCATTTTGGTTTGAGCCTATTATGCATTTAGAAAATATACTTGTGCAAGTTTGCTGTTGTTTATTTTGTTGTTTTGAGGTGAGTTTGTTTTGATCTCACCTGCAGTCTATTCTGTCTTTCTACTTTTACCTATGTGCAAATAAATAAACTCAGAAAGGAAATTGGTAATAGTATCTTTTTCTCTCTCTCCAGTCCAGCCAGCGAGAGGGTGCACCTGTGATGCTGTAAACGCAGAATGGATTTCTCAGCTCCATTGAGAATGAATCTAAATCCCTCAGCTCAGCAAGTCAGGCCTCACTGCCTCTCTGAGGCTCAAGTATGTCAACAAACTCACCTCATCCCCAAAACCCACCAGACGATCACTGTCTTCCCAGGAACTCACCTCATTTGCTAAGCCTTATGTTTTGTTATGTAATGTTGTAATGTAATTACACTAATACTATAGCACCTTTTCTATCAAGTGAATTTATGTGTGTGAACTCTATCAAGTTGTCATGTTAAACAGCCTGCCCACGCCCTGTCGCCAAACCACTAAAACCAAATGGATATTTGGATACACAGTGTGGAATTTGATGCTGGTGCATGATTCTCACAATTGACAGCGCTGCACAACAGTTTCCAAAAATAGGTTGAGTAGGTGTGGCATTTCCTGTGTATTGCATTATGTTAAAAGTATCATAAATACTCTCTTTCTCGTCTGTCTTTGCTTTGAAGCAAATGTTTTTCCTCATTCCATGTCACAGATATTAGCCTAGTATTTTATGAGCCTCGAGGTTCAAGTTCACATTCCCTGTAGTCATTACAACAATATATATACACAAAACATATTTTTCGGACTACACAACATTCTTCAGACCTGCTGTACTTTTTCATGCATTGTGCGCTCCAGGCTATTTTTCCTTTACTGTGCAAACGGTGTGCCTGTCAGTAAAGGACCTGAAGTAACAGCCCCCTCCACTTTGTTGGAACTTGTCGGCCAAAGCTATGAGTCAGAAAAGGCTAATTCATAAAGTGTCCGGGCACATGCGAGGCACATGCAACCGTACAGCGTTTCTCAGTATCTGGAGCCGACACACTGCAGCCCACCACTGGGACGAGGATATACTGATGGGCATTTTCTGTCCCAGGGGGATCATTTCTTACTCAAATGAACTAAAAGGTAGGCGCAACTCGCTGCAGTTCTTTACTGAGGGAAGAAACAGTTTCTGTAATAAACATGTAATAAGGCAGTAATACATTTCACACTTAGGAATCAAAATAGCCGAGGTATGATTTCAGATTGCTGCTGCTTCACCTGTGCAGTTCAAACACTGATCCCCTACTTCATGATAGTAATAGAAAATAATAACTGCAATAGTTGTAAATAACGAATAAAAATTGTAATAATACTATTAGACAATTTACTGCTCTGTCTCAAATTCGGTGAAAGCAGTAGCCTACACCCTGCATTTGTAAGCTGTTGAAGGTTCAGAAGCATGATTGTTGGTCGGTAAGAGTGTAAGTGTCTATAGGAGGTTTTCTTTAGACAAAATGACAACTGCCAGTCTACAGTGTTACTCCTCCTCCCATGCCTCTGAGGGCAAAACAGCTGGATTATAGTAATTATGAAATTAGGGCTGCACAACTTGTTTCTTTCCACATTGATGTAAACCATTTTCCATTTGCCCCAAGAAAACCTATCAGTATTTGTGTCTCATATATATCTTATATCAGCATTCTCACCTTTGGGGACTCATTAATGCAAACTCAAACAGGGATATTGGTCAGATGTACTGTCTGTCTGGCCCCTGTGGATCTGATGTTTGCACTCCATAGTATTGGTTGCCCATAATACTGGTAATCTAGGAGTGAAGCTTATTACTGTCATTTTATTCCGCTGAGAATTTCAGCCAATGTTTCTAAATGTAAATATAAAAATGAAGTCTATGCCTAGTGTTCCCATTGAATGTTTTTCTATTCACATCTGTTCAATATGTTCAGACTCTTTTATATATAAATAGTTACACTAGAATTAACTGATATTTTCAAAAATAATATGATAAAAGAATTGGGAAAATATCTCCAGATTCTATTTCCATAGGACATGTGTGACAGGGTGTAAACAAATGCAGGATGTCGGAGAGTCATCTTGAAGCAGGTGCTGCTTCAGAAGAAGACAGAAATTGAGTGGTGGGTGGCGAGTAGGCAGTGCTGTCTCAGTCTCTTGTCAGGAACATTCCAACAAGGATGTCATTTCAGTACAGAAAGAGAGCACTAGATGAAAGAAAACAACATTTCAGATGGAGTAGTGGGAACAACAAGCATCTCTGAAAGTGTGTACTTGAGCTGGCCTGTGATTGAATCCCAGCAGAATCCTCTCTCCCCTGTTCTGTCATTTTCAGCCTTACTACTGTCTTGATAAAGAAAGAAAGAAAGAAAGAAAGAAAGGCAATTGATAGGGTCACTTCTCACTTCAAAAACAAACGAATAACCTTGGGAGAAATTGGTTAATTTATAAAAGCTATATCCATTTTGAAAAACCAATACCTAACCATTACCTAGAATAATTCATTTTTTCTCAAATGAGCCACTCTGTATTTATTTATTTATTTATTTATTTATTTATTTATTTATTTATTTATTTATTTATTTATTTATTTATTTAATCAGTTCATTTTATCAGTTAGATACAGCCCTTCAGAAAGTAAAAAAAAAAATCAGTTTTATTACTGCTATTGATAACTTTGTAAGGGTTTACATTTTTCAAATGGTTCAAATCATTGTCGAACAAAATCCTTCATTGAAAAATAGTTCCTCGACTCAACAAGATTCCATAAACCCCTTTGCTTTCATCTCTGAGCATAAACCTGTTTGTTGAAGTGATTTATTTCAGGTTATATAGTCTTCCTCAGAGACTATTATGAGCAAGGCACTCATGCCTTCCAGTTAGTAGCAGCAGAGTTGCGTTGAACGCCATCTGTTCCACTGGCGGGTACAGGTTTTGTGTCTTTTCCTGCGGCCATGATTGAACCCTTGGACGTGTTTCCATTCAGAGTTTATAGCGATACGCCTCACAGGACCACTTTACAAAGAGCTTTCATTCATCAAGAGCACAAAGAGCTGCGCCTTTATACAGCTTCAGGTGAACCTTTTAAATCAATAAAGACATTGGGCCAGAGAGCCCTTCCCCTCAGGTGGCGTGGTCACAAAGGAAAGAAATATAATGCCACACAGTGTGAGAGAATATGGCGTGTTCAAAGGGGGGTCCATGTGTAGAATACTGCCTTGAGGGGGTCATAACATTCCAACTCAATGTAATGGAATTCCACTTTTTCGCAGGGTTTTTAATCTCTCATATTCCAACATACTCAGCTATCCTCGTGAATCCTTTGGAACATGGAGTTAAAAACAGTGCTTGCTCTTGTCTTATAACAGCTAGCATGGGATGGACAATCTAACTACAAGCAAGACTGTCAACTCTGGTGGAGGAGCAGAGGGGACCAGCAAAGGTAATAGGGATCTGGCTGGCTCTGTAGCTGTGGCTGTTCTGAAATGCAAAACAGGCAATCATGTCTTCGTGCATGCAGTGAGCCATGAGTTTGCATGAATGTATTCTCTGGATATTGGAGAGGCACCGGTGGCTGTAACAAGCTGTGCAATGTGCCTATAAGAAGTTAGCTGAGTGACAGTATGGCGTATGCAGCCTAATGACAACAGAACACAGCATATGGTAGAAAACTGTATAACAACAACAGAAATGCATAAAATGACACGTATGGGAGAAGACAATACACGTTGAAAATTACACCTTGATGTAGAAAGTGAAAGGGTACGAGTATGGTTGTGTGTGTGTGTGTGTGTGTGTGTGCGTGTGTGTGTGTGTGTGCGTGTGTGTGTGTGTGTGTGTGTGTGTGTGTGTGTGTGTGTAAAGTGACTGCATTTCCCTGAACCTATACTTGTTTTTTATCTATTCCCCCAACTTTCTTTGAGTTATTTTCTAAATTCATCTTTACAGTGGTGACAGAAACAGTGACAACAACAACTAGACTGACATCACTCCCGCCAAGTGAGTTATTCTACCATCATCATCCATTTTCTCTACAGTCTATTGTCACACCCAGAGAGATAGCCTACTGCACAACATCAAGATCAAACACTGTTATGCTGCCTACTGCCTACTTTATGCTGCATGTAAGCATCTACATATTTGTTGCCTACAATAGTAATTTTGATAATCTCCTGTAGGATTAAAGGTACCTTCTCTAATACAGATGTTGCAGTTGGTAGATAATTGCAGGGACATGCTGTTGCTATATTGTGTCACTAGAGGGAGCTGGTGGCTCAGTAAGCAGCCAAATGGCAGCTTTCCTTCCTGTAACTGTTTTGGTGGGGAAGAAATTCATTACCCAAGACAGCACCTGCAGCAGTGACAGTTATTGTAAAGGGAGTGCCATAAATCAGTCTCGTTGGAGACTGGAGGGTAGAGATATTAAGCGTGTTCAGGCACAGTGCCAGCCAGGCAAGCGGCAAGCCACCCTCAGCCGAGGAATGTTATTTGATCACCCACACAAAATTCACTTGATAGACAAATATTGAGCCTACTTTGCTAGTGCAGTCTTGCAGCTGAAACTCAAAAAGCAGTCGAAGGCATCCTTAGCCCTTAGTTGACAAGATCAGCTTTTCAGAGATGAAAAGCACAAGGATGAAAAGGATTTTTAATAAAGTTTTGGTTGATGAGATTGAGATATGGAATGATGGTGTTTTTTAGATTCCCATCACTATAGCCTAATTAATCATAATGTCATAAAGTGCTGACTCCTCTCCTCTCCTCTCCTCTCCTCTCCTCTCCTCTCCTCTCCTCTCCTCTCCTCTCCGGCAGGTGGGTTCTATGGCGGAGCTGAAGGAGGGTCAGGTGGCAGAGCTGCATCAGGAGGCTCTGGGAGCACGAGCAGCTCCGTCCTGATCACCTCCAGCAGTGGATCTGGATCCAGCAAGGGCAAAGGAGGCGTCACCGTCACCACCGTAGGGCCTTCCGTCATTTCAGCCTCGGGTGGAGGAAGCCTGGTGGCATCAGGAGGCTCGGAGGCAGGGTTTGGGGCTAGTTCCTCCTCCATGTTGGCAAGTGGTGGAGGAGGTGGAGGTGGTAGAGGTGGTGGACCGGCAGGTGGGTTCTATGGCGGAGCTGAAGGAGGGTCAGGTGGCAGAGCTGCATCAGGAGGCTCTGGGAGCACGAGCAGCTCCGTCCTGATCACCTCCAGCAGTGGATCTGGATCCAGCAAGGGCACAGGAGGCGTCACCGTCACCACCGTAGGGCCTTCCTCCATTTCAGCCTTGGGTGGAGGAAGCCTGGTGGCGTCAGGAGGCTCGGAGGCAGGGTTTGGGCCTAGTTCTTCCTACATGTTGGCAAGTGGTGGAGGAGGTGGTGGAGGAGGTGGAGGAGGTGGAGGTGGAGGAGGTGGAGGTGGTGGTTTAGGCGCTGTGACCGTCTCCACAGTGACCAAGTCCAGCTACAGCTCAGCAGGATCAGGGACGGCAAAGAAGAGAGGGTCATCCTCCACAGCCGCATACTCACCTAAGCCAATGGAGAGGAAGAGCATGAGCGCCACCACAGCTGCTCGCTCTGCGGTGTTTGACGGTCAGTCAGGGGTCAGAGGTCAATCCCTCCCTTTGTGCCCTTTTTTAAGCTTCACCCAACACTTCGTGTTGAAGTCATATAACTTTTGTGTGGATTTTGCACAAGAGATAAGGAAATTAGAAGGACTAACATTTTCCTTTTGTTTCAGGAAGTTCAAGTGGGAACTCTTCTCCAGAATACATTAGGAAGGAGTATGGTAACTATTGATTGAATCTGAAATTATATGCTGCAATGTACACATTCTGTGTTGTCAATAAATAATTCATGACTTCATGATTTTCCTTTAGCCACTGGCACTGCAAGTGCACATGCAGGTCCTGCCACCAGAGGGAGAACTGAGAGCAGAGGTAGCCTACACAGGGATCTGATCACAAAAAACTTAACGGCATAGTCCATGAACTATACTGCCCTACAAAGGAGAAAGGCAGTAACTAATTTTTTGTCAAAAATGAGTTATTATCATTTTTGTGACATTAAAGACATCCTTTGTCATGTGGAAAAATATCTTGTCTCAAATGTGTTGTGTTTTGGAGAAAATAGGGGGTCGTATTTGCAGTAACTCAAAAACGCCCTAGTGAAACCAAGGCCAATCACTGTAACTTGAGTTACTGTACTCCTCTTTTGTTTAGCTGTGCTGAAATTGAGTTACTGTCCCATGCCCTTTGTTTTGCATCACTCTATTTTTCGCGCCTCAAAGTTACTGTGATTGTCATTGGTGGCAAAGGTGACAAACATTTGAAATGTTACTCATTTGAAATGTTACTCATATCATATCAATCAATCGTATCAATGTCACTTATCTGAATTTAACTGTTTAACTATATTGAAGCATTAAAATTAAGCAATCAGTGTGATATTATTTTATTAGAATATAATTATTAGTTGCTTCAAATGTTCAAAAATATCCAAAAACAATTGAAATAATTTGATTTAAAAAGATACTTGGAATATCACAAACATACTTGCATACAAATATGATAACAAATGTTATTATATAATAATATTAATGTAATGAATAACAGTAAAAAGTGCAATTTCATCTTATATCATCATCAGACTAAGGATGTTATTATATTTGTCATTATACTGCTTTTTAAAACTAAAAAGATGAGATAAAATTTGACTTACTGCCCTTCACTTTGGTATAACCCCATGCTTTTTCGTAAGGCATGCAAAAGAGGAATACAGTAACTCCCAAATGAAGGTCAAAGGTCAAGAGTTAGCTACATATTTTTATATGGATAAATAACTTGACTAAAAAAACAAAGAATTGCCACATATTTAATGATCTGCCTGCAACTATTTTGTCTGGATGACAAGAAAACTTTAAAGTCATTTTTCTCAGCTCTGCACTCTGGTGAGTTACTGGCTTTCTCCTTTGTAGGGCAGTATAAATATCAAAACTATTTTGACCCTTACTTCATAGATTATCATTGGTTACGTTGTTTTCTCCTGTGTCTCAGAGAGTGAGATCCGAACCAGACTTCAGAGTGCTTCTCCATCAGCAAGTTGTGAGTAGGACTCCACGTGGCCATGCATATGTATCCAAAAAAGCGAATTCTCACAGACTCAACTTTAACTTTCTTTGCTTTAATATCCTTTAATCTTATGTATGATGCGCTAGTTTATCTTTTTGTGTTTGTATCCATTGTTGGTCTGTTATAAAATGCAAGTGCAAGGAAGGTCCGCCGCGGTGCATCAGCTGTGTTGTATAGACGTCCATCAGCTGACAGTGTGATATGTGTTGTATAGACGTCCATCAGCTGACAGTGTGATATGTGTTGTATAGACGTCCATCAGCTGACAGTGTGATATGTGATGTATAGACATCCATCAGCTGACAGTGTGATATGTGATGTATAGACGTCCATCAGCTGACAGTGTGATATGTGATGTATAGACGTCCATCAGCTGACAGTGTGATATGTGATGTATAGACATCCATCAGCTGACAGTGTGATATGTGATGTATAGACGTCCATCAGCTGACAGTGTGATATGTGTTGTATAGACGTCCATCAGCTGACAGTGTGATATGTGATGTATAGACGTCCATCAGCTGACAGTGTGATATGTGTTGTATAGACGTCCATCAGCTGACAGTGTGATATGTGATGTACAGACGTCCATCAGCTGACAGTGTGATATGTGTTGTATAGACGTCCATCAGCTGACAGTGTGATATGTGATGTATAGACGTCCATCAGCTGACAGTGTGATATGTGATGTATAGACGTCCATCAGCTGACAGTGTGATATGTGATGTATAGACATCCATCAGCTGACAGTGTGATATGTGACGTATAGACGTCCATCAGCTGACAGTGTGATATGTGACGTATAGACGTCCATCAGCTGACAGTGTGATATGTGACGTATAGACGTCCATCAGCTGACAGTGTGATATGTGACGTATAGACATCCATCAGCTGACAGTGTGATATGTGATGTATAGACGTCCATCAGCTGACAGTGTGATATGTGATGTATAGGGACTGACAGTGTGATATGTGATGTATAGGGACTGACAGTGTGATATGTGTGATTGATTTTTATTTTTTATTTGTTTTATTTGTCTCGAACCAACAGGTACAGATATCACAATAATTGGATAAAAAAAAATATATATGTATAAAAAAGAAAGAGAAATAACAATATGATATAAAGGATATAAAGTTTATCCCTATATATATAGGGACTGACAGTGTTATAGGTGATGTATATAGGGACTGACAGTGTGATATGTGATGTATAGGGACTAACAGTGTGATAGGTGATGTATAGGGACTGACAGTGTGATAGGTGATGTATATAGGGACTGACAGTGTGATATGTGATGTATAGGGACTGACAGTGTGATATGTGATGTATATAGGGACTGACAGTGTGATATGTGATGTATATAGGGACTGACAGTGTGATAGGTGATGTATATATGGACTGACAGTGTGATATGTGATGTATAGGGACTAACAGTGTGATATGTGATGTATAGGGACTAACAGTGTGATATGTGATGTATAGGGACTAACAGTGTGATAGGTGATGTTTACAGGGACTGACAGTGTGATAGGTGATGTATATATGGACTGACAGTGTTATAGGTGATGTATATATGGACTGACAGTGTTATAGGTGATGTATATATGGACTGACAGTGTGATATGTGATGTATAGGGACTAACGGTGTGATATGTGATGTAGGGACTGACAGTGTGATATATCATGTATAGGGACGGAGCTGGGTGATGTGAAGCGTCTGCTGAAAGGCAGTCGCTCGGGCAGCAACAGCCCCCCTCGCTCCCCCACCAGCTCCCTGCCCATCCCCAAGAAAGCCAGCCTGGAGACCACCCTGTCTGGCAGCTCCCCCACAAGTCAAGCCAGGCTGGAGACCAGGACCCTGTCTGCCAGCTCCCCCACAGGTAGCAGCACCCAGCAGCCTTTACTCCAGTATATAACTCCAGTCCAAATATTAAAGTCCTACAAAGTAAGCAGTCAAATGTAGCCTATAAGGACAGCCCCTTTCATAGTGTCAAAGTATTCATGCATTAGCCTGTAACAAGTATTTTACAGTGATTTCATGCATGGTTCAAGTGGCACTCACTCTAACTCCATATATTGTAACAATGCAACATATCTCATGAGCTGTTCTGTAAAAAGTACAATATTTCCCTCTGAAATGTAGTTGAGTAAAAGTATAAAGTCTCACAAAACAGAATGACCTCAAACCCGAATAAATGTATTTCAATCATGAGAGACTAGAAGGAAAGTATGATAAACTTTAATGATGAACAAACAACACTTAGATTTGGCGAATGACTCCATGGTATGATGACGCTCCTCTGAGCCAAGAGGAGGACGTCAGTGATTTATAGGATAGAGAACCCCCATAGGGAGTTCTACTGGAGTCATGACATTGGTGGTGTTCAGGGGAGGAGGAGGGGCGAAGCAGCAGCAACGCAGGAACAGCAGCTATATGGGTGAACAAACAGGGTGAGTTACAACTTGCAAGAGTCTTAAATAGAACTTCATTTAGGTGATTGGCAACAGCCGAAGAGAGGGAAAGCGTGGGAGACATTGATTGGACAGGGATAAAGAGGGCGTGCATATTTATGAATGGCTGATGTAACCTGAGGGCGTTGCTGCAGGGGAGAGAGAGATGAATGGAAAGGAACCATGGATTAGTGAATGGGATGGATAAACAATCATTGACTAGTGAAGTAGTCTTCATTATTGAAAACAGTCTAAGACATCATTTAGTTATTTTTCACCTCTGGTCAGCCTACTGGTTTGATTTGCCAGACGAACTGAGAAAATCTGTGTGAAAAGTGAACGAGTACTGTAGTACTCTCCTTTCCCTCAACACCTACCCGTAAGATGCCCTCGAGCAAGGCAGTCAACCCTCATTTGCTCCAGTGGCTGCTCAGGGGCCAATAGGAAAGGCAGTGATGGAAATAGCAGCTTTAGCTTTTATACCCAATGTCTTTGTAAGAAAGGCTTCCTGATTGGATCTACGCATGGTGTCGACGACGACACCGAGCAGGAGAACAGATGATGATGTCTTTGCAAGATTGAATTTTGGTTCTCTGTTTAATGGCGTTGAGAGAGAGAAAGAGAGAGAGAGAGAGAGAGAGAGAGAGAGAGAGAGAGAGAGAGAGAGAGAGAGAGAGAGAGAGAGAGCGAGCGAGAGAGAGTTGTTCATGTGCACAAATTCACCTTATTGATTGGACTGTCCTGGACCATGGAAGTGACATTGAAATTTAAGTGGTTGTTTTCCTGGTTGTTTCCTTTATATTATGTTGTGCATTTCCATTTGTTTGTGTCTATCATTTCTATTGCTTCCCCTTTTAGGCCAGTATGACAGTATTTGGTCTGGAGGAATGGGCAGTAGCTATGGTTACAATGCCAACCCCAACAACCTGTCACCTACCTCCACCCTTTACCATTCAGGTCAGTCATATGACAACATACTGCATTAAACTACTTTTGCAGCCACATGGAATGAGACAGTGGTAAAATATACAGCTCTCTGACCATCTCCAGCTGTTGCAGGACCATAGCCAGCTTGGGAAAGGTTTTCTCCAAAAGTGGACCTTTTTTTAATGATGTGATCATGAATGATCTAAAAACGTTGGCTTACTAAAGCCTATCAAAACGATACCTTGTTATAGTTAAAGTTATAGGAACCAATTTCATGGTTTTCCAAGATTTTATTAATTTAGTTGCAATCTTGCAAATCTGCATGCACACTGGACCGGCCCTGCTCCTAGAATGAATTTGGGTACATTTGCAATATGCAACAATTGATAAACCGGGACCGATATATTATTGCTCTTCATATAAATGCATGGTCATCAATGCATGGTTCTTGTTTATAATCACAGCCTGACCTGCTCTAATTGTATGATGTGCTTCAAATGATTCATATTGCTTTACCCATTGTACTTGTTTTGATGTGTATTGTTTTGGGAATTTGGATTGATAGCAGAGATGAACCTAGATTTATGATGTCCTTCAGTTTATCTGATGTTTTTTGTCAACTGTGATCAATGAAAAGATATTCTATTCTATTCTATTCTATTCTATTCTATTCTATTCTATTCTATTCTATTCTATTCTATTCTATTCTATTCTATTGCAGGTACAGGACTTCAGAACAACCTGACATTTAGTTCTCCCTCTGTAAACAGCGGGCTATCTGCCAGCAGTTCTGGTGAGCCTCCTCCCATTCTGTCTGGCCCAGTGTGATTTCAGATCCTGACACTGGGAGAGCTAACTATGGCCATCCTTCTTCTCTGTCCCAGTTCCAGTGTATGGCGTTCAGAATAACCTGGGCAGCACCTCTACCACTGTCCTCTCTCCTGGTGGAGTCAATGCACAAACAGGTGTGGAGTTAAGGCAGCGCTACACAGAGCAACAGCACCACTCAAAAACAGTTCTAGGATGTTGTTCATTGTTGAGGATGTAATCACATGATAATATGCTGTTGTCAGGTAACATTTAAATACAAACTCAATTATGTGCCTCACTTATGTGTTGTGCTTACTGCTGGGAGCACTTTCCATCAGCATTTAGGCTACACACAAGCCTATGTTATATGAAAATAGGAGAATGAATACTTTTGTTTTTTGTATCCAAAATGCATCTTTCTTACTAGTGTAGGCTGTTTTGAAGTAGAAAATCACAATCTCTCAAAAATATCTGATGTAACACAACCCAACAGCTTTCACAGAAACCAACTCTCTCTTATGTTCTAAGATGCTTTAAAGTACTATGACATTTCTCACATCTGTCTTTTTGCAGTTTATGGTGTACAGAAAAATGTCTACGGCACTGGAGTAACCACAGCCCCAGGTGAGGCATGAGAATAATTCCTTGTACGAACACATTTGATTCTAGGTGTGGATAAACGTGGATTTGTTTCAATCTCCTTATCTTTTGTGAAATACAGTTTACCCACCATTTACGACAAACCTACATAAACCTTTATAATATCAAATCAGCTTATACCGTATAGTAAACAATTTCCCGGTGTCAAGTCATATTACGGTATTCAAGAAAATAAAGCATAAATCATATTCTGCAAATACTATTATAGTCTTTTTTTTTGGTATGTATTCGTCTAAAACTGGAGATGATTGTTTACCCAGCTTTTGCTTTACCTTACTGTTTACTGTCACAGTGACACCCAGCAATGCCACTGGTGATGAAGCCTTTAGCAAAGAGTACAGGTTCATGATGCTAGAGAAGGAGAACGCTCCGGTCAAGAAGGAGACAGAGAGGCTGGTCATGACCAAAGACACCGGCAAGCAGTTCATCTCTGCTGCTAGTACTGCTGGTAAAACTTGTCGACAATTTGTGGTTCGAATATTCAACAAAAAATCAGAACATGAACCAGTTCCTACAGGTGATAGCTTGTTTGTTTGCTCCTCTAGCTTCCTTCTCCGGAGACTCCCTGAAGATAGAGAAACAGAAGCTGTCAGCCAGCACAGTGGAGGACGGAGCAGACGCTAAATGTACAGAACAAATCTTTTGGATTTTAAGATTTGTCACTCTTTTGTTTTTGCTTTTTATTCATCACACATCTCATGTTTAACATGTAAACATAAATTAACACGTTTTCTTTTTCAAAGCTGCAACCTTGAAAGTTGCCACCAAAGACAAAGCCACATATGCAGGTATGTTGCCTCGAAGGCACCTTTTTCACGAAAGTCAGGAAAGATTGGGGTGAGAGAGTGGGATGGTATATTACAATATTAAGACAAGTGGAATGTTATCGTAAACTAGTAAATACCTAAGAACGATTTTGATGAATATGAACTTTTCTTAACTTTTTTCTCCTTGCATTTAAGAAGTAGCCTAGCATTGCATTTAAGAAGTAGCCTAGTCCTCCCCCCCCCACCCCCCGATACTAATGGTAGTGGATTAAAAGCTATAGGTCTGTCACCTCCTTGGTCTCTCAGAGATAGGTAAAGAAGATGGGTGTGGCTTTGGCTGCCTTGGTTCCTGCTGCAGCTGGTGGAAGTGGCTGCTGGGCCTCCTGCTGGGCCTGCTGCTGCTCCTGGGCCTCCTGTTTGGACTGATCGCCCTGGGTAAGACACCAGGAATCCCCGTGTCTTCACCATCAATATCTTAATTACCCCAGTGAAGATTAAAGGGATAGTTCCGATTTTTCGATGTGGGGTTGTATGAGTATACTTGCCGACAGTCACTGTACTACATGCAGCAGAATGCAGCCGACGCGGTCCCAGTTTGAAGAAATTGAGACTGGCTGCGTCAGGCAAATAGAGCTCTGTGCTGAGTGTTGTGAACAGGATCACATGCGGTCACAGACTGCCGCACATGCGGAAGACCACAGAAGGGACACAGGCGTGCTAGTTGGCATTAGTTTGGTCACACACACACACACACACACACACACACACACACACACACACACACACACACACACACACACACACACACACACACACACACACACACACACACAAAGTGAGCACAGGGCACATTAGTCTCCAGAGTCCCAACCCAAGAAATTGAGCGCAGTGCAAAATGTCTAGTTATCTTAATAGGCATGTCTGAAAAGCGTAACCTGTTTTCATTCCTAGACAAATGCATATTGGTATCAGCCGAAATAGGTGAGAAAATATCAGATATCACTATCGGCCTCAACAAACCATAATGGTGCATCGCCTATATGACAAACTGATTGATTCACGCAGTATTCTGTTCATTTTTCACTCTCCCTCTCCATCAGTATATCGCTGCCCCTCACATTTCTTTTCAAATCAATGTCCTGTTTTCCCCTTTTGGTCCTCAAACCATCTATTTCCTACTTTCTCTCTCTCTCTCTCTCTCTCTCTCTCTCTCTCTCCCCCCCCCCCCCCCCTCGCTCTCTCTCTCTCTCTCTCTCTCTCTCTCTCTCCCCCCCCCCCCTCGCTCTCTCTCTCTCTCTGACCCTCTGACCCTGATCTTCCCCCTCACCTCCCAGCTGAAGAAGTCAGGCATCTGAAGAGTCGTGTCGAGACTCTGGAAGCTGTAAGCGGCGCGTCAGCCAGCGCCAGCCGTTACTCCGCCTCCTCCGCCATCAACATCGTCGACCCGCTCGAGTCGGCGTACATCGACAAAAGCTCCGCCGGCTCCCCCCTGAGCCGCTCTGAGAACGGGATCAGCGTGGGGGCTTCTGGGCCGGGGGCCGGAGGACAGGACAGCCCCGCCCTGCAGAGAGCGGTGCAGCAGCTGGTCCGGGCCGAGCTCCGGTCTGACGCCATGAGAGGTACTGAGCTGTAACACACCGATCCGTTATCTTCAGTCTAAATCACTTGGTCAACCCAACCATCATCAATCAGTCCATCAAACAAACAATAAGCACAATCAGCTAAAGACTTAAAGGGATAGTTCACATTATAAAGTCTAGCCCTATTTGTTGCTTACTACCAATGATGATGTTGATCGGTAGAGTTCTTTCTCAGCACAAGCCATGCTGTTCCTCATAGTAGCTCTGGAAAGTTGGGCAAAAATGAATGCAAGGTCAATGTGCTCACGCTTCTCTATGTACAAGCTGACTGAAGCTCACTGAAATGTACTTTGTGTGTGTGTGTGTGTGTGTGTGTGTGTGTGTGTGTGTGTGTGTGTGTGTGTGTGTGTGTGTGTGTGTGTGTGTGTGTGTGTGTGTGTGTGTGTGCACTGTGGAGGACATTTTAGTGAGCCTCAGTCAGCTTGTACATACAGGAGCGTGACCCCATTGACCTTGTATTAGTTTTTTCCCAACTTTCCAGAGCTACTATGGTACCAATCTACCAATCTACCAATCTACTACCAATCAACATCATCATTGGTAAGTAGCAAATAGGGCTAGACTTTGAAAAATGTGAACTATCCCTTTACAGCCGACTTTGCCTACTTTCAACCAGCTTTGTGTCATTACAAAATCAGTACAGTATATGCAAATTAACAATGTTTAACTTCCCTCCATCTTGCCTGGACCCGAGAGCTCCACGTTCATTTACAGTACTTCCTGTCAGTTGTTAGCACTGTTACCTCACAGCAAGAAAGTCCCGGTTCGAACCCCGGTCTGTCCCAAGTTCTTTCTGTGTGGAGTTTGCATGTTCTCCCCGTGTTCATGTGGGTTTCGTCAAGAGAAGGCTTTTTAGGGTGAGTCATTCATTCATTCATTCATTCAGGAATAGATAACGGTGATGATGTCATCAGTGATGTCATCATGATGATGTCATCAGGTTTTAAACCTCAAATGGGCCTGAGTTGCATAAGGTCACCTGGTTGTTACATGACGCACGTGGTCCTGGGCCGAAGTTGCCCTTGTTTTGGCTTGTGACGCCACTTTGACGTCACAAAAATCTAGGGACCCCAGACATTCAAAATGTCAGTACATCATCAGTGACATCATCAATGTGACAGTATCCTGACTTTTTCCCTCAGAATTCTCACTTTGAGATGTCCAGAGATCGGGAGAGGAGGATCGGGTTTTACAGAATGTAGGGAAACAGTGGATGGATAAATCCAGGAGGCGGTAATGCAACATAAAGCATGCCAACTGCCATAAAACACCACAGAAGAAGAATTCTCACTTTAATCTGAGAATTCCGACTTTAATCTCTGAATTCTGACTTTAATCTCAGAATTCTGACTTTTTCTTTCTTTCCAGAATTCTGACATTAAACTCAGAATTCTAACTTTATTTTCAGAATTCTGACTTTATTCTCAGAATCCTGATTTAAACTCAAAACTCAAATAAATGTTTCACATGTGGCCCTAATCGTCTTCGGTAGTTTTAAATTGTGTGTGGTGTACTAAATAAATAAATAAATAAATATTTATTTAAATTTGAATTCCAGGCGACCCCAAGGTTGGGAACTACTGACACTTAAGATAACCATGGCAAAACTGCTCCAAATTACGCCATGACATAATTTAGACCAGGAAGTTCGGGGAGCTCTCGGTCCAGGCAAGATGGAGGAAAGTTACAGTAAACATTGTTCATTTGCATAATATACTACCAATTTTGTAATGATACAAAGCTGGTTGTGATTGATGATCCAACAATTCTTTTCATGTCTTTAGAAACACTTGCATATTCAATGAAAGGGGCAAGAGGAGAGCCGGGACCCAAAGGTATGCAAGCATAAAACATGAGATAAGTTGGACATTTTAAAACAAACAGCATTTCTGTTTTTATATTTTCCATCATCAGACTAGCTGTTTCATTACAGGTGATACAGGATCACCAGGATCTAAAGGTGAGGAATCGCTGTAGTTCCGGTGATGTCAGTGATAAGTTGAAAAATCAGACTTGACTTGCGAAAAAGGAGTCTCATACTAGAGTCCAACATGACATCTCTTTGCATTTGCAGGTGATAATGGCTTCCCTGGCCTACCAGGTAAGGCTGAGAGTGATAGGTCCTTTAGTGATAGGTCCTTTCTGCATTCTATTGTAAACTCACAAAATTGTGATAAAAACAGTTGACCAACTCACTGCCTCTCCTTTCTCTGCTCAATTACTTTGTCTCTGTAGGTCCTCCTGGGCAGATGGGTCACCCAGGATTAGAAGGACCAAGGGGGCCAAAGGGAAGTTCAGGTAATGTTGTTATGTTTAGTTTAGTTTAGTTTAGTTTAGTTTAGTTTAGTTTAGTTTAGTTTAGTTTAGTTTAGTTTAGTTTTTACAGCGTCCGGGTAGTGCAGTGGTAGATGCCTACCAACATGAGGGTTGCAGGTTCATACGTCCATACAGGCACAATTGGCAGTGTCTACGTGTAGGAAGCTGATTAAGGATATGTGTCCTGGTCTGGTCGCTGCAGTAGCGCCTCCTCTGGGCAGTCGGGGCGCCCATATATATATATATATATATATATATATATATATATATATATATATATATATATATATATATATATATATATATATATATATATATATATATATATATATATATAACTTGACTTTTCTGATAGTGGCAAAAAAACACATGAAACACGACGACATTGTCAGTACATTTATTTCCTTATGCAGATAGAACATGCTTACATTGCTTACATTGATCAATTTTAGGTTCAGCCTGTGCATTCATTACAAACATAACACTTGCTGGATTACATCACTGTTACTTGAGGAAGAGTCAAGACCCAGGAAAAGAGGAAACATGTTTTGGTTGTTTCCTCACGGAATCTCTCCACCTTTCTGAGCAGGTGAAGCAGGTGCTGAGGGCCCGCCAGGCCAGAGGGGCCGGGAGGGACCAATGGGCCCCCGGGGAGAGGCTGGACCGCCTGGCTTTGGAGAGAAAGGAGACAAAGGTAGAAAACTCAAGCTGTCTACATCACATTTCACATCATAGATAAATAGCCTTTGAAAATGTAACTTGGTGTTTCCAGGAAGTCCCGGAGCTGCTGGACCTCAGGGGCCTAAAGGTAAGGCAGATTGGATCAAAATTAAAGTCTTGGGAATTAAATATGTTTAGGAATA
Organism: Poromitra crassiceps; assembly: GCF_964638095.1. Lineage (NCBI taxonomy): Eukaryota > Metazoa > Chordata > Actinopteri > Beryciformes > Melamphaidae > Poromitra > Poromitra crassiceps. Next base: position 17,714,856 of record NC_139646.1, read on the forward strand.
ATGCTGATCATCAATATGACAGTATGTTTTCCTTGTATGTTTTAGGTGCGATGGGAGAGCAGGGGATCCCCGGTAAACACTCTATTACACATGATGTCATATTGTGTCTGTTATGTGGGACATATTTCCAGTGTGTTGATCTATCTGTTTGTCATTTGCGTGCAGGAGCTCCCGGTCCACAGGGTTTCCGAGGTGAAGCAGGGCCTCCTGGACCAAAAGGTATGGGGACTTTGCCTTGAAATTGACAGCTTAGAACTGCATGTAGAATACAGAGTATCTTCTAATTAGCATTTGAATATTTCAATAAATTCCATTCAGCTGAACTTTAATGCGACTATTAAAAAAAATACCAAAGTGGTTAGAACATACAACACTGTGTTGCACAGCATAACACAACCAACAACAGAACATAGATTAATACAGTTAAAAGTGGAAAACAAGCCATGGTCTTCCTTGTTGAAAGATTGAAGCTTCTTATTTACCAATTGTGAAGGCTCTATGAAATGGCACAGGATCAAACCACTTTTTTTTTATAAAACCTTTTTAAATTTGTTCAAAAGCATTGTTTGTTGTCAATTCATACAGTGCTGTTAGAGAAGCGGGACAACATGCTAGCAGTGTATGCCACTCATAGATCCTCATCTAAACCAAATACATATCTATATCTATTCTGTGTTTATATGCCCTCTGCCGGTGAATCTTCAAATTTGAGACAAACGTCCACTTGAACTCAAGGATGAGATGAACTGATTACAATTTGGTGGTACAAGGTCAAAGAAAGGATCAAGGTCACTGTGACCTCACAAAAGATGTTTTTGGCCATAAGTCAATAATTCATATTTATATTTATATCCAAAAGTTCAAAGGTCAACTTCACTATGACATCATAATGTTTTGCTTACCATATAGCTGAGAAAACCGATCTTGGGTCATTCTACAAAAACGGAAGTGCTGTCATTCACTTTTGCAGAGACCAATATTCTTTAAGTCGACCTAATAATCATATTAATTATATTGATTTGGAGCCCAAGATACTTGTATGAGTCCACCCTCTTCACTTCCTCTCTGTTACAGAGAGGCAGCCTTAAACGGTACCACCGCTCGTTATTATGATTAATATTTATTAAGCTATGCCTAACCTAGGCTTAACTAGCAAAGCCCCCCACCACTAGAATTCCCCAACGTAACATTACATCTCTCTCCCAGTATTCTATTCAAATGTGTAGTCTTGTTTTATTAAAAAAATACTTTTCTCTACTGTAAGTGATCTAAAAAGGTCTAAACATGATCATATTGAACTTACAAACACCCTGTAAGGTTCTTATAGAGAAGTAAACAGTGAGTTTTACATTTTGTTATTCTTCTCTTTGTCAAAGGTGAAGCAGGACAAACTGGACCCCAAGGCCCAGCTGGACCGAAAGGACCAAAAGGACCTGTGGGTGAGGAGATAGCGTCAATTAAGTGGTATAAGAAGATACATGAATCAATAGATCCTTACACACCTAACCATAACACTGACCCACCCACATCCCCGTAGCCACTCCCCCTACCCACCCCTTGAATCCCGAGTCTCCACGACCTTCCTATCCCTAGCTATGGCCCCTATTCCCTAGCCACGCCCTTCATGACCACGCCCCCTCCCACCACCCACATGCCCCCAGCCACTCCCCCTATCCACCTTTAAATCCCAATTCCGCCGTGGGAAAAATTGGGTAATTAGCTCACACTGCTATTTATGAACTTTCACTGAGAATGAGCAAATGGGAGTTTGAGTCCTCCTCTAGAGTCTAGACTCTACTTTGTTGTTTAAGCAAAGATTGCCTGATAAACGTGTACCTCTGTGTGTATTGCAGGTGAGCAGGGTGCCATGGGTTTGCCAGGTCTGAGAGGACCAGCAGGACCTCCTGGAGAGCCAGGTCTCCCAGAACACTGTCACAAAGGATTTACATGATCAAACTTCAGCATTAATCGTTGTTTTTTTCAAGCTTTATTCCTACTCTGTCAAAATCTCACCAGGACATCTCATTTTTCTCTAGGCATCACTGGGCTTCAAGGGCCCCCAGGTATGACCATCTATCTATCTTCTATATAAATTTGGCAATGTGGGCTCTCTGTTTCTCTGTTTAAATTTTTGTCCCACTGATGATGTCATAGCAGTGATGTCATAAATCGCTGATGATGGCATCAGTGATGTCATAAGATGCCAAGTTGGGACATCATCAGTGATGTCATTAATCAGTGATGTCATAAGAGCAGGTGAGCCCGCACAGCCGTCGAGCTGTAGGGCGGGCTCGGCCGTGGCATTGTGACATCATCAGTGATGTCATAAGAGTAATTGTGATGTCATCAAGTCAAGTCAAGTCAAGTTTATTTGTATAGCACATTTCATACACAGAGGCAATTCAAAGTGCTTCACAGGGCCTCACAATGGAGGATCACAATGGAAATAAGCCTTTGGCTTTATTGTGTACTTAATCCTCGGCATGTGTTAATGTATGTAAACTGTCTTCATTTGAAGCTTTTTTTTTATGTGGATTTTACCAGTGATGCGAAGTTGTGACATCATCCGTTATGTCATAAGAGCAAGAGACTAGACTTTATGTTACATCACATAATCTAACATGATGTTGTCTTTCAGGTGAAGCAGGAGCACCTGGTAAAGTCATCAGTGCAGGTAAGAACAGTACATCGTTGTATATGGATATACTATACTCTGCATTGGTTTCATTAATTCAACACAGAAAATATTTCACTGTCTTTCAGAGGCTATAGTGGGCTCATTTTTAAAGCTAGCTTGATGATACTTTTACCATAATGAAACTAGAAGATCTATTTTAGATTTAGAATGTAAATTGTCTATAAAATAATATAATTTAATGTAATTTCACATAACATCAACAACATTTATTTTTGGCCCACGGCCATCCATTCAGATTAATTTGGGCCCTTCATAGGAAAGAATTTGGGCACCTCTGCACTAAACTATAACTTTGTCTCTCTTGTCCAGCTGGCTCCAGTGCTGTGGCCATCCCTGGACCCCCGGGACCTGCTGGCCCTCCGGGTGCTGCCGGACCCCCCGGTCTGCCTGGTCCCATCGGCCCCACCGGTATCCCAGGACGACTGGGTACATCCAAATTATTGAATCACTGAGAAAGAAACTTGATCTGTGTTAAGCACCTGAGATGGGACAAAAATCTTTTTTTTCCCTGGCTTCAATGTATAGACTTCACCGTGCACCTCTTTGCACACTCTTCTAAAGCACAAAAACTATAAGAAAAGAAAATTACATCTTCTTCATAGTGGCTTGAATATATAATCAAATCACCCGCCATGTATGATAAATCGAGAATTTTGTTTGTGTGGCAATAGATTGATTTGAAGATTTCTGTTGAATAGATATATATATGTTGTTTTTTCTTTGATTGTACATTGATATCGTAATTTAGGTTCCAAGGGAGAACAAGGAAAGAAAGGAGAAAAGGGGGAGAGGGGAGAGCCTGGCATCAGCGTGAAGAGTGTGGAAGCTGTCAGTGCCAGTGCAGCTGGGAGTGAGTCACTCTCTGTTTCCTTCACATGGTGTTAGGACATCACCACAGCAAGCGACCGACACATCCTGTAATGTTGTCAATCTACTTTATGTTTATTCTACTATTTCAGTCGTAGGATCACAGCATCGGCTAAAAGCCTAAAATAAAAATGGGAAAATGTCATAACGGTACAAGTCTCATAGAATAATTGATTGTATTTTTGTAGCACTTTTCATCAGCTATCACAGTGGAGAGTTGAGGATTTAATGTGCCAATTAGATAACGAGGGATGATTAGGTGGCCATGACGGAAGCAAGGCCTGTGTGGGAATTTAGCCAGGGCACCGGGGTTACACCCCATCTCTTACAAAGAGCGCAGATGGGGTGATCGAGTCACCCCATCATCCGTCATCCGAGTCCCTGTCTCTGCCCTAGTTCATTGGGGATGAGGATTATATTCATGAGACCAGAGGAAAGAGTACCTTCTACTAGTCGTCCAACACCAGAAGATTTTTTTTAAATGTAGAATTCATTATATTTTCTTTATTTTTATTGTTTTACTTCATTCCTAACAGAACTTTCCTCGGCAGCTGTACTGCCTGGTCCACCAGGACCCCCAGGGCCTCCTGGAGCACCTGGTCCAGCTGGTATGATCTTTGCCGTTGTCACATCAAACATTTTAGAGCGGGTTCAGTGGCACTTCAGTTCAAGTTCAAGTTCAAGTTCAAGTATATTTATTGTCATTGCTAAATTACTCCAACAACGAGATATAGACAAGCATCTCCCTGAGACGTACAGTGAAACACCAAGGTAAAGTGCATCGGCCCAAATAATAAATACATACAATAAATAAATACATTATTCTATAAAGGCATCAGAGTTAGTGACTGTTCAGTAGTGCATGTAAACAGTGAGTCCAGAATTTTGTACAGAGTTCGTGAGCAAAATGAGTGTGAGACAGTCAGAGTTGGTCAGAGTTCATTGTTCGGGGAAGGGGGGGGGTTGTGTGTTGTGTTTCGAGGGGTAGTGTTCAGCAGGCTGACAGCTTGTGGGAAAAAGCTGTTAAGCATCCTGGAAGTTTTAGAGCGGATGGACCTGTATCTCCTACCTGAGGGCAGGAGGACGAACAGATGATGAGCCGGGTGAGATGACTTGAACAAAACTGAGCACATCTCTATCCAGTAGTTATACTGTAGGAGGTATGGTCCATCTCTATCCAGTAGTTATACTGTAGGAGGTATGGTCCATCTCTATCCAGTAGTTATACTGTAGGATGTCTGGTCCATCTCTATCCAGTAGTTATACTGTAGGAGGTATGGTCCATCTCTCTCCAGTAGTTATACTGTAGGATGTCTGGTCCATCTCTATCCAGTAGTTATACTGTAGGAGGTCTGGTCCATCCCTATCCAGTAGTTATACTGTAGGAGGTCTGGTCCATCTCTATCCAGTAGTTATACTGTAGGAGATCTGGTCCATCTCTATCCAGTAGTTATACTGTAGAGGTCTGGTCCATCTCTATCCAGTAGTTATACTGTAGGAGGTCTGGTCCATCTCTATCCAGTAGTTATTGCTTCACTATTTTGCATGCTGTTCTCATACTTGTCTAGGTGACACAAAAGAAGGTCCTCCAGGACGCAGAGGTCCTCCTGGAGAGTCAGGTAAACATGAGGCTTACATAGCTGTCTGATAGATACTGTCGATAGATAGATAGATAGATAGATAGATAGATAGATAGATAGATAGATAGATAGATAGATAGATAGATAGATAGATAGATAGAGAATATGATACGATACGAATGATATGATATTCATTTTTCTGTCATAAAGAGGTTTCCCAGAATACCAATAACCTGTTTCAAAATACCCTATTGCTGCCACCTGTTGCGGCAGTAAGCAGGGTGGGAATTTCATCATTTAGGGGCAAGGACATTTGGGCTTTGGCATTGGAAAATCTTTTAGGGCAAAAGGCCACGTGCCAGGGCACAAATTGCTCTATTGACATCGAAGAGCGATTTTCCTTAAATGCGTGTTCAAATGAGCCAATTACACATCCTTTGCATATAGGCTACATTAAACTGAGACCACTGATGCTTTTAAAGCAACTGACAGTAGCAGACTGGTAGCAGGGCACAGCTGCCAAGGTGACCGACCGTAGGGATCTCAGGGCATCACAGCCAGTGGGAGGTGGCCAGCGGCCATGGCCTTGGTGAAATCCTCACCCTGGCAGTAAGTGTTTTTATTGGGCTGATGGTTCAGCAGGTTTTGGTCATAGAGTGATCAGACTACTACCGTTGGAATCTGTGGATTCTCAGCTTTCATTTGACATCTTGTTGGACTCTTAGTGGTGCAAACACACGGAAAAACTTCCAACCACCACCACCGCGGCAGTACTTTCAGGGGAACAGGGTATTTCGAAACAGGTAACATCTGTAGTAGGCTACTTACTACTCATTAGTCCTGGAGGTGACATAGAGTAAAGGCACCATAAAGGATGATATAAGCAGCTTCAAAGTAACAGCTGATCTCACTCACTTTAAATACATTTCTGACCGAGTTTCTGGCCTCACAGGTGCTGGGTTACCTGGACCTCCAGGTGAGAAGGGAGAACCTGGCAGCTTTGTGCCCACGTCAGGTTGGTGACAGAAATCTCACTTCAAATACATCAGCAAATTGCATGTCTAAAGACAACTGCAAGCTCATCACAGTCAGTCTCCATTGTCTTGAGTGTGTTTGTGTGTGTAATGCATTTTGAAGAGGTGCAGCCGCCGTCCGTCTGTCCGTTTGTAGCATGAGATGTCCGTTTGTGCCGTAGCTAGGGATAGAGCCAAAGTCATGCCCACTTCCGGTTTAGGAATACGCACCAGAGCCATTTGTCTGCCATTGGCTTTTCCATCTACATCTATCTATCTATCTATCTATCTAATATTGATCATCTATATCTATCTATCTATCTATCTATCTATCTATCTATCTATCTATCTATCTATCTATCTATCTATCTATCTATCATCTATATCTATCTATCTACCTATCTATCTATCTATCTATCTATCTATCTATCTATCTATCTATCTATCTATCTATCTATCTATCATCTATATCTATCTATCTATCTATCTATCTATCTATCTATCTATCTATCTATCTATCTATCTATCTATCTATCTTCTATATCTATAAAAGAGAAAAGTTGGCAATCGCTGTCTGTTCTCTGTTTAAACTTTTGTCCTACTGATGATGTCATAGGTGTTGTCATAAGAGCAAAATCATCAGTGATATCATAAAAGCAAAATCATCTCATGACACCACTGATGATGTCATAGGCACTGTGACATCATCAGTGATCAAAGACATTGTGAGATCATTGTGATGTCATCAGTGATGCAAAGCTGTGCAATTGTGCACTGCGCGTGCCAATAGAACAGGCGAGGCCACGCAGCAGCCGAGCTGCGGGTGATGCTGCGCAGCGGCCGAGCTGCGTATGTGAGCTGCAGGGCCAGCTTGGTGAGCTGCAGGGCGGGTGAGGCCGTGCAGCAGGCGAGCCTAGGAACCGAGCGCGCGAGATGCCTAGTTTCATAAAATGCTTATAACAATAATTTTACTTGGTCAAACTAAGTCATTCAGCTATATGCCGAATCGCGAGAGACCAAACATTTCACTTGGACCGAAAATAAATAAATAAAATGTATAAAAATACTTTTTTAAGTCTTTTTTTAAAGTTGAGGTCTGAGTGAAATGTTCTATGGTCTCTCGTGATTGCAAATATAGCTGAATTGCTTCCACCAAGTAAAACTATTGTTATAAGCATTTTACAAACGTAGATGGGAAAAGGAATGGCAGATGATTGGTGCTTATGCCTAAACCGGAAGTAGGCGTGACTTTGGCGTTTGGCTCTCTATAGGAAGGAGGTAGCGAGTCGGGATTCGAGGGGTGGGTGGGGCGAGTGGCTTGGGGGATGTGGGTGGTGGCAGGGAGGAGGAAGGCGGTGGGGCTAGGGAAAAGAGGCTTTAGCTAGGGAGGAATAGGAAGGTCGTAGAGGGCACCATTTTTGTACAGGTACACATATCTTTAATCTCAATGAGACTTTTACCTGGTTAAATAAAAGATATTGATTGATTGATTGATTGATTGATTGATTGATTGATTGATTGATTGATTGATATTAGACATACTGTAATGTGATAGCTTTTCCACCAAGCTTCTGTAGTTCAGGAGGTAGAGCAGGTCGTCCATTAATCACTTTGACTAAACAGAGGTCGGTGGTTCGATGCCTGCCACCTCCAGTCTGCATGTCGAAGTGTCCTTCGTTAAGATACTGAACCTCAAATTGCTCCCGATGGTGTGCCAGTACCCTGCGTGGTAGCTTGCCTCCATCAGTGTGTGAATGGGTGAATGTAGCTACTCATTGTAAAGCACTTTGGATAAAAGCGGGGCGGCTGTAGCTCAGGAGGTAGAGCGGGTCGTCACTAATCGCCTCGGATGAAAGAGGTCGGTGGTTCGATTCCCGGCTCCTCCAGTCTGCATGTCGAAGTGTCCTTGGGCAAGATACTGAACCCCAAATTGCTCCTGATGGTGTGCCAGCACCCTGCGTGGTAGCCTGCCGCCATCGGTGTATGAATGGGTGAACCTACTGATTGTAAAGCGCTTTGGATAAAAGCGCTATATAAATGCAGGCCATTTACCAATGCAGGCCATTTAAAAGCGCTATATAAATGCAGGCCATTTACAAAGCTTCTATTACATTTGATCAGATGACTGCTCCTTAACCTGCACCGTTTACTTCAATACATGGGTGTGATTCTTGTTTCTTAGAAACTTTCTTCGCTGGACCACCAGGACCTGCAGGACGCCCAGGACCAAAGGGCTCACTGGGTAGGTTCAACTAATTTGCTGGGTTTTTATAGTCTGGTTTCATAAATAATGTGCCTTAGTCCAAAACAGGTCACAAGCCTATGTCTGATGGGTTCCTTCCTGCATAACAAACCTGGGTTTGAGGACAAGAGAAGAAATTACTCTTGTGGATTCTATTTTTAACAACTTTACTACAATCTTATCATTCATTCTCCCTAGGTGAGCAAGGACCACGAGGATACCAAGGTGAGAAACTACCTGGTAACTTTGCATACATCATGGTGTTCAACAACTGCAGGCTTTTAACTCAATGATAATCAACGGGTTAATATAAAGATGACTGTTTCAGGTGAACCAGGTCAACCAGGTCTACCAGGAAGTCCAGGGGATCCAGGAGTTGGTACGTGAGAAACTTGTTTGTCTGTGTGGTTTCCTTCAAACGTACCTACTGTGGTTTTAATCATTCATAAGAAATAATGTCAGTCAAAGAGAAAATGAATGGAAACATAACTAAGATAATATGATAGTTTCACCTTCCCTTTCTATCAGATGATGAATCAATGCTTTGGTTTTCACTTCAGGTTTGCCAGGTCAGTCGGGCCCTAGAGGACCCCCTGGAGCTCAGGGAGCAGAAGGTACCAGTGGACCCCCGGGTCCCCCAGGCCCCGAGGGCCCAGATGGGCCACAGGGACCTCAAGGTACAGTGTGCTCTGTCAAATGTTTTCTGTGACCTGTTACAGCTGTTGTGTTCATCTGTTACTCAGGAGACTTAACCATAGTGAGTGCTCCTAGACCTGGGAATAGCCAATGTTGCTGTTTCTTCACCCTTACATTCATCTTCTTTATTAAGGTTCATATTCAAGAATACAGTCTGCAGAAATTGTTTCTCAAACCAATCATGTGTTCCTTGTAGGTGACCCAGGAGTTCCCGGCTCTCCAGGAATCCCAGGAGTCGACATTGGTAAAACAAACAAACAAACAAACAAACAAACAAACAAATAGCTAATCTATATCTTAACTTAGATCATGGAGGTAGGCTAATTAAAATGACTGTCATGTCCTTTGGAAACTTTGGACAAATAGTATTTGCAAGTATTTTTCATGATTTGTTTCTAGGACTGCGATGAGTGGGATTTGCCACAAAGTACAATATCAGAACGTTTTTAGACAATCACGGGAAAATATTTGAAAGCGGGGTTAAATCCTTCATAACCTATGTCTGTCTGATCAAAATATGTGTTTTATAACACCAGGTTCTTCATCCAGACCTGGATCTCCGGGCCCACCTGGCCCACCTGGAACACCTGGCGCCCCTGGGAGAGACGGGTCTGGATCTGGATCTACTGATGTGGGCCAGTACATTTCAGAGTACCTCCAGAGTAAGTATGCAATACTGAGATGTGAGGAATCAAAGAGCTTAGTCAACTGAGCTGTGACTCAAAGTGTGATTGAAACATTGTCTTGAAATGCAGGTGACAGCATCAGGCAGTACTTGGTTGGGCCTCCAGGTCCTCCAGGACCCGCAGGGCCCGCTGGTGACCAATCGGTGAACGATGTGGCCAATCGAGTCATCTCCTACATCCAGAGTGAGTCCAACAGAACAGTGTTACATGCAACATTCTAGATCAAGTGCATCTGAGAAACCAACTGTATTTGACTTGTGTCAGTACCTAAAAGATGCACCTGTTGTCTCTCCAGGTAGAGGCTATGGGGCTGGGACCTCTGGCCCTCCAGGCCCACCTGGTCCTCCTGGCTCCATGTCTGTCAATGACATCATCACCATTATGCAACGTAAGTCGGATTGCACATAGTTAAAATCAAAACAATTTGTCATGTCCATACTGAAGAGTTGAATTTAAAAAAATCAATCTGTTGAATTTGTAAGCCACAACATGAGAATGAAGCCTGATGATCGCCACTTGGTGAAAGACTTGCACATTCAAATGATGGCTAACTTTTTTCATTTGTTGATATACTGTATATCATCAAATCTTGTCATGTTAGTGAATGACTTGTGTTGGGATCACCTTGCCGTATGTAGCAAGGTAATTTGATTGTACATTAAATTATCAGTTTGGTAAAATCCAGTGGTTTGTTTTTGATACTCAGCCCGCCCCTCATGGACATAGTAAGGGTTAAGCATGACAAGGTTGTTAATTATTTGTGTCCAGGACGTGTCCTGGTAGCTCACCTGGTAGCACGCATACCACATTAGAAGGAGAGCTCTGCACATCTTTTTCGGGCAGGTGCGTCGGACAGGAACAGAATTTTTGTTTGAAAAAGGTCGGTGACCGAAACGTCACAGAATAAATTCTTATTTGCAAGTTTGGACGGTGTGTGGGACTCCCTTTTTACAGCACGCATACCACAAAAAAAGCTTGGCCCTTCGCGCGGCCGATCCGGGTTCGAATCCGACCTGCGGTCCTTTGCTGCATGTCATCCCCTCTCTCTCTCCCCACCCTTCCTGTCTGCCTTATATATAACAATAAATAAAGGCGAAATGCCAAAAAAATAATCTTATTTTATTTATTTATTTAAATTTGTGTCCAGGAGAAGAAGTGCGGAGATACGTCGCTGGTCCTCCAGGCCCACCAGGACCTCCTGGAGCATCAGGTCATGAAGGCTACAGATTTAACACACAGGGAGTGGCTGAACAGGTCCTCAGTCTCATGAACGGTGAGTGACATGGATGACCGGCAGCTCACCTACCAATAAGGTTGTCTGTTAGAGAGCACAGTCATGATTGGCTGTGGGCCCTGTCTGTCACCAGAGAGGGGGATGATAGGTGTCTCTGGACCTCCTGGACCTCCAGGACTTCCTGGAAACTTCAATGGCGACCTGTCATCAAGTAAGAGTCAGGTGTTTGAGCTCACAGTGAATTTGTTGTCACTTATGTTTATCTATTTCAAAGGCATCAAATCTTGTAACGATCCTAAGTTGAAAGAACATTTTTATTGTCCACCTGTTAGTAGCTCAGTATCAAGGAGTTGTGGGTCCTCAGGGGCCTGCTGGTCCCCCTGGTCCTCAAGGACCAGCCGGACCACCTGGACATGGCAGCTACAGTGGTTCAGGATACAGACTTGAAGACATTCGAGACTACCTGCAAAGTGAGTATGACAAGAAACTTCACAGCTGCACTTTCATCATCAATTCAGGGAGACGGACACAAAGGAACTGTGAGCTTTTTCTTCATTCGATCGATCGATCGCAATCGATCGATCGATCTATCTATCTATCTTAGATGTTGGTTTCAGAGGCCCTCCTGGACCCCCCGGTCCCCCTGGACCTGAGGGCCCGCCAGGACCGGCTCAGGGACTGATCTACACTGAGCACAATAACAGAGAGATGCCCAAAGCACAGCTACAAGACTACAGCAAGAGTGAGTTTAACACCTCCCCCCCCCCACACGCACACACGCACACACACACACACACACACACACACACACACACACACACACACACACACGCACACACACACTTCCTACACCAGTTTTGCAGACATCATTTTGTTTGAAAGAAGGCAGACTGAGAGTGGTGTTCTCTTTCGTTCATTTATTTTTACACACTGACAAGAAATCATTTGAGGAGCATAGTATATAGAAAACCCCACCCCCCGTTAATGAGTCCATTGAGAAAACATGTGTAGGTGTGACTTGACGTCACTGCTACAGGTGCGCTGGGTGCGCTCTTGACGCTCGTGCCTGGGCGCGTGCATATAGATGTACTCCTGTGGTCGTGAACGCGCCTGTCCAGGCGCGCCTCTCCAAGTGCGCTCGTTTACGCACGGATAGTTGCAACACTCCCGGCCGATGAGACTGACTCCTGTCAACTCATCAATTAATTCAATTCAAGAGGATACAGTAATTGTACAGGTCTTCTCAGATTAATTTTGGAAGGTAGCATAACAAGACAAGAACGCACCTTTCCATCTCTGCCGACGTAGACTTCGGTTATTCTTCCCATTTTCCAAAGATGTTTGGGCAGTTTATCCTCATTGATTAATACAACATCTCCAGGCTTTAGATCCATAGAGCTTTTTACAGAAGAGGAGCAGTGGGCTGACCGCAATTCCATCAGATACTCCTTTTTCCATTGAATCCAGAATTTATTCATAATTCGCTGTCTGTATTTCCACCGCTTGTTCAACTGGTCACGATTTACATCGTGTACTGTTGATACTGCGTTGCCCATTGAGGGAAGCGTGGTCAGACGCTGTCCAATCAGAAAGTGAGATGGTGCTAGTGGGACAGGTTCCTCACTGCTTGTGTGGGTGTAAGTGATGGGACGAGAATTAACAACAGCTTCAACTTCTGTCAGAAGTGTTTCAATTTCTTCATACCTCAAGGATGCTTTTCCAATCACTTTGCGCAGACAGGTCTTCACTGATCTCACCATTCTCTCCCACATGCCACCCCACCAAGCGGCCTTTTCAGCAATGAATTTCCATGTTATTCGTTTTTCTGCAAAGAATTCCTGTATTTCTTTTGATGACAGGGAATCCCATAATACTTTCAATTCTTTGTCAGCTCTTTTGAATGTTTTTGCATTGTCCGAGTAAATAGTGTGACAAAGTCCTCTGCGTGACACAAAACGGCGAAAAGCCAATAAGAAGTTTTCAGTGGTCATATCAGTCACTAATTCTAAATGAATAGCTCGGGTGACTGCGCAGGTGAAAAGAGCGATGTAAGCTTTGTCGTGGAATTTACAATACAAAGGTCCAGCAAAATCCACTCCTGTGATTTCAAAAGGAGGCGCTTCCTCGAGGCGCTGTCCAGGTAAAGGTGCTGAAATCTGCTGAGCAGGTTTGACCTTGTATTTACGACAGATTAGACAAGCATGTACAATTCTTTTCGCCAGTTGTCGTCCTTTTATTATCCAGAATCTCTCTCTTACTTGATTAAGGGTGTCTTGGAGACCGGAATGCATCACTTGTTTGTGACATTTTTTCACTATTAACTCCGGAAATGTCTCATTTGCAGGAAGAATGCAGGGATGTTTTTCTTCAAATTTCCAGTTGGTCATCTGCAATCTACCTCCCACTCTGAGTATTCCTTGGTCATCCAAAAAAGGTCTGAGAAGCTGGATTTTAGAGTGAGCATTTAGTTCTTGACCTCTTTTCAAACGTGAAATTTCATCAGAGAAACTTTTGTTCTGGGTCACTTGAATCCAATAAAGCTCTGCTTCAGTGATTTCCTCATTCTTCAATGCTCCAGTGCATTTTTGTTTTCCTCTTGCATTGTTTATGAATCTTTTGACCCAAGCTGTTACATGCAAAACTCTGTTAAGATCACTATAGTTTTTCAACTCCAGCAATTCATTTTTATTTGAGCTTTCAGAATTTGCCAAATTTGTAATTTCGACTACAGCCAGATTTTCTTTTACAATTTGATCTTCAGGTGCTTCAGTTTCTTTTTGACAGTAATTAATTTCTCTTTGTTTGAGCCACATTGGACCAGTCCACCAAAGTGAATTTTCTTTTAATTTGTTTACACTGATCCCCCTTGTTGCGACATCTGCTGGATTTTCAATTCCACTGCAGTGGTTCCACTGTGCAGGTTCAGTTAAACTCTGTATCTCTCTGACTCGGTTTTCCACAAAGGGTTTCCACTGTTTGGCCGAACTCTTTATCCAATGCAAAGCAATCATAGAGTCAGTCCACAGTTTTACTTGGCTCTTTTCCATGTCCAGATGTGTGATGACGTATTGACTAAGTCTAGCTCCAATAAGGGCACCAAGTAATTCAAGTCTAGGTAGAGTGACCTTTTTCAGAGGAGCCACTCTTGTTTTAGATGTTATAAGAGTTACTGTGCACTCACCATCTTCTGGTATGACTCGCAGATACGCAGCTGCGCAATATGCTCTTTCACTGGCATCACAGAAAACATGTACTTCTTTTTTCACAGATGCGTTCTGATCCACAAGCGCTGCATGATAACATCTGGCTATGTTTATTTTTCTGATGTCAGGCAGCTCTGTGCACCACTGATGCCATAGACATGAAAGGTCATCAGGAAGATCATTGTCCCATTCCAATCCACGTTCCCACATTTGCTGGAAAAGACATTTTACTCTGATGGTAAAGGGAGAAAGAAATCCAATTGGATCAAATATGCGCGCAGCAGCTTGTAGCACGCCTCTTTTTGTGTTTCTTTTATTCTGCAAAAAGTCAATCAAATTGGTCAAATCAAAAATGAAGTCATCCTCTTCCGTTCTCCAGGTGAGTCCAAGAACCTTTAACACAGCATTTTTCACTTCCACTTTTCCTCTTACTGTGTGTTCCATTGTTTCCTCCCACAGGTTTTCCAGCTCTTTAGAATTGGTGCTCCATTTGCATAGCATCATTCCAGCATCTTGCATGATACTCTTAGCTTGCATGGATAAGCTGGCGGCTGCTTGTACACTAGGTACACTACAGATCAGATCATCTACATATAAACACTTATCCAGTGTAGATGTTACAGTAGGATACTGCTGTTGGTATTTTTTCAAGTGGTGTCTAATGGTTGCAGCCAAAAGGAAAGGACTGGGTGATGCGCCAAAAGGGACTCTGGTTATGCGCATAATATTCATTTTGACTTCATTGGGTTTGGGCAGGTCATCAATCCAGAGAAATCTTAATACATCTCGGTCCTGCTCACGAATTGATATTTGCAAAAAAGCTTTTGCTATGTCAGCCATAAATGCCACGTTATGTTGTCTGAATTTTAACAGGATGCTGAGTAATTCAGGATTCAAATTAGGGCCTGTCATCAAACAATCATTCAAAGATAGACAGTCAGGAGCATTTGAAGAGGCATCAAACACCACTCTGAGCTTAGTGGTTAAACGCTCCTCTTTAATGACAGCTCTGTGTGGAAGATAATAAAGAGGATTATTTGTTTTGGCCTCTTTAACATATTCCACTATGCCCTCGTTGATGTAATCCTGAATAACTGCACTGTATTTGTCAAAAAGTGGCACATTAGTTTTAAACTTTTTTATAAGCTGATCAAAACGTCTTTTAGCAACATGATAATTGGAAGATAGGTCATTGTTTTCATTTTTCCATGGTAAGTTTACCTCATATCTTGATTCTTTGAACTGGATAGTATTTTCAAAAATCTGCATTGTCTCCTCGTCACTTTTCTTTGATTCTTTTTCAGTTACAATCCCGATGGATTCAGTTTCCCAAAAGGAGCGCAGTGTTTGATTTATTTGATCTTCCAGTCCAACACTCACGTGTAGAGCTCCCACATCTGTGGGTCCTATTTCTGAGGTTACATTCAGCATGGATACAGCTCCTTGTATGAGCCATCCAAATTTGCTGTCCAGCGCAACCAATGATCCAGAGAGGCGTTCTAATTTTCCAGACACAATTTTCCAGTAATGATCACCTCCGATCAATACTCCGAGTTCTTGCATCTCCATTCCACTCACGGCCGTGTCAGCTAGTTGCATGCCTTTGCGCTCCAGTTCTCTGCGTAATTCTTCTCCCGCCACCCTCATAATAGAACTACAAACTCGTGGTGTTTCTAGAACATCAAGATCTACACTTTGGCCATTTCTGATGTTACTCAATGTTAGTTTTACTTTATTACAGGTGATAGTTTTTGGTACACCAGAGCCAAATGTGTGTAGTTTAAGAGTCTCTTCACCTATTTTGGGGAGGTTTAGCGCACGGGAGATATTTTGGCACACAAAGCTGCGCTGGCTCCCTCCGTCAAACAAACAGCGGGTGAGTTGCCTTTTTACTGGGGTCTCTATCCAGACAGTCGCAGTTTGAAGGAGAACTGTCTCTCGTTTGGATTCAGTTGGAGACATTGTAATCACGGCATCAGTAGCTGGATCATTTATATTGGTCGATTCATTTCCATCATAGGAGCAAAGGGCTTTGTGATGACGTCGATTACAATTTTCACAAGAAATGCCTTTGGTACGGCAATCTTTAGCCATATGTCGAGTTCCAAAACACACAAAGCATCTTCCTTGTTTTTTCAATTTGTCTCTTTTGTCAGGCACAGACATCTCATTGCACCGTTTAGACAGATGATCATATTTCTCACAGAAAAAACAATATTGTCTGTCCATTTGATTTGAGGAATAAAGCGCAGATGTTGTCATCTGATTATGTCGTTTTGTGCGCAATTCCCATGCGCCATGTGGTTCCTTTTCACGTTCCTTTACGCGCTCCTTGTTTGCGCTCTGATTCATGTTGGCGGCGCGCTCTCGGCTGTCCACCTCTTTCTGAATGAATCCCATCAGTTCTTCAACCTTCCAGACATCATCCTCTTCTACTTGTCTGCTGAATTCCACAGTCAGTTCCTCCGGTATGAGTTTCATTAAAATGGGACACAGCAAACTACCATACGTGTTGGAAACGACTCCCATAGAAGACAAACTACGAATTTGGATTTCACAGTTATCATATAAATATCTGAGGGCTTTAACATCAGTGGAATTTTTAACAGGAGTAAGATTTAGGAGTTTGGTCATATGAGCATTAATAACCAAATCCTTTCGACCAAACCTGTTCTGGAGCAATTGGATTGCATTATCATAATTGGCTTCAGTCAATGGCAAGCCTGCAACCACATTAGCGGCTGCACCCGTGAGATATGACCTCAGATAATTAAACTTGTCTGCTTTTGTCAGATGGGGATTTTTATGCACAGCAGCTTCAAACTGTCCCCAAAAATACTGCCACTGGCTGATATCTCCAGCATATCGATCAATCACAAGTTTTGGCAGTTTCACATTATTACGCACGGGCTCCGCTTCTAAAGACGAAGCTTCATCTGTATGCGCTCTCCTCATAGCTCTTCTTACTTTAGTTTTTCTGAGTGTGATCTGTTCCTTGTACTCAAGAGCTCTTGTCACTTCTTCCTCCAATTCCTCCGTTTTTGTTTGTTCCTCAATGTCCGCGTCCACTCCGTATAAAACTTCCTCTTTCATCATTAGTTGTTCCATCAACTCTTCCAGTAGGTCGGTATCTGGTTGGTTTTTACCAAGTTCATCGTCAATCTTGTTTAGTTGTTTTGTTACAGATGCGCGGAGTGAAGATCTCTTTGCTTTCAGACGATCAGCCATTGTTCTGTCTTCTTTCTTGTCATGCAAACTAATAGACTTTTCGTCTTTTCTTTCTTTCTATTCCCGGCTTTCGGCACCAGCTTTTGCAGACATCATTTTGTTTGAAAGAAGGCAGACTGAGAGTGGTGTTCTCTTTCGTTCATTTATTTTTACACACTGACAAGAAATCATTTGAGGAGCATAGTATATAGAAAACCCCACCCCCCGTTAATGAGTCCATTGAGAAAACATGTGTAGGTGTGACTTGACGTCACTGCTACAGGTGCGCTGGGTGCGCTCTTGACGCTCGTGCCTGGGCGCGTGCATATAGATGTACTCCTGTGGTCGTGAACGCGCCTGTCCAGGCGCGCCTCTCCAAGTGCGCTCGTTTACGCACGGATAGTTGCAACAACCAGTTAAGGGATGACTCACTAAATGGCCTATTAAGCACTAGGCAAACTTCATTAGCCTCTCATCAAGGTGGGCTGAATGATGCGGACCATGATCACTCTCTCTGTTTCAAAGTGCTCATTTCCTGGTCAACAAACTCCTTCCTACCTCCTGCAGGTTCTGAAGTTGAAGGGGCTTTGGGGTGTGTTTGAGGGGACTGGCGAGATTTAATTACGATGATCACATGCTTAGTTTTGTGGAAAAATATTCAAAACACATGGCGCTGTCTCTGCATTTTCTGCTGAGTTATTGACAACATTAGAGATCATCAGAAGGAATGAGGTCTCGTAATTATATAAACTTTTGTTATAGGCTTAAAGGCCTGAACAAGCAATAGGCTTAATTGTCTGTATCATTTCAGGAGCATTGACAAACACTTGAAGATGAAATAATGTTCCTTACACTTCATAAAACTGTCTGCATAATGACCACATAATGAACTGCACTTTTCAAGGCACTGCTCTCTTTTTAAGCCACGACATGTGTCCTTGTCTCCAGGTGACAGTTTGAGGGGGGCCATGTTTGGACTTCCTGGTCCCCCAGGTCCTCCTGGACCCCCGGGACACAAGGGAGAGCAAGGCGAGTCGGGCATCATCCACTCTTCCGACTACAGGACCAGTCAAAGCAGGACAGCACTGAAAGATGGAGACTACTCCACCGTGGCTGTCAAAGTAACCGACTACATCAAATGTAGGTGATCTAGGTACCGTAAATTCCGGACTATAAGCCGCACCGGACTATAAGCCGTGGGTGTTTTAATGTTTTTTTTTTTTTTTTTTTTTAATTGTGTTTTAATGTTTAATTACCATATGTAAGGGTTCGTGCACAGAGGGGATTGTCGGGAAAGAGATGGCTGTTTGAGGAAGCTCCCATTTATTAACATTTCAACAAAACAACATAACACAACACCACCTGTGTTTTTTTTTACAGTGCACACAGTGTCCGCGGTGTGGTGAAAAGAGGGCAAGAGAGGAAATTAAAACAGAAGTGGATTTATAGTTAGAAAGAGTGCTAAAGAAGAGAGAATTCCGTTTTTTATTTTTATTTTTGCTGAAAAAATCCATAGATAAGCCGCACCGTTATATAAGCCGCAGGGGCCAAAAAACGGGGAAAAAGCCGCGGCTTATAGTCCGGAATTTACGGTAGTTATGAGCCCAATGTCACAAATAACTACATCAATTGTAGGTGATCTAGGTAGTTACGAGCCCAATGTCACAAATCACACAATACACAGATACAGTAGTAGTCACAAGTTCTCAATGTGAGTGTTATCTGATTACTTTGATGATTGTGAGGTCTGGCAATCAGAAATGAAGACCTTTAATTAGCTTGTTGCATCGTTGCATTATTCCCTGATATCCAGCCCACGGTCTGCTGCGTGAGTTTGCGAGGGACTCTGACCGTGTCGTCCAAGGACCCCCAGGACCACCCGGTCCTCCAGGTCCCTCTGGGTACAGCCGGTGGTTTGGTTCCCGTGAAAACGCCATTGATGTGGTGGAATACATCAAATGTAAGTGGATAAAGACTTGTTTTCTGATGAACATGTGCATAACTGTACATATTAATGTTGTTTTTGCTTGGTGTTACTCATTTGCTGTCAGTATACGAGTGACACACTGTACTCTAACTGTCCTGTAATCTACTCTTTAATACTTGAAGTGCTGTTATAATTAGTTTAGAAAGCCCTACCTATTGTACTGTACATTAGCTGCTGTACCGTATGTTATGTGACCTGGCTGTATCTTTTACCACATTAACCACAATCATGTCATTCTCAGCCCATGGTCTGCTGCGGGACATTGTGAGGGAACACTATGATCGTGCCGTCCAAGGACCCCCAGGATCACCCGGTCCTCAAGGTCCCCCCGGGTACAGCCGATGGGTTGGTTCCCCTAGAAACGCCACCGATTTGGTGGAATACATCAGATGTAAGTGATTTAGGTTTGTTACCTGATGAACAACAATGTTCATCAGGTTCAAGTTCACCGCGCTTTGCCGGCCACAGTTTTCGCCCTAAGAATCTCAAATTTGGCATGGAGGTCATGTGTGTGTAAAGGTGTGTGTTTGTGTTCATGCCAATGTGGGGGGGGGGGGGGGGGGGGCAGAGGCAGAGTATGGTGGGCTGTCCCTGCCGTCCTGTATTTCTGAAATTCCTTGTTCTCTCATGTTCAGCCCATGGTCTGCTGCGTGACACTGTGAGGGAACAGTATCAGCATGTCGTCCAAGGACCCCCAGGATCACCCGGGCCTCCAGGTCCCCCCGGATACAGCAGATGGGTTGGTTCCCATGGGAACACAACAGATTTGGTGGAATACTTCAGATGTAAGTGATTTCAGTTTGTTAACCGGCAGTGGGGGGGACTTAACTTCTTAACCTTCTAGAATGGACAGCCAATCAGAGCAGCAGCTCATTAGCATAAGGAGCTGCAATATCAAAAACAATTGCAATATGCAATATGAAAAACGATTTTCTTGCAACATTAGGTGGGAAACAAACACTGGTAAGTGAATAACTAAAGCTATAATGAAACCGTTTTTACTGATTTTTTAAAATAAAATAAAATAAAATAAAATAAAATAAAATAACAGGTGTATTTTATAGACATACAATTTGGTGATAAAGCAAAGGTTGCCACCTCGTTTAAACCCCTAGCTGCTCCAGTGGAGCCACTCAACTGGTCAGCTGTAAAAGACAGTGGTTGTGGTCACACCTCATGTGTTAAAAAAATCTGCCTTATTGCAATGAACTGCAGGTTGTAATTTACAGCCTTATCTGGTCAAAATGGACTCTTCGGGTAAAGTTAATTTCTCTTGAGTTATGGTTTCATTTTTGCAGTGGGAAAGTAAGACAGGAGTGAACACACCCAGCAGAGACTAGTTGTCACTTTTTCTTCCTATTATTCAGACCAATGTTTACTTTTTTTTACAATTATCTTCCAGCCCATGGTCTACTACGAGACACTGCACAGGATCACAATGAGCGTGTCGTCCAAGGATCCCCAGGACCACCCGGTCCTCCAGGTCCCCCCGGACACAGCCGATGGTTTGGTTCCCAAGGAAACGCAACAGATTTGGTGGAATACATAAAAAGTAAACAGCCATTCAACAACTAAAATTATACATTTACCATTAGCTAAATAATATAAAGGAAGTGGGTGAAGTACTCCCCTAATAAATATGAAGAGGAAGAAGAACTGTGGACTAATGTGTTCAAAGAGTTCTACTGTCCAGTAGTTCTACTGTCCAGTAGTTCTACTGTCCAATAGAACTGTGGCCCCCGAACTGCGGTTCGCATACCCCTAGGGGTACGTTGAGGTACTACAGGGGGTACTTGAGAGAAAAATAAATTATGAAAATAAATGAAACGTTAAAATAATTCTGTTATGGGGCACTAATTGCAACTTTTTCCACTCCATTTCTTATTTTCTAATGTTATATTCTTCAAAAGGGGGTTATCATTCATTCATTGCATTATGCTATAGTTTTCTCTTGCAGTTTGATGTAATCGGGTTAAGGGGGTACTTGGATTCAGAAATCAGGGAAAGGGGGTACTGAAGCCAAAGACGTTTGAGACCCAGTGCAGTAGAATAACACTAATGTTTCCTCCACAGCCCACGGGGCCATTGTTGGAGCGCCTGGGAGAGCAGGACAGAAAGGAGACATGGGATTCCCCGGTCAAAAAGGAAACAGAGGTGCATCTAAAACAAAGGGGGATTTTTTAATTTTAATTTTCTGACATACTTATCATACAATAGTAGAGGAGAACAGTTTTATATAACAATTCAAACAATTCAAACATACCTGCGTCAACCTCTCAACAAGGTTTTGTGGTGTTAGTTACGTGAATCCGTTTGGAAGTTAGCCGCATTTTTGTGATTGGCCATGCCCATTACCACTCCCCCGTTTGGCCAGTGGGCGTGGAAAGGTAATCAGTTCTTAGTTGGCCCATTACCTACTTGTCTACAAAGTTTTGTGGCGTTTGAATCCGTGTGGAAAGTAAGCACCGTTTTGTGATTGGCCACGGCCATTGCCACACCCCCTTTTCGCTAGTGGCCGTGGAAAGATAATCAGTTGGTCCTTGGCCCATGACCAACCTTTCTACAAAGTTTTGTGGTGTTACGTGAATCCATTTGGAAGCTAGGCGACATTAACCTGACGCTGCCAAATGGTTTGTTTTCACAATCTGATCTCATGATCTCACGTGAATCCAGCTGCCTTGCAAGGTTACAGAAACATAACCTCTTTTGGCGGAGGTAATAAGTGAGTGTGTCTTGCATGCAGGAGACGATTTCAAAATAATGTGCAGTATTTTCCTTACCTTTCATTGTTGAATGAAAGCATGTTTCATTGTGTGATATTTTTTTCTGTAGGCTACTGTATGTATATTTCAGTGTGTTTTATGCGTTTCTCAGAATTTTTTTACTGAATGACTACAATGACTCTACAAGAGTCCCCATTTTAAGGATCTAGTATTTTTAACATGTCTGAGTATCTTTTCAAACCATAAAGTTCTGTGTCTCTTGATTGCAAAAATTACTTTAGGCACTTTTTGTTTTCAATACGCAGCCTTTTTTTTAATCTACTCTAACTTTGTCTGGTACAGGTGAGCGAGGCCTTCCTGGGCCTGAGGGACGAAGAGGACAAAAGGGTGAACGAGGTCAGTTATCTTAGTTAGTGCTGACTGCCTATAACTGCTTCAAATAGTATTTGCAAATAATTGTGAATGTTTGATTTAATGGGTGGGGTTTATAACTTAGTAAACTGACTTTCAAATGTATCCCTGTACACGTGTAAACTTTCATAACTTTTATTCTTTACTTTGTGGCAAACTCCGTCCACCTGGCACTCCAACTAGGTTAAAACAAACACCAAGAATTATTTGCAATTTTGATCCAGGCCTGCCACATATACCCAATGCTGCCAACTTCCACTTTATTGATGTTTGATCGTTTGTTGTTTTCCACCAGGAGAATACACACTGGTGACTCAGAGGAGGAAGAGGCACGTTGGTGTTTGAGAGGCTTATTTGTGAATATATGGACTTTTAAAGCAATGGAGGTTGAGAAAAATGCTATTTGGAGGTTAAATCCTGTTTTATATGGAGCTTTCTCTGACATATTGTATGTAAGGATGGTAAGTGTACTGAGCACACAATTGTTGTTTTGAACAACTTGGAGATTTTTTTAAAACAGGTATGATGCAATATTGCAATTGTTTTTATATTCATGAATACTTACTATGCTGATTTATATTTGTAAAATCAATGATCATGTATAGTACTGAATAAGTTTGTTTACTGTATTGATGAACTTCTAACTTTGCCTCTTAGCAGGCTTATGGGTATTTTTCAATTTCTTTAAGTTTGCTGGATTTATTGAAGTGTTGATTTTTTTACCAGCTTTTAGTGGGCCTTTTTTAATTAGACCATAAGCGCATATCTATATTTTTTTGTATTAATATTATTAACAATTGTAATCTTACAGTATTATTCTGAAGTCATGAATTGTTACAATTTTGTATAAAATTAGGATTTGGTCAGTTTTCATCACTTCCACATAATTATAACTGTTATTAAATGGAATCAATAAAGATTAAACATTACAACAGTGTACATGTTGAGGAAACAGTTTATTTACAGCACAATGAAAATCTACATTACACAGGCTCTAAAAACTATAAATCTATCTTAAAAAAATGCATAATGATTTTAATATCAAAGTTCTTCAATTTCTTCACTAAACATTCAGAATTTAATCAATTTACATTTTGGAACTCCAAGTGACCAACAGGACAAGTACTGACAGAATTGATTAATTTTGTAATTAAACATTTGATCATTTGAAATGCAAATCTGCAGCAAAACTGAAATGAGTGAACAAGCTACTACAACAGATACTGCAGTACGGCTGATAGGTTTACATATAAATAGCTACTGAGAGAGTATCTTCATTTGCTAAAAGGTGCACAGCACTCCTTCATTAGGCTACGTTTTGTTTGTACATAACAGCTCAATTTACTTTTAATAGCCAATCATAAAGCAATGAGATGATAAAATGAACCAATCAGAGTTCAAGATGGCCTAAACCAGTCAGGTCCATTTTTGCAATAAGGTTGTTTACAACTGCATCAAATATTACACTACCTTTTAAGAATAGATACAGTAATACATATTCCTACATACACAACATCTGCCAAGAGTGTGAATTCTGTTTTGCTTCCTTTGAACATTGAAGTAAAATCTGTTGAATGAAGTAATGCAGAAACATTAATTAGTAACAGTTTTTATACAGTAGTAGAAGAAAATATTACCTTGGCGGCTGGCATGGAACCAAGAGTTTGACCAAAACACTTAAAAAGATGGTCATAACAGGTACACAGTATATCCATACAGTTTTTCTGAAGTATTAGGGCTATAAGCTAGCATGACAATAAAATAGTATTATTTTAATACAAAGAAACACAAAGCCATGCAGGTCAACCTGGTAGCAAAATACTTTATGAAGAGGAATAGAAAACCTGCTGTTGCAGAAAAAAACATGTACCCAAAGTTTAGATGCTTTTCTTTTACTCTTTTAGTTAAATTTAAAATTTAGAGTTTTGTGACCCTTTGGCCGTTGAAACCTCTTGTGTATTCTCAAAAATGCATGGGACATCAGTGAGAAAATGTGCATTCCTTATTCGCCCCTGAATAACGTCCTCCTGCAGATACACGATTTTTGCTCACAAACCGCGCTAAACTGGTGCGACCTAAAAAACACAGACCAACTAACGGTCCACACAGGTTTATACAGACTGATGAAAACGCCAGAACACAGGCTGGCATTTTCCGACACCACAGTGATATCCTTCTTATCCGTTTAACAGTGATACTTTGTCTCTGAATGTAAACACCATTCCCACGCCTCCTCCACTGTATCTAAAAAAAAAGAAGACAAAAATGGCCTCCACCATTTTACGGCTTTTTGCAAAAATAAGAGAACAGAGTTTCAAGGGTTGTGCTCCAGATAGAAAGGCATGCTGAAGAACACCCTGAAGAAAGGAATCATTTCTGCTAAAAGTTGCATTGATGCATAAGACTGCCTGGTATTTCACCCCCTAATGTATCATAAACTAAGGGGAAATTTGTAGGATTTCATAAAAAAAAATACTGTATCATCTTGCCTACATCAGTATTTATAGTAAAAATGTGCTATTTCTCCTCTATCAGAAGTACATTCTAATGCATTATCAATCATACTGTAAATGATAAGGTTACCATTCTCAAGATTTCAGGGTTCCTACTCATTTTCAATTAAAAAAATGCTATACTTTTTCCAGACTTTGATTTGTTTTGGAGATTTTGTCTGGTGTTCAATATGATTTACGCAGACGTATTGCCCCTGCTAACTAGGTCATATCGTTGTATAGATGGAGACTGTTCTTCACAGCAACAAATATCAGATTTATCAGATCAGATCACAGCAACAAATATCAGATATATCAGATGTATGAAATGTGCTATACAAATAAACTTGACTTGACTTGACTTGACTTGACTAGGTAACAACATGATTGTCAGGGTTCCTGCACGGTTTCCATTTTAAAATTCCATATTTTTCTGAGACCCCATGTTATTGACTGGATTTGATTTGGGTGGTTACAGTATTTGATATAATGCATTGCTGAGCCCTGGGTAATAAAAGCATCCGTCTATCTGGGGGAAAAAGAACTGAAGCTATAATTGTGTGTGTATCGGACCTGAAACGCAACATTTCCATACTTTTCCAGACATTTTTTTAAATTCCCAAACTATTAAACTTTTCCAGACTTTCCATACCTGGGTAGGAACCCTGAGATTTGACCTTACATTGTGATTCAGTTGTATAAAAAAAGCTATCCTGTCTTTAGTGCAAATTTCTAAATTGGGAGGAAAAATCGAGCAGCAAATCAAATCAAATCATAAACTGCTTAAGGTTTATAAGCCAGTAACATCAAATTCTGCAGGCACTGGATTCTTCATAAAAAAATAATTAAATCACAAAAAACAAAATCACTCTCCTTCATAACTTCATCATCATTATTTCAAAACTGGAGTGTTACGGTAAAACGACTCACAGATGATAATGGGAGAAATTGGTCTAATGAGCAAAAAAGTCCTCAAAAAAGGGAACTGGGAACCTTCTCCTCGGAGGATGAGTCCATCCTCTGTCAGAGGTGCAGCCTCGGGTGAAAACCCTGAAGTCCAACGAGAGAAACCCCCCTTACACCCTCTGATCACTGCCAAAGGCCTGGGGCAAGGCAGAAAGGCTCAGTCTCAAGTCTCTTTATGAGTGTATGTGTGGTTACATCCATGTAGACTGTGTGTGTGTGTCTGTTGAGTGTGTGTGACTTCATCGCCATGTGCAAGTATGGGAACACTCAAGCGTATGCGTTTGTGTTGACATATCTGTAAGTATGTGGTTGTGTGTGTGTGTGTGTGTGTGTGTGTGCAGGTTTCTCCTAGGAACCTGTGGAGTGGACGCTGGGGATTGGGTAGAACTTGGAGATGCGGCTCTGTGTGGAGGGATTAAGGCACTCCGATTCTCCGCTCATCTTAAAGAACACTTCCTGTTCCTGTAGCTTCCTGGCAAACTCTTCCTCCAGGGCCTGAGAAAAAGAATGGAAAAGATGTTTCAAATCCCAGATGCTTTTTGAGCCTGGATAAACCCACTTAAGCTCACACTTTGCGCCATCCAAACACAATCCAATCACCAATGATGCGTGTTAAAGGAGAATTTCTGTATTTTTCAACCTGGAACCTATTTTCATATTTGTTTATGTATAACCAAGTCATGTGAACAGAAATCTTTGAAAGTGGTGCAGTATTGACCTAGATGGCTTCAGTTGGCAGCCGCTTTAACCACATGCCCCTACTGCACTAAACAAGCTTGTTGTTTTTACCACTGACAGAATCAGATTATTACATCATGATATTATTATAGAGATCCTTTCCGACGGGAGCTCGGTGTTCTTCGGGCCGCAAGGCACTCTGGGTAAGTCAATACTATACCAATTTCAAATATTACACACAAATAATCAGGTATATTATATGTGGCTTATCACTTCATATTTACCAGTAACAGTAGTAATCAAATGGCCAATCAAGCAGAGACACGGCCAATCAAATGTAGCCTACACACAAAAACTTTGTCTGTTCAGTCAGGAAACAAGTCCCGAAAATGAGCCTAGAACGCGTCTGTTACGAATCAGATTGCTTGGCTGAAAAACTACATAACAAATGACATTGAAAAGTGGAAATAGCCCTAACTTAGGCCATAGGAGTACATGGCAGGTGGATATTATCAGAGGTGTACTGGGTACCTTCTTCCTGGGTCGCAGTTTCTCCCTCCACTCCTTCAGCTCCAGGCTATGCTCCTCATCCAGCTCCTTCAGCTTCTGGGTCTCATGCTCGATCAGCAGGTGGCACTTCTCATTCTGAAAGACACACGAGGAGGGTCATGGCCGGCGATTTACAACTGCATTTGGTCTGTGTACGTGTCATTGACCATATGAAGCACATGTACTGTATTTACAATGTCCAAAATATTTTTTTTGTCTTAACTGTCACGGGCTGTCAAGAACATTCATTTTATTTTTCATAGAAATATGTAATATTTCAATGAAAATATGTCAAATTTTGCAGAGGCTTAGACACCACTACTTTGTGCTGAGCCAGCATTATATGCAGCCTGTTAGAAGCCTGAGGCATTAAAATGTTTTCATCTCAATATATGTTACCAGCCAGTGATTTATCAGCCAAATAAAATTCTTATTGCCACCAAACACTTAGCAGCTGTTAATTCCAGGCTATGTGTAAATACAGTCTGTGTGGCTTTGTTATGAAACACAAATAAAATGGACATCTACTGTATGTGTCCATGTTCCTACACATGAGAAAGTGTGTTACATGTTGTACAGCTTTTTGTATCTCCTTAAATGTCCTTAAACCATGCTAAACCTTTGTAAAGGTTGAATTTAATGAGGCATTTAAAATGTCTGTGCCTGTAACTGCTGCAGCTCGCGGACGTTGGCGTCACACTGTAGCTGCAGGTCTCTCATCTGGTTCTCATGTTTCTGGTGCTGGTGGAGACGCTCGTTCTTCTGCCTCTTCTCCTCCTGGGCTGCAAACTGAAGTGGGGGAGGAGAGACACCACTAAAATGAGGCTTCTAAGGCAAGGTTATTATCGTTAATCAAAACTAACATAATAACGAAAAGTATTTGTGGAAAAAAACATTTTCGTTTAACTGAAATAAAACAAAAACAAGGCTTTACAAAACGACAACAACAATAACAACTAACTAAAAAAATACTTTTTGAATCTCGCCCTGGACAAATATTCTATATTACACAAAAAAGGCTAAAACTAACAGTGAAACTAATAAAAACTAAACAAAAGCTAAGCATTAACTAAACGAAATAACTACACTTGCAAATCTGCTTTAAAAACGAATTAAAATTAAACTGAAATTGAAAACAAAAGTTAAAAATTAAAATTAAATTAAAAAAGTTAAAATGCAAAACTATAATAACCATGTTCTCAGGTCATTATTCCAACTTCCAAAGTTGTAAGAAGTTTGGACTCAATGTATAATATGGGGGCGGCCCATCAAACTAAATGAGGTCAAATGAAAAATGACTTGCTTCATTGAGTAATTTGAGCCACATGGAAAAGAGTGGCTATGAGATGACAGTTTCCTCCTCACCTGCTTGATCTTGTCCCTCTCCTGTTCGGGGGTGATGGCCGCTCCGGTGATGCGGAGGCTCTTCTTGAACATGGCCATGCGGGTCTTGGCCTCGCTGCGCTGGATCTTTGGCAGCCTGGCCCTCTCCTGTGTCTGCTTGTTCTTCAGCTCCTCAATCAGACGCTGGTTGTAGCGCTGCATCTGCTCCATCTCCTGCACAGGACAGACACAGGGACAGATACATGGAGTTAGCTTTTTTTTCCCATTGAAAGATTTTGCTCAGGATGCATTCTCTTTTGTAGCACGACCCTGCTTTAGAAATCATACAGTTGTTCGTCATACAGTTATGCTGACAGCAGCTTTGCTGGAGAAGGTGGGAGTTTCATAACTTGATCAAGGACATATTAGCTGTTCAGGTATTTGCCCAGATTTTCCCTGCCAGCCAGGGAAACCTATCATTTCCCCCCTCTATGTTTTAAATAGCATTTGACTCAGATCTCTTACAACAGCAAGAGAAAGAGATTCTCTGCCAAATAAGAGCATCAACTTCAAATTCCAAATATATAAGCAGATTTCTTGAAGCCAGTTCTTCTAACAGGACCTTTATCAGGAAAAACAAAAAACAAAGCAAAAAATGGAAAGGAAGCAGTAAAAACAGTAATTATGTGTGTCCAAATAAACTGAAAACTTGAAAAAAAAGAGAAAAAAGAAAAGAAAAGTCTGTAACGGATAGTGTTTTGTTTCGGTTAACTCTGAGATCAGAATGATCAAAGGAAAATGTGGGGCTCAGTTAACAGTACTACAATAGCTAATCAATATATACAGTATTGATCCGGTGTCATCTGTACCTTCTCATGTCTCTTCAGCAGCTGATGTCTTTGCATAAAGTACTGGTCCTTCAGCTGCTGTTTGAACAACTGGTGCTTCTCCTGCAGATGGCGCTCTTCCAGCTCCCACATGGCTGCCTCCCGCGCTGCACGCAGGCACACAAGCAAACAAAAGAGACAAAGCTCAATGGTCGCACAGGAGGGCGATTCGTAGGCTTATCGGAGGGGAACATCTCTTCAAAAACACACCTCTTTATTAGAGAGCATACAGTGGAGAGGGACGGGAAAGGTGGGATAGAAGAGGGGGACATGTGACAACAGTCATGGGTTGAATTCAGCCACCACTCATTAGAGGCGAACGGCTGAATGCCAGAAATACTTCAACTGTCAACTAACATCAGCTGTACTAATGAGTAGGTTTCAGCATCTCAGCTTTGAACACACCAATCATTTCCATTCCTTGAAAAGGCTGTTTAGGAGCCTCTCGGGCACAGTTATACCTTCCTTGGCGTGACTTGGTTCAGTGAGCACTTCTGACAGCTCCTGGCATATGAAGCATGGGATGAGGGCCCAGGCAGTGCTCGCGTTCTTCCGCTCACTGCGGGCGGAGTCGTTTGGGGCTGCGGTCGGCATTAGCAGGAATTAGACTGTGGTCTGACAGAGGCCCCGGGCTGCACTTCAGTCTTCAGAAGGAACTTGTTTACAGTTGATCTGGGTTGCTACACATGTCCTGTTTATGTTCCGTGCTCTCTCTCTCACGAGTCACACGATTAGTATTTGCATGAACCCACTTCCGAGTATGAAACGGGCGGGGGTTTTACCGCAAAGACAATGCCAGGAAAGTGAAAGTCTATGTAATAAAACGTCTTGATTGACACTTTTACTGGTGCCTATTTGAATGATCATGATGCAGTAAACCCCGGGCCATTTCGTTCTCTGAGATGGTTCAAACAAATACAAATACAAAGATCAATTTGCAAATACTATTTGAATCAGATCGGTCTGCCAGAGAGAAAGGTGCAACGCAATCTCACAGAAAGACTTATCCATTCTGTAGCTGCTAGCATTCTTTACTCTAGGGAAGCATGGATTTATCCATTTTCCTTGTAATATATATTCTGTCTCTTGTTTTATGGCCTTTTTGCAAACCATTTTGTAAGCTCTGCTTTCAGATAAGTGCTATGGGACATCAGGATGATGTAGTGAGAAACCCTGCTGAAGTGTCCTTGAGCAAGACACTTGCTGCGTTGCGATCTGCTAGCAGTTCCCAGGGAAGTGGACTGGACTGCACAGGGTCATCACCAGCCATGTGAAGTAATATGGCTGAATACCCTGGGCAGTCCACTTCGCTGGGAACTACTAGCAGATCGGAAACGCAGCGACTCGTTCCCTAACAGCTCTAGGGGGGGACACTCTTCTGTATCTGACCCTGTGCACTGACCTTAATGTGGAGGGTGCAGATTCAAACAGAATGTCCCTACAGAGATCAATCAAATATCAAATGAATATAACCCAGGCTTGAGGTGGTAAACAGTGCAAGGGCAACTGGCACTAAAGCAACCGGCCAGATGAATCCAGCCGACAGTAAATCAAGTCTATTTCCATTCCTCTTTTACCTCGGAGAAGCTGCTGCTTGTGGTTGAGGCAGTCTCTCTCGATGGTGGCCAGCTCCAGCTTGTGCTGCTGGATGATCTTCTTCAGAGCGCTGTCCAGATCCTGCTGCTGCTTCTGGAGAAACTCCTGTTCCTGAGGGAACAAAGACACACATGTTCAGACTACACAGGCCCAGGTGTGTTATGGGGACCTGAATATCCACCCCACACACACACACACACACACACACACACACACACACACACACACACACACACACACACACACACACACACACACACACACACACTCCAACACACACTGACCAGGCAGCATGAGGGAGCCAACAGCTGGCCGACTGATAGGTTTTGCATACGATTCACAGACACCACTACAAACAAAACCAGTGTTTCCCATACATAAAGGAATTTGTGGCGGGCCGCCACAATAATATTTTGACCGCCACAATAAGATGTTTGATGTTGAAAAAATTACAGTGCACCTGAACGCAACATGCAAGATATCCGCTGAATAAGTGTCCAATAAATGTTCATGTCATTCTGGCCAATACTTCTGTTATAGCATTTCAGTCTGGAATATGGAATATCTTTCAATAATGTATGATTTAGCTGCTAAATTGTCAAATACCGCCATCTGCTCGCTACCCAGGCACTTATGTATGTACTTAACCTAACTAACTTAACCTAACTAACTATCCGGTGTGCACAACACTGTCAGCCTAAACTCCGGCTGACACCCCAAAAACCTACAATCCGCTACAGAAAAATGTATATTGTTTGTTTATTAACTGGCCCCTCGCCTTCTATCATTTCACGAAAGTGGCAAAGCAAGTTGAGTATCCCTGACCTATAGGGAGAAATTTAGTTTGTCATTGTAAACCCACAGCACAGTAATGATGACATGTTCTTCATAATGTAGATCTAGCCTTTTAATTTTGCTCTTAAGCTTTCTCAAAGTACACCAAATTCATGCATTTTACTTTAAAATGTTTAAAAAAATCTCGCGGGGGGCCATGCCCCCGCACCCCCCTAGGGGGGCTGCGGTCCCCCACCACAAATTCTCAAAATCCTGTGGGAAACACTGAAAACTCCAACAAGTGTCAGACAAATGAAGCTGAGAAAGGCACTGACTACCAGGGAATCATCACTGAACTTTCATTCCCACGATCTCTTAGCTCTTTTAAATGGAGCAACAGCCATTTCTACACTGAACAAGCAGGAAGTACCGGCTCAGTGGCGCCTCCTGCAACAGGTACCGTCATCAAGACAGTGAGCAGGACAGACCTTATTCAAGATTCACTTTAATAGCCACGGTAAGTAATCAGATTACAAACGAGGAATTTGACTTTAACAACCACAAAATATAAAGTGCAAAATATAAACTTCTTTAAAGTGACATATGATGGAGGGGGGTAGGATCATGTCAGTGGGGGGGGGACCCCCTTATGAGGCCGTGTGTGTGTGTGTGTGTGTGTGTGTTTGCTAGGCTACAGGCTTTCTGCCAAGTTCACCACAGGCTAAGCATGGCCTCAATCTGACCTACTTGGCTCACCAAACAAATAAACGTTACATGGGTCTTGCTGCCATACGAACAGCATCCAACCCTTTACAAACTGTCCTTTGGAGTCTAAAATTAGCATGTTCAGAGCTCAGAGCTGGGCAGTAGTCATACACCTGTCACCTAGACAACTTTTTTAATGATGAGTACTCAACGTAAAATACTGGCCAAGGCCCTGTGCCGTTCTGAGCCAATAATTGACAGTTAATTACTGGATAAAAACAACTGACGTACAGCAATCAATTTTTTCGCCGTGAAATACATCTAACATCCATCTTTCTGTGAAAAGGGCAGAAGATCATGTCACTAATTTGCTCTTAATAATTGCTCTCGGTATTTAAGCACACGAGAGATTCTTTGATATGATCTCAAGAGTATAATGATGCATACTGTATAAAGAGACAGAAGAAAAAGGCCAGTTTCCAAATGTAAGGAGGCATGAACACAGCGGGGTTTCACTTACATCCTGGATGGGGGCGTTGCAGACCGTGCAGGAGGACAAGTGAAAGGACTGAATCATAACGTGGGCCACTCCCTGTGGATCACAATGCATTACCCTCCCACACATCGCACGCACGCACGCCTGCTAAACACCGCTAGCTATATGTGCACACTGACGCATTGATGGGCACTGCAAACTCAGGTAGGTGGAAGACAATGGCAGCAATAAAACAGAGCAGTCCATAGGTTTGGAGAAAGTGATGAAAAACGATTCAAATCATTCAAGTTTTATAGCAAGAGCAGAAGAAGCAACTCTTCAGCAGTGCGCTGTCATTTTGTAAACAAGAATCATCACACAAAAACATTTTGGTGGCTAATTTGACGCATGCAAGCAAAAAAAAAAAAAAAAAAAGTTTTCAATAAAGGAGTTGAGTTGTAGAAATGGTCTGAGACTTAGTTGAAAATCCACCGCAAACGTAGCTGAACTACCCTCATTACCTCCTCCGGCGGGGCTTGGATAATATCCTCTCTAATACGTTTCATGATAGCATGTGTCACATGCTTGGGTGACAGTCCTTCCTGTTTGCCCTGTTGCCATGGTAGCCGCAAGCAATGGATGGAAAAGAGAATGAGACAAAAGGCGTCTGTTATTGCATCAGTGCTGCATGAGCACATACGTGAGAAGTGGCAGGGAAGAATGATTTAGCCCTCTCACACAGCTAAACGGTGGCTATGTAAACACCTACAAGCCACAACAGAGATATGCATTTGATCTGTGTTTGTGTGTGTGTGTTTGTGTGTGTGTGTGTGTGAGAATCTAAGTTCCATAGCCATGGAGCTATCCCATCAGGGCAGTGTGGTTCTCAAACTTTTTAACGTCAAGGACCCCTAAACTGACACAAATTAAGACCATAGACCCCCATTTGATAAGACTTTGTCCCAGGGTCCCTCATCTGATACGATCTTTGCTTTTAGAGATGTTTTTATTACAGAACGTATATGAAACCCATGACCAAAATAGTCCTACATTCTGTCATTGTGTTACTTATGGATGGAATTATAGTGAAAATAAATTATCCCCCTTTTTGCTGGGGACCCTCTGGAACCCTCTCAAGGACCGCTGGGGGTCCCCGGATCCCACTTTGAGAACCACTGTGCTAGGGAATTGAAAAGGTGCTAAAGGGAGCAGGGTTCCCCTGTGGTTAGAGCATAGAGGTCCAGATGCGTACCTCCTTCTTGCGGTTCTTCAGCATGTTCTGGTACTTGGACAGCTCCTTGTCCTGCTCGGCCTTGATGCGCTTGGCCTCGTCCCGGAGCCGGGTGGTGTGCTCCTGCTCCAGCCTCTCGATGGTCTGCTTCTGCTGCCGCTCCAGGTTCTCCACCTCCTGGTCGTACTGACGCTTCTTACTCTGGGAGAGAAAGAGATGACATTTTGGGTCACATCACAGGTGAAATCATATCTTTCAGATGGGTCATTGTGCAGGGCGCTATTTAGTCCTGCCTACGCTGATGTTTTGAATTAAAAATGTGACAAATGAGTGAAGAGCAACTTTAAAAAGGGTGTCTCTTGTATAGTTTAGTGCCACACTTAACCATAGACCTATATGCAAGTTTTCAAAGGTACAGAAGGCAGGCAAGTAAATTCCATATAGCCCAAAAAGGCAGTGCTTGAGTTAAGTTACAGATGCATTGGTCACAAAAATTACTAAATTATTTGATGTAATGCACATATATTATGCCAAAACATGGACAAACTGCAGCAGAAAAGACGAACAGGCGTTACAAGTTGAAGCTTATCGCGACAGGACAGACTGAAAATTAACAGCATATTTGCTAAACACCATAAAACTACACTGCCTCAATGACCACAGAACTGAATCAACTCCTCTGTGACATATTGACAATCTCAACAAAAATTGTATGTTGTGAGTTTCACAAAGCTGGGAATCATGTCAGGGCTGCGATGCAGAAACTGCTTGTAGAACAACCCACAAAAGACTCATAACCTGTAAGTCGCACAAAGTTTGCACCCCTAAACTAAGTCTGATGAGTCATTTTCACCCTTTCCTACATCTGGATGGGTTGGGTTTACCTTTTGAGAAGGTCAAATTATGCCCCTGTATAACATTGCCTAACAATGAGGTCTTTACATGCAAAACTGTTCCCTCATGGTGTTCGCATATTCCAAGAGAATAGATGGCCCCGGCCTACACAATGGTAAAGACATTCAACTGTGGTTTATGAACACCAGGAAGTCAAAAGACTTCATACAAAAGCAATGGAATTTGTCTATTACACTTAAAGCCTAAAATCACAGATCTCAAAGCAGTCAGGAGGCGAGTGGCTCACCGTGGTCTCCTGCTCGAAGCGTCTGTAGATCTGCTCTTTCTGCTGCTGCAGCTTGTTACTGAGCTGCTGCTGGGCCCTCTGCTCCTCCTTCTGCAGGAAACGCAGCTCCCTCAGCTCCTGGCGCCTGAGGAGGAGGAGGAGGAGGAAGAGGAGGAAAGTGGGGTGTGGGAGGATGAAGACAGGAAAGAAGAGGAAGGCAAAGAGATATAAAGAAAAAGAACAATAGGTTAATTGTGTGTGTTTTTTTTTTAATTGGAAAGCCGCTCACAGCAGGGGACAGGTATGATCTCTCCTGGGGGTCTCTACAGAGTTTTGAAATGGTAATGTATTAAGTATCTCATCATTAATAAAACAGATTCAGCATCTACAGTGCTTACGTCAGGTCCTAAACTTAGCTTACTGGAAAAACTCATTATCCTGCATAATATTTGCATAAAACTGATGACCAGGGTGCATGCAAATGAAGACAGGCAAATACCTCAGGAATCTCATCTCCTCGTTCTTGGTGTCATTGTCGGTGATGATCTTTGATGTAGTTACGCTGACCTCCACTCCGTCCACCATGAATTTTCGGGTCTTTTTCATGGTCTTCTTCTGACGCTTGGACTCCTGGGAATTGAGACAGGAGGATTTACAAATCTATCTGCGGCTTTGCAAGTCCGTAATGCTCTCTGTCTACTGTTTCAGATAAGTGGATGTCATGGGAGCCTCAATGCTGGATTAAAACATGTGACTTTTGGACAATTTCATGAAAACCTTGCTGCAATAGAGCGTCTTCACTGTGAACTGTTACCTGTATGGAAACAGACCCTGGCTCTTTGGTTTTGGAGAGGAAGCTTGAGATAGACAGGTTGAGGTCCATGCTGCTAGTATCTGCAGTAGAGACAATCCCCGAGTCTGAATCTCTCTCTTTGTCGTCCTTAGCCTTATCTGGAATAGTCTTCTCGTCCTCCTCAGCGGTTGTTTGATCCTTTTCTTTCTGCTTCTCTCCATCCTCCTCTTTGGGGACAAACTTGTCTTCCCCGGGTAGCGTCAAAGTCATTGTCAGATGTTTGTAAGGGTCTTCCTCCTCCTCCTCAGCTACTGGGTTGGATTCTTCCACGACGGCCATATTTTCTTCCTGAGGAGCTTCAGCGACCTCTGAACTCTCGGTGGTGGCCTCTGGATTGGCTGGGACCTCAGCTGTGTCAACTTCCTTCTCGTCCTCAACGGCTATCTCCACCAGTTCCATAACTTCCTTTTCCTCCTCAACGGCTATCTCCAGCTGTTCCATTTCTTTAGCAGGTGGTTCTGGTTCACTCTCTGTTTCCGGTTCGGTAACATCTACTGCTGCTTCTGGAAGCTTCTGTTCCTCTGGTTTCTGTTCTATCTCTCCTTCCTCAGCTGGAGTGCTTGGGGTCTCCTCTGTTTGTTCCACAGCTTCATGGGCAGTTGGATCCTCTACAAAGCTACTGTCCACAACATGGTTGGCCATATGCAACTCGTTGGCTGTAGGTGTGGGTGTGGGCGTGGGTGTCACCGGCTCAACCTTCTCAGCGACTGATTCCAAGATGGAGGGAGACAGAGGGACATTCTCATCCTGGGAGCTGGCTACGCTGACATCAGATGGGGCACGTTTATGTCCCTGGAGGAGAGAAATCGAAAAGACAGTTGGAAGACGTTAGGAATGCTGGTTTCTCCCAAAGCCGGAAACCAAATGCAGATGCACTGATTGTAATCAGACGACCACATTTCAACTGCCCAATAAAAACAAAAACAAAAACAAATGTCAATTTCTAGATCAGGAATGCAGGCGAACGTGTGCTATAAAAGTACGAGCCATGAGACAATTTGTGGGAGAACGTTAGTAGCATAGGTATGCCATTCACCTGGCATTGAGAGGTAATTTCTGATGTTGTCTTTTGAATTTGACAGCATATGACCATAGAGTAGAACCAGTAACACACTAAAGAATAGCTGCAATCAAAAAGTGTTCATGCACTACCAGTGGCAAGAGGTGAGTAAGCACCTAAATTCAAGCACATGCTGCACGTGACGCGCCATTACGAGTAGAAAGTCTGGATAAAACGGCTAATTTCAGTCGGTGACTGGAGATCAGCTGATCACACCATAAAAAAAACAAATATCAGCAGCAATTGGAATCAGCCAACAACCAACAACTTGATTGGTGCATCGGTATCTCTAGAAACCAGAAAACTTGTCTTGTACTCAAACTTATGTCATATAAGATATTTGGCTGCTCTATATAAATAAAAGGGAAATCTGGTAATGGTGGCAGTGCTTTACAACATGTCTGGTTCAGAACAGATGACACTACTGTACTATAGTAAAAAGCTTGCTTTGGTATAAAAACTAAAATCGTATTGTGTGCCCACAAAATCAGTCTTCCATTCTCATTGCCCTTTGCCATCATCAAAAAAATAAGAGGGTAATAATATCAAACAGAAAAGCTAAATAAGTTGGATTAGTTTTGATATAAACAAGCAATAACAAATGTGTTCCATTTGATCATTTGGTAGACCCTGCTCACCAGTTGTGCCTCTGTGTCCTCCTCCTCCTCCTCCTCCTTGTGTTCCTCGATCTCCTCGGTGACCTCAGCATTGGCCTCAGCTATCAGCTCCCTCACCGGCTTGTTGTCTGTCACACTGGACACGAATGAATGCTGTGAAACAAGAGGAAGTCAGACAAATAATAACATTAGAAATCAGGATTCAATACTTTATTGTCAAAACAGTCTGACTGTGCAATCTGCATGCAATCCAGTCTGGTGAGCTCAACATTAATAACGCCACAATAAAGGTGCAACACCATAATTAGTTAGCAGCAAAGAGGTACAGATGGGTCACCGCAGGCTCCGCCAATTCTAACAAATGGTAGCAGCAAGTCTCATAAATGGGCGTGGTCAACCATTGACTCAGACCTGCCGAAAGTCTCCTAAGTGTCCGTGGAAAACCATGGGCAAAACCCACGTGACAAATTGACAGGAAGTGGGTTATGCCATCTTGCTTGAATCCCATCGTCTTTGGTTAAGCACCCCACTGGAAAGTAATCCAGTGGATACTGAGATGTCATTTTGACATAACACTGGCTTAATATTGCATATTGTTTGTCTTTACTGTATCTTCCTCTCTGCTTTCCATCTGTGTGAATGAAGAAAAAATGCTGAAGCTGAGTGGACTGCCCACTCTCAAAAATGATATACATTCTGTGTAAATCCAAATCAAATTTTATTTTTTACCATTCCTCTCTTGTCTATGCAAAACAATGCATGCTCCCCTCCCTGGACAACCTTACCTTCTTCTGCTTAGAAACCTGCTGCACATAGTCTACTGCTGGCCTGAGAATACGCAGCTTCTTCGATATCAAAACCTTCATTGGTGGTAGAGCGCTGTTCAGTGTTCTGGAGCCCATTGTGTCTTTCTCTAAATTTAACCCCAGCTCCCTTCCGGTTGCAGTGTTTGCTAATAATAATAGCCGACAGGACTGCTAGTCAGGACTGACAATTCTGTGAAAACCGTCTATAGCTACTTCTAATTGAGAAAACGTTGCAAATGGCACTGGTGTTGTCAGTCCCTTGGTCTTTTGTTTGAGGAAGAAGAAAGGAGGAGGCGGAGGTGGAACAATAAGGAGAAACTGCACTAAATGGGTGATATCATGCAGCTTTCCCTGAAGCCACGTCGTCGTGGAAAATACTTGTGTATTGGAATGATCAGATGAGATCAAGTCGGAAAATGAGAAGAATGTTTTGTGCGTGCACTCTCTTGTGCACGGATTCACTTTGCCGACCACCACCAACCAGCCAATCAGAGTGATTTTCTCTCTCAAAGCTGCAGACAAGGTCAACTAGTGCCAACGGTGCGAGACACACCGCAAAAACCTGGGACGACAGACGCACACCGACGGCGACGACATCGCCGAAGGCCGAAAGTCGCCTTGGTGTGTCTGGGCTTTCAGACTCAGGAATGGGTTGGGGAGAGCTGAGTATGGGTGCTTTGGGTCAAACGGGGGTAGTGGATGTTGGGGGAAGGGTTGTGTGAGTGTTAAAGAGGTGGAGAGTTGAGGAAAGTCATTTTGCAGCTACCTGTAGAAGCCTCTCCACGCTCCATCTGTTGTCCACGTTCTTATCCAGACAGCGCTTTAGGAAGTCTCGGAATTCTGGGGACCTGGAAGGGATAAGTAGAAAGTGGCTCATGTACAGGAAGTAATAAATCTTTGTATCTTTCTGGAAACAGACTTGAATGTCAGCCGTTTGGAATGCGATAAAAGTCTTGCATAAAAAAAAGAAAATTAACTTCATTGGAGTCATTTCCTCACTCCTGTGTGGCCCTGGTGTCATGTGAGAAGGGACCCGACATAGTGCCAAAATATCTTTTGCACACACAGTTCAAAACAGTGTGACCCAGGAACACCAGCCTCAAGAGGGCCCAGAGTAACGGAGTTCTGTTCAGGCAAAGCAAACATCACAGAGTAACCGAGTTCTGTTCAGGCAAAGCAAACATCACAGAGTAACCGAGTTCTGTTCAGGCAAAGCAAACATCAGATGCATTTAGGAATACCCTGCCTGCAGGCTAATGTACACCGCCTCCGGAACAGATGCGGTACGACTGCAAACAGACCCACACTCATGTCATCTGTCAGACGTATGCGGGATCCGACAAAAATAGCACAGGTGCGTCATTTTTCCGTACCGCATGTATCGCCCATCAATTAACATGGGCGAGAGTTGATCCTGTCTGTTTTGCCGGATCCGCAACGCAGCCGTTAACGCATCTGGTGTACACTGCCTGTAACACAGATTCATCTGGTGTACACTGCCTGTAACACAGATTCATCTGGTGTACACTGCCTGTAACACAGATTCATCTGGTGTACACTGCCTGTAACACAGATTCATCTGGAGTACACTGCCTGTAACACAGATTCATCTGGTGTACACTGCCTGTAACACAGATTCATCTGGTGTACACTGCCTGTAACACAGATTCATCTGGTGTACACTGCCTGTAACACAGATTCATCTGGTGTACACTGCCTGTAACACAGATTCACTCCTCGCGTGCAAGACTCACCAGCGAGACGGCTGCATGAGCGTGGGAGGTTCCGCCTTGGCTATTTTCAGCAGGACTCTCATCGGGTTCATCTCGTGATTGGGCGGCTCGACCTGCGCCAGCTCAATTAAGGTGACCCCGAGGGACCAGATGTCCGCTTTGTAGTCGTACGGGCGGTCCTTGGACGTCTCGCACATCACCACCTCCGGAGCCATCCTGGAAGGCAAGACATGCCGATAAGGATAGGAGGACAATGGAAGCAAGGGGATTTGCAGTTCATATTGTGGGACAAAAGGCCTAATTGATGGCGAATAATAGTCTACTTTTGTGCATTTTTCTTCTGAATCGTATCCCTGAGGTCTTTTAGTGATTATAATAATAACCTTTTTTGCTTTATATTCCACTCACCAATAAGGCGTTCCAATGAAAGAGTCTCTCCTCTGCAGCGATTTGGTGTTTTTGGCAGATACCCCAAAGTCAGCTGGAAGACACATGATTCAAGGCGGAGCAGGGATTAACATTAAGAAACATCACTGTCATCATTTCCTGTCCACAAGCAGCCACGGCACACCCAACCCAAACAAAATCCAAAGTGAATATCCTTAACCTTAAGCAGCATAATTGCTAATAACAGTGCTTGACATCATACTTTGTCTTTGTCATCTCTGTGAGTAATAGCTCGTCATGTGTGTGCTGGCAGGCAGCTCCACAGACACCTCTGTGTGTGTTATGTCACAGGATAAAGTGCAGGCAGCTCCACGGACACCTCTGTGTGTGTTATGTCACAGGATAAAGTGCAGGCAGCTCCACGGACACCTCTGTGTGTGTTATGTCACAGGATAAAGTGCAGGCAGCTCCACGGACACCTCTGTGTGTGTTATGTCACCTGCTGTGTCTGATACACTGAGCCTGTTCCATGCAGCAGCAGTGACTCATCCATCTCTCAGTACATGAGTGCATCAGCTGCCTGTGGCTCCATGTGTCTCTGTGCACACTGTGTGCCAGCAGGACCAGACAACCACTGCTGTGCCTGTAGTTACCAGGTCTATCACGGCTGCGCCAGGGGTGAAAGACTTGGGCCTATAGAATGTGCAGTATATATATATATATATATATATATATATATATATATCACAGTAAAATTCAGTTTCAGTTGTGTATTCAAAAAGGACAATGTGTCTCTCTTGTGTATTTTCCAATTAAAGGAACACTCTGCCCATTTTCAACCAGCTTTGTATCATTAGAACATCAGTAGTATATCAGAAAACGGTAAACTGTTTTGAAGTCTGTCATTTAATTTGACAGTTATTGAGTGTTAAAGTGTGGACCAGTGACATCACTGGTCCACACTAACTCAAATTAATAACTCATTAACTCAAATCAACTCTCAATAACTGTCAAACTAGATGAATGATGAATAGTTTGACAGTTATTGAGAGTTGATTTGAGTTAATGAGTTATTAATTTGAGTTAGTGTGGACCAGTGATGTCACTGATATACTACTACAGTTTTCTGATATACTACTGATGTTCTTGAGCGGAGTGTTCCTTTAAGGGTTAAAGTATAGCGGATGACAAGCATACAGTAAATGGATGGCATCACAATATGCCTGCATCATAGGCAGGAATCAAATCACACAGCATACATGGAAACTACATGGAGAACATCCACTATGGCCAGTGGCACATTCATGTCTTGTCTACATTGCTGGGCAGTGAAATCATTTAGGATTTTCCCCACAAAAATCCCACCA
The DNA here is from genome assembly GCF_964638095.1 of Poromitra crassiceps. NCBI lineage: Eukaryota > Metazoa > Chordata > Actinopteri > Beryciformes > Melamphaidae > Poromitra > Poromitra crassiceps. The sequence continues at coordinate 17,757,022 of NC_139646.1, forward strand.
GTGCACCATTCAGAGTCTAAAGACTAAAGACCCTAGTTCACAACTTCCTCCTTGCACATGTAGGCATCCTCCTAATAAGAAATTAAGGCTTTGCCGATTTTCAACCCGCTTCGTATCATTACAATGTCAGTAATTAATATATGCAGATGAGAAGTGTTTACCTTCTCTTCATGTTGTCCTGCTCCGAGAGCTCTGCAGTTTGATTCCAGGCACTTCTGTCTCAAAATGATGCAAAACGCCTCATTTTCTAACTACAGATTGTTTTTTGTTTTTTTTTCTGTCTGCGGAGAATCACATTGAGACGAGATGGACGGTAAACACCGTCCATCTGCTTAATATATTACCGACACTGTAATGGTACAAAGAGGGTTGAAAATCGGCAAAGCCTTCCTTTAAACTTACAATCTCCTGTGCTTATGCCCAAATTGGTTGTAAATATGCCTTTTTAAATTTGGCCTAGATTAAAAAAAACATTTTTGGAATTTGGTGCACTCAATCAATATATTTATGTAATAAGGAACCTTTTTCTAACACTGTATCTCTCGGAGTCACAGTACATGTATGCTTTTCACATGGAGGTCAGAACACGGGGAGGCCAGGAGCAGGACATATTGACCGTTGCAGGCCCCAGACCTGTGACTTCTTGGGAATTGGACCATCTCTCCCTAGCCTGCCAGCATGGATATTTAACCTGTGCAGTTGGACCTAACTTTGCTTCGCTGGCCCCTTACCCAGCTTGACGTCCCCATTCAGGGTGAGGAGGATGTTGCCGGCCTTCAGGTCTCTGTGGATGATCTTGTTGTTGTGGAGGTAGAGTAGGGCCTCCAGGGTTTGCTTGCACACCACCCTGATCTGAGGCTCCGTGAGGGGTCTCTCCAGCTCTGGAGGGGAGAGGGGGGGGGGGGGGTCGCACAATCACATGCTTAGCATTCCTGACTGTCTGGTATACACTAATGTAACCTATCCAAAGATGGTCATAAGGGCCGAGCTAGATTTGGTTTTACTGGATAACAAATGCAGGTGGACTACAAACGCCTTATGATCTGATTAAGTTGGCCTGTCGTCCAGTTTATCTTTTTGTGCTGCTTTCTTTTCTACACAGTTTCCATTTTGACTTTGCAAATTTTATGCAAAGTAGAAATCTTGACTCACCTAGCATGACAGCATCCACGGCTCCTCCTCCACAGAACTCGATGAGGATCTGTCAACGACGGGGAAAAAGGAACACGCGTATTAAATTAGCATCTCATCAAAGAACAGTCTTTATGGGCAGAATTTATCCCACCCGCCGACCCTGGCTGTCCGCGATGTAGCCATAGTCCGGCGTCCCTGGGACACATGTTTTGGACATGTCGCACTCTCAACAGCTACTGGGAACAAATATTTGGTGTATTCTCACACATGTGTGGACAAACCATAACCCCTGATTTCCACACAGCCATTTTTGGTATACCACCCCCAAACTGCAACGTTACGACTTTGCAGGCGAATGCTTTAGCCTTTGCTTCATTGTTAGCTCGTAGACTTATTCTTTTTAACTGGAAGTCAAAGAAAGCCCCGTCATTTTCACAGTGGTTAAAGGAGGTCCTCTCTTTTTTGCCTCTAGAAAAGCTCAGATATAAAGTAAGCAGAGCCCGCGAGAGCTTCACTCTGACCTGGAGTCCGTTCATAGACTTTGTCGAAGAGTTTTCTTTTCATTGAAGGTACTGTCCAACTGGATGTAATCACAGTATATACAGACGTTCATGTACACAGCCTTGTATTATCAATGACATGTATCTGAACTGAAGTGCGATGTCCCTGTCTAACTTTTTGTTTGTTTGTTTTTTCTTTTTTTTTCTCTTGAGAGCCTTGGGGTGGGGAGTTTTTTTTTTTTTAACCTGTTTTATGATTTGTACTATGTGTATATTTGTTATAATCTGAAA